>NC_137121.1:33179471-33654471 GCF_949357685.1 Gobio gobio | reverse complement strand
TCAAGTACAGTACCAGTACTGTACACCTCAGCTTCCTGAGGACACACACACACTCAAGTACAGCACCAGTACTGCACACCTCAGCTTCCTGAGGACACACACTCAAGTACAGCACCAGTACTGTACACCTCAGCTTCCTGAGGACACACACTCAAGTACAGCACCAGTACTGTACACCTCAGCTTCCTGAGGACACACACTCAAGTACAGTACCAGTACTGTACACCTCAGCTTCCTGAGGACACACACACTCAAGTACAGCACCAGTACTGCACACCTCAGCTTCCTCAGACACACACACTCAAGTACAGCACCAGTACTGTACACCTCAGCTTCCTGAGGACACACACACTCTAGTACAGTACCAGTACTGTACACCTCAGCTTCCTGAGGACACACACACTCAAGTACAGTACCAGTACTGCACACCTCAGCTTCCTCAGACACACACACTCAAGTACAGCACCAGTACTGTACACCTCAGCTTCCTGAGGACACACACACTCTAGTACAGTACCAGTACTGTACACCTCAGCTTCCTGAGGACACACACACTCAAGTACAGTACCAGTACTGCACACCTCAGCTTCCTCAGACACACACACTCAAGTACAGTACCAGTACTGTACACCTCAGCTTCCTCAGACACACGCACTCAAGTACAGTACCAGTACTGTACACCTCAGCGTCCTGAGGACACACACTCAAGTACTGTACCAGTACTGTACACCTCAGCTTCCTGAGGACACACACACTCAAGTACAGTACCAGTACTGTACACCTCAGCTTCCTCAGACACACACACTCTAGTACAGTACCAGTACTGTACACCTCAGCTTCCTCAGACACACACACTCTAGTACAGTACCAGTACTGTACACCTCAGCTTCCTGAGGACACACACACTCAAGTACAGCACCAGTACTGTACACCTCAGCTTCCTGAGGACACACACACTCAAGTACAGCACCAGTACTGTACACCTCAGCTTCCTGAGCACACACACTCAAGTACAGCACCAGTACTGTACACCTCAGCTTCCTGAGACACACACACTCAAGTACAGCACCAGTACTATACACCTCAGCTTCCTGAGGACACACACACTCAAGTACAGCACCAGTACTATACACCTCAGCTTCCTGAGGACACACACACTCAAGTACAGCACCAGTACTGCACACCTCAGCTTCCTGAGGACACACACACTCAAGTACAGCACCAGTACTGTACACCTCAGCTTCCTGAGCACACACACTCAAGTACAGCACCAGTACTGTACACCTCAGCTTCCTGAGGACACACACTCAAGTACAGCACCAGTACTGTACACCTCAGCTTCCTGAGACACACACACTCAAGTACAGCACCAGTACTGCACACCTCAGCTTCCTGAGGACACACACACTCAAGTACAGCACCAGTACTATACACCTCAGCTTCCTGAGGACACACACACTCAAGTACAGCACCAGTACTGTACACCTCAGCTTCCTGAGGACACACACTCAAGTACAGCACCAGTACTGTACACCTCAGCTTCCTGAGACACACACACTCAAGTACAGCACCAGTACTGTACACCTCAGCTTCCTGAGGACACACACACTCAAGTACAGCACCAGTACTATACACCTCAGCTTCCTGAGGACACACACACTCAAGTACAGCACCAGTACTGTACACCTCAGCTTCCTGAGGACACACACACTCAAGTACAGTACCAGTACTGTACACCTCAGCTTCCTGAGGACACACACACTCTAGTACAGCACCAGTACTGTACACCTCAGCTTCCTGAGGACACACACACTCAAGTACAGCACCAGTACTGTACACCTCAGCTTCCTGAGGACACACACACTCAAGTACAGCACCAGTACTGTACACCTCAGCTTCCTGAGGACACACAAACTCAAGTACAGTACCAGTACTGTACACCTCAGCTTCCTGAGGACACACACACTCAAGTACAGTACCAGTACTGTACACCTCAGCTTCCTGAGGACACACACACACACTCAAGTACAGTACCAGTACTGTACACCTCACCTTCCTGAGGACACACACTCAAGTAAAGCACCAGTACTGTACACCTCACCTTCCTGAGGACACACACTCAAGTACAGCACCAGTACTGTACACCTCAGCTTCCTGAGGACACACACACTCAAGTACAGTACCAGTACTGTACACCTCAGCTTCTTGAGGACACACACACTCAAGTACAGTACCAGGACTGTACACCTCAGCTTCCTGAGGACACACACACTCAAGTACAGTACCAGTACTGTACACCTCAGCTTCCTGAGGACACACACACTCTAGTACAGTACCAGTACTGTACACCTCAGCTTCCTGAGGACACACACTCAAGTACTGTACCAGTACTGTACACCTCAGCTTCCTGAGGACACACACACTCAAGTACAGCACCAGTACTGTACACCTCAGCTTCCTGAGGACACACACACTCAAGTACAGTACCAGTACTGTACACCTCAGCTTCCTGAGGACACACACACTCAAGTACTGTACCAGTACTGTACACCTCAGCTTCCTGAGGACACACACTCAAGTACTGTACCAGTACTGTACACCTCAGCTTCCTCAGACACACACACTCAAGTACAGTACCAGTACTGTACACCTCAGCTTCCTGAGGACACACACTCAAGTACTGTACCAGTACTGTACACCTCAGCTTCCTGAGGACACACACACTCAAGTACAGTACCAGTACTGTACACCTCAGCTTCCTGAGGACACACACACTCTAGTACAGCACCAGTACTGTACACCTCAGCTTCCTGAGGACACACACTCAAGTACTGTACCAGTACTGTACACCTCAGCTTCCTGAGGACACACACTCAAGTACAGTACCAGTACTGTACACCTCACCTTCCTGAGGACACACACACTCAAGTACAGTACCAGTACTGTACACCTCACCTTCCTGAGGACACACACTCAAGTACAGTACCAGTACTGTACACCTCACCTTCCTGAGGACACACACTCAAGTACAGTACCAGTACTGTACACCTCAGCTTCCTGAGGACACACACTCAAGTACAGTACCAGTACTGTACACCTCAGCTTCCTGAGGACACACACTCAAGTACAGTACCAGTACTGTACACCTCACCTTCCTGAGGACACACACACTCAAGTACAGTACCAGTACTGTACACCTCACCTTCCTGAGGACACACACTCAAGTACAGTACCAGTACTGTACACCTCACCTTCCTGAGGACACACACTCAAGTACAGCACCAGTACTGTACACCTCAGCTTCCTGAGACACACACACACACACACTCAAGTACAGCACCAGTACTGTACACCTCAGCTTCCTGAGGACACACACTCAAGTACTGTACCAGTACTGCACACCTCAGCTTCCTGAGGACACACACACTCAAGTACAGCACCAGTACTGTACACCTCAGCTTCCTGAGGACACACACTCAAGTACAGCACCAGTACTGTACACCTCAGCTTCCTGAGGACACACACACTCAAGTACAGCACCAGTACTGTACACCTCAGCTTCCTGAGGACACACACACACTCAAGTACAGTACCAGTACTGTACACCTCAGCTTCCTGAGAACACACACACTCAAGTACAGAACCAGTACTGTACACCTCAGCTTCCTGAGGACACACACACTCAAGTACAGTACCAGTACTGTACACCTCAGCTTCCTGAGGACACACACACTCTAGTACAGTACCAGTACTGTACACCTCAGCTTTCTCAGACACACACACTCAAGTACAGCACCAGTACTGTACACCTCAGCTTCCTGAGGACACACACACTCAAGTACAGAACCAGTACTGTACACCTCAGCTTCCTGAGGACACACACACACACACTTTAGTACAGTACCAGTACTGTACACCTGAGCTTCCTGAGGACACACACACTCAAGTACAGAACCAGGACTGTACACCTCAGCTTCCTGAGGACACACACACTCAAGTACAGAACCAGTACTGTACACCTCAGCTTCCTGAGGACACACACACACACACACACACTTTAGTACAGTACCAGTACTGTACACCTCAGCTTTCTCAGACACACACACTCAAGTACAGCACCAGTACTGTACACCTCAGCTTCCTGAGGACACACACACTCTAGTACAGTACCAGTACTGTACACCTCAGCTTCCTGAGGACACACACACACACACTTTAGTACAGTACCAGTACTGTACACCTGAGCTTCCGGAGGACACACACACTCAAGTACAGTACCAGTACTGTACACCTCAGCTTCCTGAGGACACACACACTCAAGTACAGTACCAGTACTGCACACCTCAGCTTCCTGAGGACACACACACTCAAGTACAGCACCAGTACTGTACACCTCAGCTTCCTGAGGACACACACTCAAGTACAGTACCAGTACTGCACACCTCAGCTTCCTGAGACACACACTCAAGTACAGTACCAGTACTGCACACCTCAGCTTCCTGAGGACACACACACTCAAGTACAGCACCAGTACTGTACACCTCAGCTTCCTGAGACACACACACACTCAAGTACAGCACCAGTACTGTACACCTCAGCTTCCTGAGGACACACACACTCAAGTACAGCACCAGTACTGCACACCTCAGCTTCCTGAGGACACACACACTCAAGTACAGCACCAGTACTGTACACCTCAGCTTCCTGAGCACACACACTCAAGTACAGCACCAGTACTGTACACCTCAGCTTCCTGAGGACACACACTCAAGTACAGCACCAGTACTGTACACCTCAGCTTCCTGAGGACACACACTCAAGTACAGCACCAGTACTGTACACCTCAGCTTCCTGAGGACACACACTCAAGTACAGCACCAGTACTGTACACCTCAGCTTCCTGAGGACACACACTCAAGTACAGCACCAGTACTGTACACCTCAGCTTCCTGAGACACACACACTCAAGTACAGCACCAGAACTATACACCTCAGCTTCCTGAGGACACACACACTCAAGTACAGCACCAGTACTATACACATCAGCTTCCTGAGGACACACACACTCAAGTACAGCACCAGTACTGTACACCTCAGCTTCCTGAGGACACACACACTCAAGTACAGTACCAGTACTGTACACCTCAGCTTCCTGAGGACACACACACTCAAGTACAGCACCAGTACTGTACACCTCAGCTTCCTGAGGACACACACACTCAAGTACAGTACCAGTACTGTACACCTCAGCTTCCTGAGGACACACACACTCAAGTACAGTACCAGTACTGTACACCTCAGCTTCCTGAGGACACACACACTCAAGTACAGTACCAGTAATGTACACCTCAGCTTCCTGAGGACACACACACACTCAAGTACTGTACCAGTACTGTACACCTCAGCTTCCTGAGACACACACACACTCAAGTACAGTACCAGTACTGTACACCTCACCTTCCTGAGGACACACACTCAAGTACAGCACCAGTACTGCACACCTCAGCTTCCTGAGGACACACACTCAAGTACAGCACCAGTACTGTACACCTCAGCTTCCTGAGGACACACACACTCAAGTACAGTACCAGGACTGTACACCTCAGCTTCCTGAGGACACACACACTCAAGTACAGTACCAGAACTATACACCTCAGCTTCCTGAGGACACACACACTCTAGTACAGTACCAGTACTGTACACCTCACCTTCCTGAGGACACACACACTCAAGTACAGCACCAGTACTGTACACCTCAGCTTCCTGAGGACACACACACTCAAGTACAGCACCAGTACTGTACACCTCAGCTTCCTGAGGACACACACACTCAAGTACAGTACCAGTACTGTACACCTCAGCTTCCTGAGGACACACACACTCAAGTACAGTACCAGTACTGTACACCTCAGCTTCCTGAGGACACACACTCAAGTACTGTACCAGTACTGTACACCTCAGCTTCCTCAGACACACACACTCAAGTACAGTACCAGTACTGTACACCTCAGCTTCCTGAGGACACACACTCAAGTACTGTACCAGTACTGTACACCTCAGCTTCCTGAGGACACACACACTCAAGTACAGTACCAGTACTGTACACCTCACCTTCCTCAGACACACACACTCAAGTACAGTACCAGTACTGTACACCTCACCATCCTGAGGACACACACACTCAAGTACAGTACCAGTACTGTACACCTCACCTTCCTGAGGACACACACACTCAAGTACAGCACCAGTACTGTACACCTCAGCTTCCTGAGGACACACACACTCAAGTACAGCACCAGTACTGTACACCTCAGCTTCCTGAGGACACACACACTCAAGTACAGCACCAGTACTGTACACCTCAGCTTCCTGAGGACACACACACTCAAGTACAGCACCAGTACTGTACACCTCAGCTTCCTCAGACAGAGCACATGTTGTTTGTTGAGAGGACTAGATTTTAGGGGGCATTTTTGACACCATTTTCAACTAAAAGCGAAAAACTTTTAGTGTGTTTTGTCTGCATGACAGCAGTGTTTTGGGGCAAGTTTTTGGAAACGATACCGTTATCGTACGCAGACGTTCAACACATGCGCAGTTTTGAGGAATTTCTGGCCATGAGTTATAACCACAGACTGTAAAGAAATATGGGCGCAGTGTCCGTGACGTCACCCGTTGGTTTCTGAAGAGCAGTTCTGAAGCATAAAGTGGGCGGAGCCGGCCGTCGCCATCTCGGCAGTCACTCCCGGATAACTGGAAATGGGTAAAAAGGGCGGGACGTGGGCGGAGCTGAGGTGCCTGGTTGCTGAAACCACGCCCTCCTAGCTTGATCATAGTGGCAATCCACCTGTCACTCAAGTGGCCACGCCCTTAATTATGCAGAACTTTAAGGCTATTAACCCTCTGGGGCTCTTCGGTCATTTCTGACCCGAATTTTTGAAAATAAAAAATTAAAAAAATCGTAGCTTCATCGGAATGGTCCGAAACTTGGTGACTTTATTGGTACTTGGTATATGAACAACCAAAAAAATTGTAAAGTGGTCGTAAAAAAAATAGTCACACTCAAGACCTTCGGGTCAAAAATGACCCCCATAGCAAATGAATGGGAAATTGGCAAAAATGTGAAAATACAGAGTTTTTTTGTGCATACAATCTACAAATCAGCCAGGAGCAGAAAAAAAGGACTCAACAGTGAAGGGCTGAATCTCTAAAACATCAAGAGTGCAAAACAGACAAAAAAACTCAATTAGCTTTTGGAATGGCACGCGTTAATTTGTGTGCGTGTGTTTTTGTGTGTATAAGTGTGTTTGAGTTTTTTTGTAACTCTTGATGTTTTAGAGATTCACCCCTTCACTGTTGAGTCCTTTTTTTCAGCATCCTGGCTGATTTGTAGATTGTATGCACAAAAAAACTAATTTCCCATTCATTTCCTATGGGGGTTATTTTTGACCCGAAGGTCCTGAGTGTGACTATTTTTTTCCGACCACTTAGACTTTTCAAATCCTGTCCCCAATTTTTTTGGGTGTTCATATGCCAAGTACCAATAAAGTCACCGAGTTTCGGACCATTCCGATGAAGCTACGATTTTTAACATTTTTTAATAAAACGCAAGATCCACTATAGTGTTAAAATGTGCTATTGCGTGATAAAACTGCTCAATGTGTCCACCGGATGGCACCGAAAAATTGCTTTCATGAGGCCTAGGCTTGACTCTAAAATGAAATAAAGATTTAATAAAAAAAATAATATATATATACATATACTTTTTTATTATATTCAATTGGAAAAAAAATGGGTCATAATTATTGCATAAATATGAATTATAAATCATAAAATTATCTCAAAACCCAAAAAAGAAAAGAAAAATATTATTGAACAAAAATATATTTCATTGATTTTACTCAAATCTTTTTTATCTTAATCCCGCCCTCCGGGTCATTTTTGACCCAAAGGTCCTGAGTGTGACCCATAAATGAAGAACCCCAGAGGGTTAATATAATTTAAACTAAATTAAGTTCGCCCCCCTCAAAATTAGCCACCAAAACCACTTTTAGTCCCAGGCTGTAAACATGTTTATGTCTACAGACAATTCACCCTCCTCCACTTCAGGTGAAAGTGGAGGAGAAAAGTCCTCAACTTCGAATGACTGCTCTGTTGCAAAGCTACTGGTGTCACTCCCCATCTTTGCGAGTCTGACAGCTGTCAATCAATCCGTCACTGCGGGTCTCAGGTGCACGCCCCCCGCTCAGTCCCGCCCTCTGTCTCTGCTGGGCTTTGCCCACTTTTCCAGCATTTTTCAAATATTGCCGGTGGGTGGAGTTAGGCTCTGACCAGGGGTTGAGATGCCCTTTAATATGGGGGAGGTACAGATTTGACTCCCTTCTGGAGCCTGTCTCTAGTGGCCAGTCGAGGAATTGCAGTTTAAGTCACTTCCGTGTTAGCTTCAAGAGAGACCGCGGGAGGCGCCACTTGGTTACAACCCATGTAAATACCGCAAAAAAAAAGAAATGCGCATGTGCGACCTGCACGTACAAAGCATAGACCGTAAAAAAATATGGACGACGCGACTTCTTTCTCTTCCACTGAAGAAAAGTGAAGCCGCCGGAGGTATGGCGCGGACATCTTGTGCAGATTTGGGACCGGAGTCTGCGCAGTCGAGAGCAGGAAGTAGAGCCGCGATATCAAAACTCCGCCCACACTCTCACAGATGCAGAACAACTCATGCTGTCGGTGTGAAATAAACAGTTATGGAAATGTGGAAATTAAAGCTAAAGCTCCAATCTCCCGAAAATACCCAAAAAGTCTGTTACTGCCTCAGTGACAACTTCACCCAGAGAAGCCGTCAATCAATCTCAGCTGTCAATCATGACCTCACACACGTTTATTTAGCATCAAATAACTAACCAAAGCCAAACTTATTTCAAAAGCGAACACTTGAAATGAAACCATCGTGATAAAAAACTGCCTAAAATGACGAAACTATTATTTGAAGTGTAATTTGAATACACGGAGGGGCGGGGTTTATGAGCTATACTGGGACCAGCCACCTGAGGGCGATCGAGACGGGTCGGCTTTAGTTTTCAACACGAGTGTGGCAGGCTTGGTACAAAGTATGTGCCGTTACAAAAATCCGGCGGTGCGCACCAGTGTTAATTTCATTGACTAATAATTTCCCCATCCCCAATCCAGCGCTCCAGAGCGGCTCACAATCAATGAACATTAGCGCACATTTATGCCAGGCAATTGTTTATGAACTAATGCTGATGAATAATGACAATGTTTACTTTACGATGTTTATATAGTAATATGTTTTAGACGGTTGTAACAATGCATATTTTATCTCCTCATCTGAACTTGAATGAGCTCCTGCAACTGCAATAGTAAGGTGCAGACATTTCAAAATAAGAGTCCCGGTGTATTTCGAGCTTGTTTATAATTAAAAGTCACGCATTATATATTCGTTTTTGGTTACACAATAAAATGTATTTAATTTAATTCCCATTTAATTTATAGTCAGGAAGAAAGACCAGTATTTGAGTAATATTCAATAAAGTTTCAGGGTTATGGATTAGCTTACTTACTTTTGGATTAGCAAATAATTGTTTAATAGAAGAGAGTGCGATATCTGATCATAAAAACATTATATTTGATATTCAATTGGCGGTAGAACGAAACAACATTAAGACAAGTGGTACTTATTTATCTCGTGTTATAAACCCAGAAGTTGCTGATAAATTCTCAGCAAGTTTTTATGCTTCAACGTTAACCGTCACAATTCCAAGTTTTTATTTAATGTAATAAATGAACTGACAAACCCGCGGTCTAGCAGTACCTTGAGTCCTATAGACTGTAGGTCTTTTATGACATTTTTTGTGGATAAGGTCGCAAATATAAGGGCTTCAATTTCGCCGCCTTTGGTTCAAAATGTGGATAATTTGCCTTGTAGAATGGTATTGTTGGATTCCTTTTCACCTGTATCCGAGCAAGATATTTCTGAGATTGTGAAACATTTGAAACCTTCGAGTTGTCTTAATGATGTGGTTCCTGTTAGACTGTTCAAGGAAGTGATTGGAAATATAAGTCCCATTTTACTGTCTATAGTGAATAGCTCTCTTGTCTCTGGATGTGTTCCTGAAGAAGCCTTCCTTAGATCCTGCAGTTGTAAATAATTATAGACACATCTCAAAACTACCTTTTATTTCAAAAATATTAGAAAAGGCAGCCAATCAATTATTGAAGGTTGTATATGAAAATAATATTTGTGAGAAATTCCAGTCAGGTTTTAGAGCAGGTCACAGTGCCGAAACTGCACTTTTACGAGTTACTAATGATTTATTGATGGTAGAGGATGCTGGTGAATGTTCAGTTTTAGTTCTATTAGATTTGACAGCGGCCTTTGATACAGTGGACCATTCGATTTGAATTAAAACATTACAAACATGGGTCTGGGTTTCGGGGAGGGCATTGGATTGGTTTATATCTTATTTGTCAAACAGGACATTTGTAGTGTCAGTAGGAGATGAAGTTTCCCAACGCTCTGAACTTATATGTGGAGTTCCACAGGGTTCACTTTTAGGACCAATCTTGTTCTCAATTTACATGCTGCCATTAGGTGCAGTAATCAGAAAACATAATATACATTTTCATTGTTATGCAGATGACCTACAGTTATACTTATCATTGAGTTCTAAGGATCTAAATAGTCTGGATGTCCTCCAGGCTTGCTTAACTGACATAAAAAATTGGATGGCCTTACATTTTCTGCAGTTAAATCTCGTTTACAATTAGTGCAAAATGCTGCAGCCAGATTACTGACACGAACAAAGAGATCTCATCATATTACACCTGTTTTAGCGTCTTTACATTGGTTACCTGTTTATTCAAGGGTTGAGATTTTATTGTTGACATACAAAGCATTAAATGGTCTGGCACCTTTATATTAAACTGAGCTCCGGAGACCTTATGAAGCAGGGAGATGTCTGAGGTCATCTGTTAACAAGCTGCTGGATGTTCCAAGAACTAGATTTAAAACAAAAGGAGATAAAGCATTTGCAGTGAGAGCTCCAAAATTATGGAACTGTTTTTAAATGTCTGAAAACTTCTCTGTATAGACGTGCTTTTAGTATTCAATTATGTCCTTGTGTAGTTTGGGTTTGATACCTTATATTATATTTTGTTTCATTATGTATAGCGCTTCATTATGTGTTTAAATGATTGTTTTTATTGTTATTATTGTGTAAAGCTCTTTGTGTATTGTAGCGTTAAAAGTGCTATATAAATAAAATTTGACTTACTTACTTATAATAGTTAACTAAAACCATAAAAAAAAATCTTCATTACTTGAAATTAAATAAATGTTAACTGAAAAAAACTTATTTGAAGCTTTAGCTGAACCTGATATGGCCTACTAACTAAAACAGAAATACAAAGTTAGAAAAACTATAGCCTATAGCTGTTTTTTAAAAACAGACAAAGTGAATTGAGCTCTTTCGTGTATTTTTAATGTCAAAAACAAAATGATTTCAAAATGTCAGTTCAAGTGACAGTCGGTTATGTAATGCTTAAATGCTTAATGTATTACAATTGAACTAAACTCATTAGATTTTAGGAGACTAAATCTACAGTAGATTTAGTCGACTAAAATCTTATGATAACTACTAAAACGAGACTAAAACTAAAAACAATTCAGGTGACTAAAATATGACTAAAACTAAATGGCATTTTAGGCAAAAGACTATGACTGAAACTAAATCAAAATTTGCTGTCGAAATGAACACTGGTGCGCACATACTCTTCTGATGACGGAATTCACGTCACTGTAACCTGACACTTGCGTCAGCGTAAAAAGTGCCTTAAAGACGCGTAGTTTCTTTACAAAGTGTCATCACCATCTACTGGCCTGGCATGGATACTACAGCGTTTTCATCGTTATCGCAGATCCCATCGAGCGCAATGTGACGCAAGTGTTTTTTGCTAGTTTCAGCCCGAAATTTTTTATTCTCACGTCCAGATCCACTGTTGTTTAAATATCAAATGCACTCGCTCCATCTGTTCACCCATGGGCGTCTGGTCTGAAAACCAGGTGTGTTCAGGCCAAGCGACAACCTCCCGCAGTTTCTCTTGAAGCCAATACGGAAGTGACTTAAACTGCAATTCATCGACTGGCCGCTAGAGACAGACTCCAGAAGGAGCAGAATCTCATTGAGCTCATGTTAAAATGCCCAACTTTACAGCAGAAGAACACATGTTTACAGTCTGGGACAAATTGTGGTTTTGGTCTATACGGCTAATCTTGCCCTTCATGACGACTGTGAGGGGGGTGAATATTTTATAACTCATTCGTTTACATTATATAAAGCCTTAAAGTTCTGCATAATTAAGGGCATGGCCACTTTGAGTGACAGGTGGATTGCCATTTATCTGCTGTCTGTTAGTCATCACTTAAGCTCCGCCCACGTCCCGTCTCTTTGCCCATTTTGTTATCCGGGGGTGACGCGCTGCCAAGATGGCGACGGCAATCTCGTCCATACTTTGTGCTTCAAAACTGCTCTTCAGATCCTATGGGTGACGTCACGGACACTACATCCATATTTTTTTACAGTCTATGGTTTAGACGCATTGTTGGTGTGTTGCTATTTTGAGGAACTGGAAACGACTGCGACATTGACCAACACAAACCTGCTCTAAAGTCAATAGTGCAGTATTTGTTGTGTTATGTATGAACACTCTGATTATTACACACACAGGGACTCGCAGCAGCACACACACGCCAAATATTGAAAATAATATTTCAGTCTTTCCACTTGCGGAATCCACCGTGGTACGAGCAAAAACTAGCAAAAGTGGATTCGGACACCTGCGCCATGAGCTCCAGGCTCACAATAGGGCCCTTACAAAACAGACCTACAACCAATCAGATCAGCGGAGCAACGCATAACGTTAGTTGTCAAATGTCAACAGAACTCAACTGACCTGTGTTGCCAAGTCCGCGGGTTGAAGCGACCGCAATTATGTGATATTTAGTCCCAGGAACACAGGCAACCCTGCCAAAAAAACCCACATATTTTCCCCCCAAACGCCATTTTTACAGAGAAACCCCCCTCGGAACTCCAGAAAGCTATTGGGCTTGTTTTGAGTAGCAATTGGGCGAGTTTTGTTGTGAAAACCTGGCAACCCTGTCTGCACACACGCTGGAAGAAGAAGAAGAAGAAGATGAGTGAAAACGATCTTTGCCGGTGTTGTAAAAAAAAGAATGTAAGGATACACAGAGAACTTACCGACACCATCATCATTTCTGAGAGAAATAGTAAAGGTGAACGCATATATGAACAAGTTCTCCGTTTAGGATTAGAACAAATTCAACCCCAGCGCTCTTTGGTGACGTTACTGTTGATCATCTGTTCATCATCGTCTAAAGCCCGCCCTGACAATCTGATTGGTCCGAACAGCCTCTGCTCAGGCATAGTTGCTCCACAACGGATCAAGTCCAGACCGAACTTCCGGAACTCTAATGTTGTGGGCGGGGCTAAGTTCGGCTGGCATCCAGGCCAGGGCTGCGTCTCAATCAGCTCCTTAGTTCAGTAGTCAGGGCACTGATCAGGGAGTCAGCCCACTGACTTATGTCCTGATCAATCTGGCATCGTAAATAGTGCATGTGACTATTATTTTGGTTTTAATAAGATTAAACAAGAATAAATATGGTGTCCTCCATGACTCCTGTTCATTCCGACAACAAAGCACTTGAATGCAACAAGCTCGTGATCACGACTTCTGAAGTGGGAAGTAGGAAATGTCCGACAGCCCGTGAAGGCAGCATTAGAGCGGAGCTTCAGTTGTTGTTTGTCGGTCGTTCCTGCCCGTTTCTGATACCCTTGTTCTTGGATTTTCTGTTGATGTTGTGTGTTATTAAATCGTTCATGCCGCACTTGGATTCTCACTCAGCCTCATCCCTGCTCACACGTGACAATTAGCGGTCTTTAACTACTATTTACTTACATTAAAGACATAAGTACATTGGTTTTAAGGTGTAACGGAGGGTCTAATTATAAATGTAAATACAGAAATTAATCACATGCAGGTATTTTTTAAAATATAAGTACAATAGTTTTATTTCATTATTTTATTTTAAATTATATTATTCTCTTTCCTGTGAGGTGTGAAAAAACACCCAACAGATTTGATGCTCACACAATCTTCTGTATGTAAAGTGAAACGCAGAGGGTGGTGGATCAGGGCTAAATGAGGGCTCCAGAGGTCAAACGGGGTCAGGTCGGGACGTGACTGAACAGGTTTCAGTCTGACAGAGCCCAGACTTACAGACTTACAGACCACCACCTTACAAATGATTGATTTATTCATATGAAAACGTACAAATACAGCATTGCACAGTTATCAGCACGTCAGGAACGTGATCTAAACATGAGAACGAGGCTAAACTATTGAGATGTTCTGTGCTTGAGAACAAGCTCCTCTAATCTGATGAAAGGAGACCAGAAAGGGCTCGTGCACATAAGAAAGACGCATATCAAAACTCCCAAATAAGTGTCAAATGTGCATCAGAGATGAAATATGATACAACAGTTTGATTATTTCCAAACAATGAATCTTCAAGTCCATCAAGGGCATCATTACTGCAACTGCAGCAGAGAAATTAAAAAAAAAAAAACAACACAGTTGAGTCGACAATAATTGAATTGATCACAACACGACTGAATCTTCTGATTACTACTGACCTTTTTTTAACTTGTTCCCCCGTTAATAATAAGAAGCAAAAATGCAGTATTTAATGCATTAAAAGTGTGGAAAAGCTTTTTACTGATACTCACTGATATGTAGGAAATTCTGCCCTCTGGTTCCAAAGTCGAATAATGCAACGCTCCCAACTCCAATCTGGGCTGGAACATCAAACACTGGCAGTTTCATTGGGCTGCAGTCTAATGTCATACCAGTGGCCAGATTTACTAAACAGGGCAGACTAGCGTGAGGGCGCATCCTATAAAAGCACCGATGGGAGTGGACAGTTCAGCGCGAGATCTACGGACAAGTTAAAGAACGCAGACGCAGCCAGATCATCTCCATAATGACCAACACAATCTACCAAGAGCAGCGCTAATCAGCTTCTGTTTTTTTATTTTAATGAAATGATTGCACTATATTTTAGTTTGATTTAAAAAAATATATATATATTTTGTTAGATATGTTAAAATTTGTACTATTCATATATATATATATATATAAATAAAAAAAAAGTGAACTTATAAGTTATTAAATTATACATTTATTGTTATGAAAAATGCACAAAACTTATATAAAAATATATATTTTCTAGGGATGCACTGATATGAACATTTTGGCCGATAACCGATAATTCTTTATATTTGAAAGCCGGTAACCGATATTTTGACCGATAAATCTAAATCCAAATTTTTATATATTTTTTATTGCTGAAGTGAAGAAAAAAAAGTGAACTTGAAAAAAAGTTATAAAATTATACATTTATTGTTATGATAAATGCACAAAAAACATCTTAAATGAAATATATATTTTCTAGGGATGCACCGATATGAACATTTTGGCTGATAACCGATACTTCTTTATATTTAAAAGCCGATAACCAATATTTTGACCAATAAATCTAAATCCAAATTTGTATTTATTTTTTTTATTGCTTAAGTGAAGAAAAAAAAAAGTGAACTTGAAAAAAGTTATAAAATTATACATTTATTGTTATGAAAACAGCACAAAAACGTCTTATCTAAAATATATATTTTCTAGGGATGCACTGATATGAACATTTTGGCTGATAACCGATAATTCTTTATATTTGAAAGCCGGTAACCGATATTTTGACCGATAAATCTAGATCCAAATTTGTTTTATTGCTGAAGTGAAAACAAAAAAAGTGAGCTTGAAAAAAGTTATACAATTATGTTTATTGTTATGAAAAATGCACAAAAACGTCTTAAATTAAATATACATTTTCTAGGGATGCACCGATATGGAGATTTTGGCCGATGACCGTTAATTCTTGAGTTTTAAAAGCCGGTAACCAATATTTTGGCTGATAAATCTAAATCCAATTTTTTTTAAATAATTCTTTATTGCTTAAGTGTAGAAAAAAAAAAGTGAGCTTGAAAAAAAGTTATAAAATTATACATTTATTGTTATGATAAATGCACAAAAACGTCTTAAATTAAATATATATTTTCTAGGGATGCACCAATATGAAAATGTTGGCCGATAAATCTAGATCCAAATTTTTTTTATAGCTGAAGTGAAAACAAAAAAAGTGAGCTTGAAAAAAGTTATACAATTATGTTTATTGTTATGAAAAATGCACAAAAACTTCTTAAATTAAATATATATTTTCTAGGAATGCACCGATACGGAGATTTTGGCCAATAACCGATAATTCTTTACATTTAAAAGCCGGTAACCGATATTTTGACCGATAAATCTAAATCCAAATTTTTATATAATTTTTGAGAGCCTGATTACAAAAACAAAAGTCTCACCATTAAATCCATGCCGCAAGCACACCATTATGATATTCTTATTATAATTGTATGTAGCTGATATGACAGACTTGCGCTGTACATGTTTTCCTGTGATTTCAATCATATTTCAAGCAATTCAAAACCATTATGGTGAACAGTGCACATCTAAAGGGTCTCAGCTGAAGGAAATAAATCCATTATTTATCGGCTTTAATATATCGGCCAAAATTTCTTATTGGGCAGATAACGATAACATTAAAAAATATAGCTGCAAGCAGCAATTATCGGGACATTTGGAGATCATTTTAAACAAAAAGGTTGAAAACCCATACATCCATTGAGTTGTATAGAGCCAATTTCATTGTTTTGAAAAAAAATAGTTTTGTTTAATTATAGCACCACCGAATGGCGCAGTCCCACCACTTTTTTGTGTGTGTCCTCCGAGTGCCCCCAAACATAAGCGTTTCAAATTTGGTGAAAATATGAGCACACAAAAATAATGCACAACTGATTTTGATTTTGCCATGGACTATCAACATTGGGACATTTGGCCTTAAGCGTTTCCTCAACCTGCTATGATTCCGATTTTCCTACGAGGGTTTCGTCTCGATCGGGCCAACGGTTTCGAAGATATTTGTGAAAGTTGTTAAATCACAATATTGAACAAACCATATGGTGAAACCAAGCATGTTTGCTATTATAATCAGAGTATGTGAGCGGAGTGGAGTGGGAGCGGAGCAAGGAGTGGAGCGGCGTGATTTTGAATGGAATGAGGAGCGGATTTTTTTAAAGTGCTCCACTTCCGCTCCATCACGAGTACATTTCATGCCAACGACCCATAATATAATTGCATTTTTAGCCAGAACTCACACGTTAAACACATTTAACTAGCTTGATTCAGATGGATCACTCAAATCAGAAAGAATGTAAAGGTTATGATGACGGCGATGGACATAGTTCAAGGATTTTTTTTCTACCATCTACATACTGAATATAATCGGGTGAAAGCACATTTTAAACATGTAGCATTTATTCATACACGCAATAAACGTTTATAATAAACCACGAATAAACACGTTCCAATAAACCACGTTGAAACGATTTCCTATTTTTTTCTTTTAAAGTATGTTATAAACCGAACTTTTGTGATATTTCAGAGCTTACTTAAATACCCGGAAAAACCCGGAGCGGAGCTGGAGCGGAGTGATTATTGAATGCTTAGTGGTGGAGGGGAAGCTCCACTCCGATCACATACTCTGATTAGAATCCGCAAGGATTCAGGAAACTGAGAATGTGACTCCCATGAAAATGTTTAAAGTTATAAGCATGTGAATATTTGATTTTATCACTAGGTGGCACTGGCTCGAAACTTCTCATAATGGCCGATATGGAATAATCGGATGTCATTCGACTCAGCATGCCGAATCTAACGAGACCACTTTTATGATTTTTGGGCAAACCGTTCAGAAGTTATAAGCAGAAATAGACATTTTTCCGATCTCCGGACCAGTAGGTGGCGCAGTGCCGAAACTCTGCATGAAGCCTCAGGTCATGCTTGTGATGACATGTACCAAGTTTGGTCAGAATGCGATAAAGCGTTGCGGAGATACAGCCTTATGTCTATTTTCACAAACGCTACATACAATTAATTTGCGCATTATTAAAAAACACTGAATTGACTTTTTGTCAGCATTGTCTGAAGATGATCTGGTTCAATTGTTTGCGCAAATCGGATAAACCGTCTAGGAGGTTTGAAGTGCAATCGGATCATCTTGAGCCAAGGAATCAGAGGAAAAACGAATTTTGTTAAGGTTCAAAAGTTATTAGCATAAACGTAAGTCCAACTTTGGACAGTTGGTGGCGCTAGAGGGATTGATTCAGTGACTCCAAATATGTTCTGGTGACATTTCAGACTGTCCTCTATCTGTGTGCCAAATTTCATAACTTTCCCACAAGCGGTTCTATGGGATGCCATAGACTTCCAGACCTAATGACCATATATGGGCCGATACCGATGGTGGCCAACATATCGTGCATCCCGAATATTTTCCAAAACACGTTTCACTCTAAAACTGTGAGAAAATCAAAGCCATAGATCTAAACAAGCTGTGTTCCAAATTTGAGGTTGATATCTGAAAAATTGAGCTTTCAGGATTCGTCTTCCAACGCGCTCCTATTTGATTTATTTGATTTTAGTAAATCTGGCCCCAAGTGTACAAAATCATTGGTCACCACCACCACCACATCCTGAAACCACACCCACAATTCAGCCAAAATGAAAAATCTGCCATTATTTATTACCAGTTTGCAGTAATTTTTTTTATTTTAAATTTTTTCATACAAATTTTAATATACATTTATATATATTTTATATGTACAATTCATATAAGTGCATTTTTCGGAGTTCATTGTCACTATAAAAAATATATTTTATTCATAAAAAATTTGGAATGACATGAGCGGGACAGAATTTTCCTTTTTGGGTGAATTATTATTCCTTTAATGTGCGTCTACATGGAGTTTGAATATGAGAATGAGATTTGAGGGGAAAAAAGAAGAGTTGATAATTGATTTTTGTGTCAAATATTCAGTATTAGAATTTCAAGAAGATGAATGTCCAGCTCTACACACTGTGAAAAGAACAAGCTCCGAGTCCCAGTAGTTTAATAAAGCGCATGGGTCGCACTCCAGAGCGCTGATTTGAATAACAATCACTTCCTGTTCTCATAAATCCAGTCAGGCCTGCTGTGCTTGAAACAGCCTTTACTTAAGTAAACAAAACCCTAACACTCATCTGTACATGTGCAAATACAGCCGCCACAGAACTATCAGATAACATCTTCATGAAACATCGTTTGTTTAACTAGAATCGGTGTAGTTAAACTGAATCAGTACTAGCATGTCGAATCTCTGGAATGAGAACCACAGCGTCCCGCACACCATGAATCATCATCATCGTCAGGAAAGACGGGGCAGAATGATGTGCTAAAGCTCTAGTCATGGTCAGTAACGTCTCCGTCGGAGCGGTCGTCTCCTCCCTTTACCCTGATGTAATGAGCGTCCTGACCCCCGCTGGCTCCACAGCTGCAGAGTCGCCTGCCGAACTGAGACTCGATCTCCTCCAGACGCAGACCCTTGGTCTCCGGCAGACAGCCCAGCACAAACACAAAGCCCAGCAGAGCCAGACTGGAGTACAGGAAGAACGCGCCTGGACAAAAGAGAAAAACAAGATCATTTTATCCATTTCATTTAAGACATTTCAATACATACAAGTACCACGTTCCTATCATTTAATAGTTGCTTGTGTACATTCGTAACCCTTAAATCACCCCTTGGGGTCCAGCTGACCCCACTGGACTTTTGCTTAATTTTTAAAAAGTGTCCCCGTCATCTCAGGGGTATGAGACTGGTTGTTCTAAAGATGAGTTAAAAAACAAAAACATTTAAGGTCCTCGGGGTCAGATTGACGCCATATTGAAAATGAATGGGACAAAATAAATACAATAAAAAAACAAAACAAAATACAATATAAATCTGAAATTTTCTACATTTATATTAAGATCTGGTCCTAGAGCATAAACACAAAGTGGAACGAACTTTCTATCTCATACACACACACGCACATGCGCGCACAAACACACACGTGTGTGACTGCAACAGAGAGCATTTGTATAAAAATTGGCAAATAAAATCAACAAAACTGGCATAAATCTGAAAAATTGCCATACATAAATGAAGGACTAATACTAGAGCACAAATGCAACATGGAACAATCATGTTCACTCTCACACACACAAACACACACAGGTGTCTGGGGCATTTTTTAGATTTTGGTAATGAATGGAAAAATGTAAATTATTATTTGTTTATTTTTATTTGTTTATCAAAAAATTTTTTATAAATCCTGTATAAATCAGAACATTTCTACATTTAAATCAAGGTCTGGTCCTAGCGCATAAACACAAAGTGGAACAAACTTTCTATCTCTCTCTCTCTCTCTCTCACACACACACACACACACACACACACACACACACACACACACACACACACACACACACACACACACACACACACACACACACACACAATCAATAAATCAATAAAGTGAAAATGAATGGACCTCTGCTGGATATATGTGGTCATTATACTCACTTTCTTTAACTATAATTCCTAAAGTTTTTCCACAAACCTGCAGATGGCGGTATTCTATCCCTAACACATAGAACAATGTCCAAAAACTATTTAGATTTCATTAAGATCATCATTTAAGTGATTTTGTCCACAAAAAAAAAATTGAATCAGCCAATTTATGGCCTAGTTAAGTAATTGTGCAGTAAATAGGTTAAAAAAAACTACCAAATATCCACAAAAACACAGCATAAATGTAAAGTTGAGAAGTAAATAAAAAAAAATTCTATATGGTTTTCCATGTACAAAATGTATATTTCTTTATGCAATCGCTCTGTAAATGTAAAGTTGACATGATCACATGAGGAACAGGGGAATCACATGACACAACCAGGAACACAACAAAACTAAGAACATAGCTATGACAAAATAAAAGACATGAAACCCTAAACGTGATTCAAAACCCAAAACCAAACGTGACAGCATTGGCCAATCAACCTCTCAGTACACCCAAGTAACTACCCAGAACAATTTAAAAACATCACCTAAAACACTTCGAACACCCTAGCAACCACACAAACACTGTAGCAGCCGCATGGCAACAGCCTATCAACCACTCAAACATGCAAGGAACCAGCCAGAACAATCTAAAGGTTGCATAACAACATACACAAAACACCTTAGCATTCATCCAACACACAAGCAACCACCTGAACACCCTATCAACCTATCAAAACGCTCAGAACATCCTAGCAACCCCAAAACAATACTCTAGCACCCACCCAATTGACTGCATAGCAACTACCCAGAACAACCAAAAATAACTTGGCCTTGGCATTCACACAGAATAGCAACCGCAACACAATGTCCTAGCAACCACCAAGACTACCAAGCAACCACACAGATCAACATGCTTTACCTTTAGAAACCCTAGCAATGTCCTGGCAACAGCCCAGAATGCCCAAGCAGCTACATCACAATGTACTAGAACAACATAGCAACTGTACAGTAACCCCCTAGCAAACCATATGGCAATATTTTCAATGTCAATCATATATGGCAATAGTCTACCTAGTTAAGCATCGCTAACAAACCCCAAAACCCAAATTGTGCCACCTAGAACACCCTAGCAACCGTAAAAACCATCCAAACACACTATTGACTGCAAGGCAACTAGGCAGAACAACCTAGCAACTGCATAATTTAACCTTACAACAACATGCTTGAACACCTTAGCAACCACCCAGTTGGAACAGCCACCAAGAACACCACCTCAGATGCCCTGGAACAACCTAGTAACTGTAGAGCAACCACCTAGCAACACCCTAGCAACCTACATGCCAACATGCTAAAAAGCAATGCCCTGGCAACCACTCAAAACACCCAAGCAACAACCTCACAATGCCCCGGAACAACCTAGCAACTGCAGAGCAACAACCTAGCAACGCCCTAGCAACACCCTAATAACCATTACAGGTTCATAATTTTGTTTGTAGAATACATTTACATCATTTAATGTTCAAAACACTCACTACACGTTAGATTTTTGCAGCACCTGTTTTCACTCTCTGTCTGAACGCTTTGTTTTAGTTTCGGATTCTTTAAAACCCACCTTACAAAAATGCAGTCTGCGCTGATTGGTCAGCCGGCCCCAGTCTGTTGTGATTGGTCTACCGCTTAAGTGTGTGTTGGAAATGTAACGCCCCTCACCATAACCGGCGAGTCTCAGCTCTGGAGGTAATGCAAATACCATAGACTGTAAAAAAATATGGATGTAGTGTCCGTGACGTCACCCATAGGATTCTGAAGAGCAGGTTTTGAAGCGTAAAGTAGGGTCGAGGTGGCCGTCGCCATCTTGGCAGCGCGTCACCACCCGAATAGCAGAAAATGGGCAAAGAGGCGGGACGTGGGCGGAGCTGAGGTGACGTGATGACTAACAGACAGCAGACAAACGCCAATCCACCTGTCACTAGGGGTGTGACGGTTAGTATATAACCGTGAGACCGACGGTTATAGTTAAACACCGTCATTAGAACTCTATAACCGCCAAAACCACATTAAAATATTTTTTCCAAACATAAAAAAAAATATATAGCTGCAAGCAGCAATACCGGGGCCAAGCGCAAAGAAGAAGACAAGACATGCCAAAATATGCTGGCAATGTCAGATCAACTGGAGCAATGAGCAATTAAAGACCTATTAAGGTGATTTTAGGGAAAATAGCTGTAAAATGATAAATACAGTCAATAAATAATGATTTAATGATTTATCACTTTCAACCAATAGGTGTCACAGTTACGAAATTGATGTGGTGTGGTCAGAATAAGGGAACAATGACAAAGCAGGGTGTCAATATAGTGTCAATATGTCATTGCAGAGATATAGCCTCAAGAGGCCTTTTCATTATAAGTATGGACCACATGGCGGTGCTGTTTTGAAACCATTTAAGCAGCGTAAAGGCATGGTGCTGATGGCAAATATCAAGTTTCGTAATGATACACCAATTAATTTGTGAAGCATAGCATTTTATATCATAATACTGCATTGTAGTCAATGGAAATTTCATGTTTTGTTCTATTATAGCGCCACCAAGAGGCACAATCCTACCATTTTTTTTATGTGTCCTCGGAGTGAGCCCATACATGTCTGTGTCAATTTTGGTGAAAATATCTCATTTCGTTTTGGAGTTATAGACATTTATATGAAAAAACACATGAAAAATGCCTGACTTTGATTGGATTTTACTCCCCCTTACTATCAATATTTTGACATTTGGGCATTAGTATATACCTATCAACCTATGTTTCCGAACTTCTGACGCTGGTTTGTGCTAAACTACAACACTGCACAAACCATACGCCGAAACCTAGCAAGTCTGGTACTGTTGGACTAGGCGAGGATTCAGGAGACAAAAAAGTTACTCTCATGAAAATAAGTCAATCTCACCTAAAGTTATAAGCATTTGAAAAAAAAAATTCTCCACTAGGTGGCGCTGTTTCGAAACTTCTTGGGCTCATTCAGGGCATCGTGTTGATGACCCAAACCGAGTTTCGTAACAATCCGTTCATGTGTTCATAAAATACAGCATTTTAGCACATAATTCAAAATGGCCGACAGCCAAAATGGCCGATATGGTAAAATTGAATATCAGACGACTCGGCATGCCGTCCTGAAGCCGTCCTAACGAGACCACTTTTATGATTTTTGGACAAAAGGTTCAAAAGTTATAAGCTAAAACAGCAATTTTTTGTATCTCCGGACCAGTAGGTGGCGCTGCGCCGAAACACTGCATGTTGCCTCATGTCATGCTTGTGATGAGATGGCCCAAGTTTGGTTTGAATACGATAAAGCGTTGCGGAGATATTGCTTTAAGTGTGTTTTTGCAACCGCTACGTAAAATTTGTTTGCGCGTTTATCGCAAATTATTTGACGAATCAACTTGTCAGCATGGTCTGAAGATGATCTGGTTCAATTTTCGTGCAAATCGGATGAACCGTCTAGGACGAGTTCGCAAAAGTAGGTTTTTCGGAAAATTCAAAATGGCGGGAAAATTTTGATGACGGAAATAGGGTGCAATCGAATCATCTTGAGACAAGGAATTCGAGGAAATTTTGTTTCTAGCCCTTATTGTTCAAAAGTTATTAGCATAAACATGAGTCAAATTTTGGACTGATGGTGGCGCTAGAGGGATTGAGTTAGAGACTCCAAATTTGCTATGGTGACTTTTCAGACTGTCCTCTATGAGCGTGCCAAATTTCACAACTTTTTACCATACGATTCTATCGGCTGCCATAGACTTTGTGGCGGAAGAAGAAGAAGATGAATAATAATAATAATAGGAACGGATACGGTTTCAATAGGTTCCTTCGCACCTTCAGTGCTTGGCCCCCAAGAAAAAAAAAAATCATTTTTTAGATAGGTTCCCTCAGCTGACGAGGGAAACAGAGGCGGAGTTAGTGGTGCTTCGGAGGCTGCTACTGCTGGAGATGATTCGGGAGAGGTCTGTGCACCACCCCCTACCAAGAAGAGAAATCTTGGAGATCTCCTTAATAAACGGAGGTCTGAAATCTCTGCCCCTTTACCGATCAGAGCGCGCGCTGACACGGAGTTAACCCGCTATCTCCAAGAACAACCAATTGACTCTACGGCTAATCCACTAGCATGGTGGAGAGACAATGAAACACGCTATCCACTTTTAGCAAAATTGGCACGTAAATACATGTGTATTTTTGCTACAAGCACAGCATCAGAGCGAGTTTTTAGCACTGCGGGTAACATAGCTACCCCTGTCAGATCGTCACTAAAACCAAGTAAAGTGAACATGTTGGTGTTCCTGTCACGGAACTTGGAAGTCGAAAAAGATTAGGAATTTAAAATGTCATTGCACTTTTTTTGTTTCCTGTATTTAGTTAGTTTAATTAAGGTATTATCACAACAGTCGTTGTTCGACTTTTTTCTATTTCTTTGATGAAGGTATGTAGATTTTATCATTTGTAATTTAGGCCTAGGCTACTCATTCATTTTTATGCAGCTCTTATAGAATTTAAGTAGCCTACTTGTTTTAAAGGATTAGTTTACTGTGTGTGATTTATTTAAAACAAAGCATGTTCATTGCAAAGGTTTTTTGTTTGTTTTTTTGTTAAGGATTTGTTTACGGTGTGTATATAAATAAACTTATAGCAAGTGGCTAATCAGTGTCTGCTCGTTTATTCAAACTAAGTTGTCCTATAACAGACGAACATCATCACATCACCCCCCGACGACGGTTATGTTACGAACCGTCACATTTGACTCACATCATAACCAATTCACTCTTCGCTCCTTTGTCCTCCTCCCCCCCCCCTCCTTCGTCAAACCTTACAGCTGATGACTTTGCATCATTCTTTACAAACAAAACCTCTTCCATCAGCAGCCAATTCTCCACACCACAAACCGACACACACATCTCAACGACCATCACACCCACGCTCCCCTCCTTCTCTCTGCTCTCTGAAGCAGATGTCTCCAAACTCATCCTTTCCAATCAACCCACTACATGTCCACTTGATCCTATCCCCACTCACCTCCTTCAGGCCATTTCTTTTTCAGTTACTCTTCTACTTATCCACTTCTATCCACTTCTACTTCTTCTACTTATCCACTTCTACTTCTTGAGTAAGGCTGAAACTATAGCGTCTTTCTATTTTAATAAATTTCTTGAATATATGTCTTAATTACAGTAGGCCTATAGATAGTTATGATATTTGTGGCTGCACTGGGGTCCGTCATTACTAGGTTAAAGTTACACCACTGTCCTTACTAGGAGAAAATATATGTATATAAGAAAAGATGTTGTTAAAATGACATCTCGTTATTACGAAATACTTGAGAGGAAAAAAATAATATGTAGGCCCTATGTGGCAGCAATGCGTCACCGTACCAGGTGACCTGTAAATGCGAAACACTGTTTCCATTGCAGAAAATAAATTAGATTTGTATTATAGCTGCTCATGATAGTACGTGGACTCAATACCTAAATGTTGTGTTCAGTGTCTTGTGTGTGTACTGTGCTGTACCGTAGTACGTGAGGTACTGGGCCACATGGAGAAAGGTCAGAGACACAAGGACGTTGCAGATCCAGTTGACCCCGGCAGAGCAGGCGTTTCCTGTACTCCGAGCCCACAGCGGATAGATCTCGGAGTTCACCGTCCACGGCATAGGACCCATCCCTACTCCAACACACAATCTGACATCAGTGCAGTGCCTACAGACGGCTTTAACATCTGTAACAGTTACTCTGAACTCCAGATGAACTGAGAGAACTCTCACCTGGGGCAAAGAAGGCCAGATACAGAATGAGACCCAGCAGGACAATCCAGGAATAGGACGTTGGGCAGTAGTTATAGGCCCAGAATATTCCTGCGCTCTCCTCTGTGCCGTTGGAACACCTTGAAAAGATATGAACAAGACGAGACTTAATGAAACTAAAACTAAAACAATATTATACTGTTCATTTATGTAAACAGAGGTGTGAAATTCAACATTTACTGTAGGTTAAATTCCTTTTAATAAATGAAATGCACCCTTGTGAAAAAGTTCACTTTAGTATACTTTAAAAAAAGAGCATTTATTACGGAAATAATATGCTTTAAAAGGATATACTTAAACGTATGTCCTGAACGTAATGTTTTCAGACACTTAATTGCATATTATTTATAATTGAATGAAAATGCATTATAGTTTAAATTTATATTAAAGGGGTCATGAACTGGCTTTTTCATTTTTTTATACTGTTGTCTGAGGTCAACTTCTGATGTTCGTGTGGTTTTTACATTATTCAACATCATAATGAATAAGTAATATAGGCTATCTTCTGCCCTGGTTTTGAGGCTCTCTCCTGGAACGCTCGGTTTTTATGGGCGTGCCGCACTGAAGACTTGGAAGTAAACGCCCACGGCTATGATTGGATAACAGTTTTGCATAATAATGAGTTTCGGCTCCCCCCTCAGTACACGTGGGGAATTGTTTTGAAAAACCAATGTGGAGAAACGGCAACCGGAATCCGCCCACAGGGCTCGCAAAATATCTTTATCAAACAAACACAATGAGTTATCTCTCGTCCACCCGCAATTAATATGAATGTTATTTTTTATTACTTGGCCCGCTCGATCGGTGGATATATCCATAAACCACGCATCACTAACACACACACACACACACACACACACACAGCAAGTACGTGCATCAGCAAAACTTCTCTGCAGACAAATCAGCATGTTCCAAACTTCCGCAACATAATCAGCAGATATCAAACGATCTGTAACTAGTCTTGTCAAAAGTACCAAGTCGGTACTGAAATTGTAATAATGTGACGCTTTGAGCTCTGTTGAGCTGGAATCATAAACACTTCTGACTGGCCATTGTGCGCATGCGCTCATCGGATGTGTTTGTGATTGGCTACAATGATCAACGCACGGAAGTGAAAGCGTTTTGAAAGCTGGAGCAGGAGCATCTGAAAGCACGAGCAGGCATCGACCAGTGATAGGCGCCTACATTCACACGCTCCAGTGTGTATCTGTGTAAGCGCTCTGTGAAAAGCGTCATTGATGTACATTTACAATATGTTTTTGAAGCGCTGGTCATTGTAGCCAATCACAGACATATTTGATGACGCTTGAGCACAATGGCCAGTCAGAGGTGTTTAAGATTCCGCTCAAAGCGTCACATTTTTTTAAATTTCAGTACCAACTTGGTATCGTGGTCGGTACTTTTGACAACACTATCTGTAACAATGCAATACTATCACATATTAAAAACATGTTTTACTCACATAAGTGTGTTGCACCGTTCCTGTCGGATCAAATATAGAAGGCAAAGCATTGTTTTAATCTCAATATGTCTGCAAATCCAGTCTCGACCTGTCTTGTTTACAAACGAATCCGCGGTCAAATGAAGTGAACAAACGTGCAACGTCTTCCCCACGTGAGCTGGATTTTCATTAAAAATAAAGTTCAACCACTCATTCCTAATATTAGAATCTAAAGGAAGCTTATGCAGCGACTGTATTCTTCCACAACCAGGCACAGCGCAATATCTTGCTATCTTCTGCATTTTATTGCTCGGTAGCGCGATCCGTTTAGCTCCACAAGTCGGTGGGCGGGGCTACAGAATTAGGCGTACGCTATTCTTCTGTTGAGGCGGCGTTTCACCACACGCTGACGTCAAGGGTTGGTATTTTCTGAGATTGAGCGTTTGTTGGGGCTTTTTTTGGACTAATAAGGAAGTTTTCAGCTCTGAAACTTACAGGATATTCTTATATCCCGATGAACGTTTATATATCAAAGGCTCAAAGGAAAGTTGATTTCTCAATTCATGACCCCTTTAATATATGTTACTCAACATATTTAAATAAGTGCACTTCAATCTTTCTTGACAAAAAAATCTTAAAATTAATTTTAGTTTGACATTATTACAAAGTGAGAAAAATATTCAGGTGTGTAGGGAAAGTAAATATACATAAAGGGTTAGTTCACCCCAAAATGAAAATTCTGTCCAAACCCGTAAGACCTTCGTTCATCTTTGGAACACAAATGAAGATATTTCTGATGAAATCTGAGGGGTTTCTGAACCATCCATAGGCAGCAACGTCATTGCAACTTTATTAGCCCATTATTGGCCAGCTCCTGCGTCAGCATCACATGCATGCGTCGTGGAGCTCACGTGAACAGCGTCGGCCAATAGTGAGCTGGTGTTCTGACGTAGAACCTGGAAGCCCTGCACTATTTTTACTACGTGAAAAGCGTCAGAGAATGACGTTGAAGGGAACAGATTGTTGAATAAAGTTGTTATTTTGGGAGGGTTTTGTGCACAAAAAGTATTCTCATCGCGTCATAACATTAAGGTTGAACCACTGGAGTCACATGGATTATTTTACAGTCACATGTCTGTCTTGTGTAAGCACATGTTTTGTATTTGTCAATTCTGGCCATGTGCTTGTGTTTGTCATGTTTGGTGTGATTTCATGTCTCCTGTCTATTGTCTTGACACCACCCCTTGTTATCTGATTATTGGTTAATTTGTCCCACCTCTCCTCCCTCATCACCTGCCTTGTTTGTTCCTTTAATAGTCTCCTTGTGTTTGCTGTCCTGTACTGGATCGTTGTCTCCGGTTTCATGTTCCTGACCCAGGTGTTTTGTCTTTGTTAAGTTTGGTTTTCCTCCTCGTGGGTGTTTGTTTTGGTTTTATTTTATTTAATAAATCTTTATTTCCTCCAGCTATTGAGTCCTCGCTCCTTTCTATTGTACCACACGTGACATTTACTACCTTTCTGGGTCTTGAAAGTTGCAATGATGTTGCTGCCTATGGAGGGGTCAGAAACCTCTCGGATTTCATCTAAAATATCTACATTGTGTTCCGAAGATGAACGAAGGTCTTACGGGTTTGGAACGACATGAGGGTGCGGAATTAATGACAGAATTTAAATTTTTGGGCAAACTAACCCTTTAAGTGGCCTTTACTTGCAAATAATATAATATTAATGAAATAACAGTTGATTTGAAATACAAATTCAGCACAATTAAGTGAAAAGTGCACTAGTTTTTCACAAGGGCAGAGCTATGGACAGATGTTTTACCTGCCCGCTCCAGCTGTCTCAGTGTTGGCTGCATCTACAGGCATACACGAGGACTCAATCACGGCTGTGCCATTCGTACCGTAGCAGAAACCGCAATCTGGATTCAACATGCAGGGTTCACAGAACCTTCATGTACAGACAATCACAGAAACAAACTGAATAATAGTGTAATTCCTGCTGCTATACTACACTCATAATCCTGAAGAGAAGCATATCTTATTATATTATCTTCAAACATTGTATGGTATATTTCACTGTCTTATTTGTGAACGGTCCTAATCCAGGTACAATCCCTAGGTCAATCTGGTCTACGTATATGTAAAACTCACCCATAATTAATGCAGGTGGAGTTGTGGAGGGAGGTGTCACTAGGGTGAAAGGTCACGGGTGGAGAGGCCTGAGCGGAGAGCAGAAAGCCCGCAGCGAGAACCATCAGACTTGCAGCAGTTCCTGAGTAATTCACAGCAAACCATCATCACTTCATACTTCAGTCTGTTAGTAAAGAGCCAAGTGTGCCACACACGTCCTGAAAAGTGAAGCCAAAACATTTTGAAAACCCCCGTCCTCTCCATGTAATCGAATGGGACGCAAGCCAAACACATTTTTATGTTTGTCACTCTTATCACGTTTTCAGGGATGTTTTGGCTTCATTTTTCTACAGTGGAAGGAAGTGAATTGACAGTCTATGGAAAGAGCCAATGTCTATGGCTGTGTTTTTGAATCCTCACCTAGTATGCTGCCTAGAGTCAGCTTCCTGCGGCCCACCCTCTCCACGAGCCAAACGCCTAATAGCGTAAACAGGAAGTTGGTGAAGGCTGTGGCAGAGGCCAGCCAGATGGCCATCTGATCATTCTGCACTCCAGACATCTGAATAATGGTGGCACTGTAGTACCTGCAGCATTCAACGAGATCATTTGAGTCCCTTAAAACAGACTGTTACATAATTGGTAAATGGAGTTATGTTCAAAATGGCATGTTACCACACTACTGGAGCTATCTCCGCAGTATGCGGTATGTATAATGGTAACAATATGCATCTTTTCTGAATCATACTACTTTTTATTTGATTTATTTTTTCACAATGAGTAAAACCACAGAATATAGTTCTGATGTGCAGCAAAAGATTGAGCTTCACAAAATAGAAAGTGACTGAAAGAAAAAAGATAAAGCCTTGAAATCCCCATTTCCACCACCAGGGCAATAATGAAGAAGTTCAATCAACTAAAGATGTTCTGAATCTGCCTGGAAGACGACGTGTGTATATCGCCCTAACACATGAGAGGAGGAGAGTTTGAGTGGACAAAGACTCTACAAGATCACAGATGGAGAATTGCAGATATTAGTTGAGTTTTGGGGTCAGAAAGACAAAAAAAATGATCAAACAACTCCTACATCGCCACATGTTGTTTAGGAGGGTTTGAGGAAAAATCCTCCTCGCTCATCCGGAAACAAACTCCAGCAGATTCAGACACGACTGGAGCTTCAGACGGGACCTGGTTCTGTGGTCAGATGACACTAAAGAAAGAGCTTTTTGGCAGCCCTAACACACCAGATGGCTTTGGTGCAAACGGGGATAAAAGTCTCCCATGTCCACGGTTAAAAATACAGCTGGATCTTTAATGTTGTGGACCTATTTTTTTTGCTGGAGGTCCTGGACATCTTGTTCAGATTCATGGTATCATGGATTCTAGCAAATACCAACAGATAAAAAAATCTAAATCTCAAACTTTTAAGATTGAACATTAGGGGGAGTCTGCTCTATATTTTCTACTGCACAAGAGGCGTGATCAACGGGCATAGTTCTAATTACTCTGTACGCAATTGGATATTCCTTCAACCAATCAGACCAAAGATCTGGGTGACGTACTTTGCAGAGCGGTCGGTTGTAAGGCAAACACATCCTTCTTTTGTAACAATTGTTCCAGCGCAAGTTTCAGTTCCGTTTTCAAAGAAAACTTGCCTTTGAAATCTTTTAAAACAGCAGGGACAGCGGAATCAACCATAGATATGTATACGTAGATGCCCCATTCGACCTCTCCAGGCACGTCGACGCGCCGCCATTTTAGAACCGTCAACACTTCAGATCCTGTCAATCATCACTCGCATAAAAAACAACAGCCTCTGTAAAGCCCAGCGCGATTTAAATTCCCAAAGAAATTGGATCACCTTTCACAGGTGACAATGTGTTGGTTTGTGTTTTCATATTTTACGTAAATGTATAATAATTTATCCTTTTGACTCATAATTTATAATTTCCCTGTTCTTAAAAATAGTTTAAATTCAGGTATGTGATGTTGATAATTTTATGACGTTTTTTTGGGATGATTTTTGAGAATTTACGCTTTCGGATAATACCTATGATGATTACTTAAAACATGGGTTGAATAAATAGGCTATATTGATGTTTATTAAACACATTACTAGCTAATTTATTACTATTTTTATCATTGATTTACTTTGATGGCTGATTGGTTGATGGTTTATGATTTCTTTCCAATGAACTTGTTTATAATGAGTTCACGTCGTTCATTTAAAGCTGAGCAATGTGTCTGTAGGGTTCCCTGATGGTCAATATTAATGATATTAAGAAAATGTAAAGATCTTTAACCAATATTTTTTAGAATATGCAGAACTATCTACCATTAATGATACACTAAATCCTAACTCATCTGCTTCAGTCTATTGATGTAGAGATATTCATTTCATACATGCATGTGTATATCTACGGTTGCAGACACACAGGCAACATTTGAATATTCACAAAGCGCGTTCAAGACCAGCTTTGACCGTTCGAAAATGGAGGACGGCTAACGTATAGCGGCCCATAGAAACAGTCGTTAATAGGGCATCTACGTATACATATCTATGGAATCAACGGGTTGCTGCGCTTCGGTGGCCATGTTGAATGTAAACAAGAACCTGCTTGCCATCGCTTATCTATCGTACCAATTGCGCGCCAAGTGAATAAGCCGGTTTGTGATTGGTCCCCGCAGATTTGTAACGGAAGCAGGATAGTAATATGTACAGGTTTCCAGCCTGAGCTCCAGGGAGAAATCAAATCGCCGGCAGATCGGGCTCGGGCTGTTATCTTGGGAAAAGGACGTTGCAAAAAGGGTGCCAATAATTATGGCCAACGAGTTTTGGAGAAAAGCATTTATTTCACAATAAGACCCCCCCCCACACACACACACTTTCAATTATATTTAGTTAGACTGTTTCACATAGTATTTTTAAAAAAAATGAAGTACAGCATGTAAACGGTGTAGTATGCAGTAAATAATACACACTAGTATCCAATTGTGCACTTTTACAAGGAGCCATATGGCCTCTGATAAAGCGTTGATAAAGTCACGTGTACTCATAACCTACATGACGGTGTTGATTCCCGAGAGCTGCTGGAACATCTGCAGGCCACAACCCACGATCAGAGCCCGCCGTGTTGGAGCGGATGCCAGGATACGCCACAGCACTGGACCACCTACAACATCATCCATCAATATAGCATCCCTTTATACAGCTGTCAGAGTTTACACAACTTCAGCTCATGTCATTTGTGATTACTTGATTAGGTTTTTATAAAAATATTTACACTGCCGGTCAATTCATTCATGTTTTTGAAAGAAGTCTCTTTAAGGCTGCATTTATGGGATCAAAATACAGTAAAAACTGAAATATTGTGAAATACTGTTACAGTTTAAAAAAGCGGTGTTCTATGTGAATGTGTTCAAATGTAGTTTATTCCTAGCCTGGATGCCAGCCGAACTTAGCCCCGCCCACAACATTTTAACTCGGCCAGTTCGGTCTGGACTTGATCTGTAGAGGAGTAATTATGCCCAAACAGAAACTATTCAGACCAATGAAATTTGGGCTTTAGATGATGATGGACAGATGATCAACAGTAACGTAATCATCCACATCATCAAAGAGCGCTGGGGTTAAATTTGTTCTAATCCTACACGGAGAACTTGTTCGTATATGCGTTCACCTTTACTATTTCTCTCAGAAATGATGATGGTGTTGGTAAGTACTCTTTGTATCCTTAAATATTTTTTTTACAACACCGGCAAAGATCGTTTACACTCATCTTCTTCTTCTAATGTTACTTATTCCAGCGTGCGGGCAGACACAGGGTTCCCACTCTTTCATGAACACCAGATTCAAGGACTTTTAAGGACTTTTTAAAGCACCTTTTATTTAAAATCAAGCACAATAAATACGATAAAGGTGGGTGTGTTACTGCCAATATATCAAATACCTACTGTACCTGTGTCTATCATTAATGCAGTAACGCTGAGGCATATACTGACAACTAAAATACAATTTCCAATGAGGAAAAATTTCCAATTTTACAAAATCCAATGAGGAAAGAGGCTGGTGTACAAGAATGAGCGAGTTTTAACGAGAGAAGCAGTTTGCAGCTCTTATTCCTGCTTTTAACATTTATTATTTCACACTAGTTTTAGTTTTCTTTTTTATAAATCATTACTTGATTAAAACATCAAAATATAGAGATAATATTGTATACACGAATTTTCCAATTAAATGAAAAAAATGTTAATTGTTAGGCATTAAAAATATGCAAAATTATTTATTAAATCACCTGTATCTGTTTAAAAAATCAATTTGAAGGCTTTTAAGACCTGCACATATATTATATTTAACATATATAATTGCTGCCGTAATAACGGCTCATTTCAAATGTTTACGTGCTTTTCTTCTATTTATTTTTTGAGCGGTGATGAAATATTGCTCTTGTAAATACTTGCCAGCATTTCAGTAATGAAAGTCTAGATCTTTAAAATGCATCCAAATTACAGCAAAGCGCAACCGTACGGTGGCCTACAGTGGTCAAAAAGGATATAAACAGTGAATTTTGAAGTGATCTCATCTTGAAAACTCAGAGACGTGGATTCAGACGCAATTAAATTACCACACGTCCTTGGCGTATGTCTAAAACAGTGGGTAATTCGGCCGAGGATTTTTACGCGGGTGGTGGGAGAAAAACACTGACATTCTGGATTCAGGCGGCAATAAAAATCACAGACTATCCCCGGACAATGATGAAAATACCTTACGACCCCACGAGAAACAATTACCATCCGACTAGGGCTTTAGACAGTAGATGGCGCTTATGGAACAGCAGAAATATACTGAAATGGCTTCCATTTTTGTAATAGCACCATGCTACTCTAACAAAATGCAGTTCATGCTTAATTCAAGCACTTTCAAGGACCTATGTTTGTTTTCAAGTACTTTCCAGGCCTTGAATCCATGTGTCTGTAATTCAAGTACTTTCAAGAAGTGTGGGAACCCTGCAGACAACAAAACCCGCACAATTGCTACTCAAAACTAGCCAAAAACAAGCCCAATAGCTTTCCGGGGGGTTTCTCCAGAAAAAAATGGCATTTGGGGGGTAAAATATGTTTTATTTTGGCAGGGCTGGCAGCTAAAATTCGCATTCCTGGGTCTGTATAATCACATAATTGGGTCGCTTCAACCCGTGGACATGGCAACACAGTGCAGTTGAGTTCTGTTGACATTTGACAACTAATCATGACCTCACCAGTAGAATTATTCCTCTCCTCCTCAATGCTGCTCCGGATGCTTTCGTACTCTTCATCCACACTGACACCGCCCCGGATCTGACGGAGCACCAGCCGGGCCTTCTGGGCATCTCCGTTCTGCAGGAGCCAGCGAGGACTCTCGGGGAGGAAGAGGAATCCCACGAACTGCAGGGCAGCGGGAACAACAGACAAGCCCAACATATATCTATACATAAACACAAAAGTTATTCAAAACAATTACAAAACATCCTTTTAAAATCAGATTTGTATCTCATGTTTAACTCAGCTGTGCTTTTCCAGCAGAATGTTGAACGAACACGTCACAACATTCCTCATGTAAATAATTATACGCAGAATAAAGGGGCGGGCCTGGTTGAGATGGATAATAGTAAGCGTGTTCAACTTGATCGATCTGCGCAGACCGGCATGACATCAAAGGACCGCGAGAGCGATTAGAGAGCAGACCTATGCTGTGTTCGAAATCACCCTCATTCACTATCCCTACATTACTCCACTAATACAGTCCACTTGAAGGAGCGGATAAAAACGAGTGAACGCGGACACTGAGTGCATCAGAAAAGCTGCCGCTTTTGCATAGTTTGTGCTCGCTGTTTAAGTCACATTGGAAAAGCTGCGGGCGCCATCTTGTGGTCAGACGCGGGAATTCATTCGATGCACGACTCCCACAGTGCATTATGGGTATTCTCTAGCTTTTGAGCCTACATCAGTTGTACACTCGTTATTGCAGTGAATTGTGGGATTGAATAAGTGCACTCGATAACGTCCACTATGGTTTCGGACACCACTACAAATGGCTGTTCCCTTAACCCTCTGGGGTTCTTCATTTATGGGTCACACTCAGGAGGGCGGGATTAAGATAATAAAGATTTGAATAAAATCAATGAAATATATTTTTGTTCAATAATATTTTTTCTTTTCTTTTTTGGTGTTTTGAGATAATTTTATGATTTATAATTAATATTTATGCAATAATTATGACCAATTTTTTCCCATTGAATATAATAAAAAATGTATATATATATATATAATTTTTTTAAATTTTTTATTAAAGCTGTATCTCATTTTAGAGTCAAGCCTAGGCCTAGTGAAAGCAATTTTTTAAATGAGATCGGTGCCATCCGGTGGACACATTGAGCATTTTTATCACGCAATAGCACATTTTTACCACTATAGTGGATCTTGCGTTTTATAAAAAAAAAAAAGATAAAAATCGTAGCTTCATCGGAATGCTTGGTATATGAACACCCCGAAAAATTGGGGACAGGATTTCAAAAGTCTAAGTGGTCGTAAAAAAAAATAGTCACACTCAGGACCTTCGGGTCAAAAATGACCCCCATAGGAAATGAATGGGAAATTGGCAAAAATATGAAAATACAGAGTTTTTTTGTGCATACAATCTACAAATCAGCCAGGATGCAGAAAAAAAGCACTCAACAGTGAAGGGGTGAATCTCTAAAACATCAAGAGTGCAAAACAGACAAAAAACTCACACACTTATACACACACAAATGAACGCGTGCCATTCCAAAAGCTAATTGTGTTTTTGTGTGTGTGAGTTTTTTTGTTACCAAGTTTCGGACCATTTCGATGAAGCTACGATTTTTAAAAAAAATTATAAAACGCTTCGGGTCATTTTTGACCTGAAGAACCCCAGAGGGTTAAATCGTGCCCTATTTAAGGTTATAGGGGGCGATTTCGGACACAGGCCTAGTGTGTTAAAGGCACAAGATGTAATTTTCACCACTAGAGGTCGCTTATTCAAAACAAAGGCTTAGCTTCATGACACCTTGATTTCACAGAATCACGGGAGTTGTTGTCTTCACCTCAGCCGGTGGAATCCGACGGGACTCGGGCAGAAATCATATTCATGGATGAGCTAATGTATTACAGATGTATTACTGTTACTGTAGGATGAAGCAGTGTGTGAGGGGGACGAGGTGCTGGAGCGATTGATAATGAGAGACGAGTGAGTCACACAGCTCGAAAGCAGAGGAGCTTTTATTCTGCCACAGACGAGCACTTCCGCTTCTTCCACTCATGCGTATGTGAGGGAACGCAGCGCTGCTTTATCATATTACACACATTTGAGTGTGTTAAAGTTATGTTATAATGCTGCGTTCACTCGGGGCTGCTATGAGACACTTGTTCACACTGCAGTAGCTAGGTCGATATTAGGCGGTAAAACATGGCACTCAGGGTAAATCAAGAACACCAGATTTAAACATTAAGACTCACTGTGTTGAGCTGTAGCACAATCATTAGTTTCTGTCCATGAATGATCCAAACAGTTGCTGTCCTGTCTAATAAAACACACAATATATTAAAGCTTCTTTGGTGTTTCCATGGTTTCTACAAAATAAAGCCGGAAATCGAGGGTAACGCGGGTATGATGTCATTGATAGGCGACGCACGGTCCGTGTCCTGGTTAAAAATGCTTATTTTTCTAGATTTAAACATTCTTGGAAACATTTGGGATAACGCAAGTACACAAGTCAACAAAATATATAACACTGTTCTAGTGCTTTTTGGATATTTTAAATTTGGATATTGTGCCTTTAAACATGCGGTTATGGTAAGGGGGAGGAGTATCCCCAAACACGCTGGAAGTGCTTGACCAATCACAACACACTGATCCAGTCGACCAATCAGAGCACAGTGAGCTATTCAGAAGGAGGGCCTTCAGGAACTAAACAGAGCATTACAGACAGACTGGCTGGGAAGAGACGAGCTGCAACAATGGAGAATATGGGGAAAATACGTTTTTTTTTATGAACATTTATTCATGAAAATCTTTTCTACAGTAGAAGACCCAAAAACAAAATCAAGACTTCGTAAAAGATCATAATAATTATAATAATACTTTTTGTGCACAAAAACAAAACGAGTCTTACGGGTTTGGAATGACATGAGGGTGAATAATTAAAGGTGCACTATGTAACATCTTTTCAGTAAAATATCCAAAAACCCCAAGGCCAGTGTTATATATTTTGTTCAGTTGAGTACTTACAATATCCCAAATGTTTCCAACTATTTGTAAATCGTGAGAATTTGCTATTTTACCCGAGGAACCGGGACGTGTGAGGGCGTGGCCTGTCGATGACATCATATCTGCGCTCCCCTCGGTTTCCGGTTTTATTCTGCAGAAACGCTTTACTCTCACTGCAGTGAACAAGTGTCATAGCAGCCGCTGAGAGAACACACAGAGTAACGTCATCACATCATCAACACACTCAGAAGTGTCTAATATGATCAGCAGAGCTGCGTTACCTCACACTCATGACCGGAAAAGAGGAAGTAGCGCCGGTGACTGTGTCATAATAAAAGTCCCGCTGCTCGCGAGGCGTGTGTTGCGTTCATCTCATTAACACTCGCTCCAGCGGTTCCTCAGCTCCTCAACACTCGCTCCTGCTCTGCTTCAGACTACAGTAACGTTAATAATCACATCAACATGATTTCTGCCCGAGTCCTGTCCCGATTCTTTCCCACCGGCTGTGAGCTGAAGACCACATGTCCCAAGATTCTGCGCTCAAACGTGTCGTCATCAAACTACGCCTTTGTTTTGAATAGGCGACCTCTAGCGGACGGAAAAGTTACATAGTGCACCTTTAAATGACAGAATTTTCAATTTTGTGTGAACTAACCCTTTAAGTCAGGGGTCTCCAAACTCTGTCCTGGAGGGCCGCTGTCCTGCAGAGTTTAGCTCCAATCCCCAAATAAACACACCTGAACCAGCTAATCAGTGTCTTACAAGGCCCTAGTTAGATACTGATTAGCTGGTTCAGGACGATTTCAAAACAAGGCATCATGAAGCTTCGAAGCGTTATGAATCAGTGAGTCGAATCATGATTCGGATCGCGTGTCAAACTGCCAAACTGCTGAGATTTGGCGATTCAAACCGCTGATTCGACTCACTGATTCATAACGCTTCAAAGCTTCATGATGCCTTGTTTTGAAATCGTCATCACTATATAAGTCGTTATTTAGGGTTTTTTTGCGCACAAAAACTATTCTCGCCGATTCATAAAGTTATTGTAGAACCACTGTAGTGAGATGGACTTTGTAACGACGTCTTTAGTGCCTTTTAAGGGTCTTGAGAGTGAACTGTGCATTGTGCCAATGGAGGCCTTTCAGAGCCATCAGATTTACACTAAAATATCTTCATTTCTGTTCTGAAGATGAACGGAGGTCTGACGGGTGTCGAACGACATGAGGGAAAGTAATTAATGACAGAATTTTCATTTTTGGGTGAACTAACCCTTTAAGTACTGAAATGACTAAATCTGAAATAAAATGTATATGAAACCTGTATAGAAACATAAAAAAAGCGAGCCACTTGGATACATTTTTGTATATTTTGCATTAATATTGACTGTTAATTAAATATTAATAGGGCTGCAACAACTAGTCGATAAAATCGATAATAATCGTTAATGAAAATCATTGACAACAATTCTCATTATCGATTAATCGGGTCTTCCACCAATCGCTCCAAATTACAGCACTGAATAATGCATTTCTACGGACATGATCCAAGCGCCAAAAACATGAGAATTCTTTATTTTAAGCTTTAAGCTATAGCATTAGCTTTTAACATTCCCTGTCATGTATTTCCTTTTTTCATGAAAGCGCATCCTGACGGAAGCTAGATATTTTACTTTATAAAGTTTTAAATATGGATATTTTTCTGACAAAACTCCACCGATTTGCTTCAGAAGGCCTGTACTAACCCCCAGAGCTGTGTGGAGTTTGTTTTTAATGGATGGTTGCACTTTTTTTTAGATTCAAACTCAATGGACCCTCTCACTAAAGTGAAAATAGTCCTTTAAGAGGTAAAACTTCCATTTGAACCCACCTCCAGCCATCATGGGGCAGGTAGCTAAAGACCCCGTCCACCACGCTGGCTACGAACTGCCCGCCGGTGATGAACAGAGTGTTAACGGTGACCAGCTGACCTCGGAGGTGAGAAGGGGAGACCTCAGCGATGTAGACGGGCACAGTCATAGACGCAATCCCTAATAAAAAAGAAACAGAAGACGTGAGAGAAGGATAAGGCACACAAACAGCTGTACGTATGCACCGTAATGAATTACCTATGCCAAGCCCAACCGTGAGCCTTCCACACAGAAGAACCTCTTTGCTCTGCGCGACACTCAGGATGATTCCTCCAGCGGAGAAGATGAAGCTAGCGAGCAGAATGCAGATTCTCCGACCGAAAAGTCCGTTGAGATACCCTCCAGCCAGAGCGGAGATGGCCGCAGCGCCGACGGTGATGGAGACCAGCAGCTCCTGCCACAGAGAGCTGAGGTTCATCTCTCTCTTGAGCAGGAGCATGGCCCCGGACACCACGCCTGTGTCATAGCCAAACAAGAATCCACCCAGAGCTGAGAAGAAAGCCAGGGTGTAGACGAAACATGGCGTGGCCTGATGGATCTGACCTGTGGGTGCGGGCACCTCATTTTCTCGGTTGTTGGATGGTGGTTTTATCAAACTCCTTTCGTCCTCTACGGCCCTGTCTCCTATCAGCTCCTCCATTCTCCAGAGATTACGCACATTGTCTCCTGTCACAAAGAAAACACCTTGAGCACATGAACAACAATAGCCAAGCCAAACCCAACCCAGCATGACCACGTTGGCATTGTACACACCTCAAACCACAACATCTGCAAACCAAATATTGGTGGTTATGCTAAAATCCTTGCGTAGCACTAATTATGAGTGACTCGTTTATAACACACGCACAACAGCAAAATCAATGTGATTTTGTGGGAAAGATTAAGAATATTCGACAATATACACTCTACTAGCAGTGATTAGCAAACGACTGAATCGATTCTATTTAATGATTCAGTCGAATGATTCGCATTGTCGTTTGTGAATGACTCGCATTTGGCATAATATAACATTTAGTGGTGGATTACACTGTTTAATCCAGTGTAATTAACTAGCTAAAAACAGACAAACAAAAAGACAGTGTACGGATTCTGACTCAAATGATTCAGTGAATCGGTTCAGGAATCAGTTCGGTGTAGCGAACTGTGGACTTTTTTTGGGTCTAAAACGCCGAATATAATACAAAAAACTCGAAATCACGATATGAAGTGTAGCGAGCAGCAAAAGGTTTCATCAAACACAGCTGTCTTTCGTTAGCAATATTAGCTTCTACAAAAATACATCGAAATTAAAAAGTCGCGAAATACATATTACGCCTGTTAAGCATTCCGTGAAAGTTTTTGTATGTACCTTTATTCAATATCTTAGAATATTGATTCGTAAAACATGAAAATGTACCACCTATGCACGTACACACACACATACTATAGCAATAGCTAACGTGCTTTAAAATATGAACAATATACGTTACATGCATGATAAGTAACTTCAAATCATATTTGCGTTGTCCCTCTGTGACCTACCAGCAAGACGCTTTTCTGGGTGCCATTTGCTTTAATAATAAGTGACTGTGTTTCTCTTGCTTTCACTCTGCTGTTGTGCTCGTCGAACAGGAAGTTTGTGAATTCTTGCAGTCATATGATTCATAACGCAGCGCGCGGTCACGGTCAGCCAGGATCTTCTCTACCAAGCCGAGAATGAAATCGGGAACTATATTAGTCATATCAGTCTTTACTCTATACCCATAACTCGTGTTCTGGTTTGCATAAATATGGCAGAAGATTGTCTGCGCTGTGTAACAGAGGATGGTCTGCAGCGGCAACATTGTGTCCACATGGTCCGAGAGTATCAGAAGGGGCTTTAAAGCTCAGACAGAGGAAGATCATGGCTGAGAAAGAGGAGTTAGGGGTCCGACTGAAGAAGCTGCTGGTCCGGTTGAATCTTACAGAGGGGAAACAGCTGGGCACCATGGTCCAGATCATACAGGACCTCCTGTTCCTGTCCCATACAGATCACTGTGGTGAGTTATTAATATGACCACTGTGCTTTGTTAACATTCTGATGCTTTAAAGTCTTAATATACATTCATATAGGCAGACAGCAATGTGACGTTTCAGCCCCCCCTCTCTGTGCTTTTTCCAGTGGGACATCTGCTGAGATATTTTTAGATTTGTGTTCTTCTTTTGTCCTGCAGTTGAGCTGTTTGCGGATCAAAACGTCCATGTGCCTCTGATGCTGGTGCTGTCATCGCATTCCAACAGCAAAGTCCAGCAGGTACTCTTCTTCTTCTTCTTTATTTTTTGTCTGCACAAATTTCCTGGCAAATGCTTAATAGTTCACCCCAAAATATATTCTATAAATTTTGTTCCAAACCAAATTACTTTCTTTTTTTCCCTGTGGGACGCAAAAGGAGATATTGAGAAGAATGTTCACGCTGCTCTTTTCCATAATGAGAGTGAATAGGATATGAGAAAAAAAAAAACACTTTTAACTGTGCATGTTCCCCCAAGTTCTCCATCATTTTATGAATTTAAAGGGGCCATAACAATTTTTTTTGTTTGCTTGGGTGTTCATAATGTTAGTACGATTTTTTACATAAATAATTTAGAAATAAAAGCCAATTTCTACCCTGAAACGGCCACTATGTGAGACTTCAGTGTAAACGGCCACTGCTGTGATTGGCTGCTGTGAGACTTCAGTGTAAACGGCCACTGCTGTGATTTGCTGCTGTGATACTTCAGTGTAAACGCCCACTGCTGTGATTGGCTGCTGTGATACTTCAGTGTAAACGCCCACTGCTGTGATTGGCTGCTGTGAGACTTCAGTGTAAACGGCCACTGCTGTGATTGGCTGCTGTGAGACTTCAGTGTAAACGCCCACTGCTGTGATTGGCTGCTGTGAGACTTCAGTTTAAACGCCCACTGCTGTGATTGGCTGCTGTGAGACTTCAGTGTAAACGGCCACTGCTTTGATTGGCTGCTGTGAGACTTCAGTGTAAACGCCCACTGCCGTGATTGGCTGCTGTGAGACTTCAGTGTAAACGCCCACTGCTGTGATTGGCTGCTGTGAGACTTCAGTGTAAAGTGTAAACTGATTTACTAAAAGATCCACATTGAAATGTACCGAATACAAATAAATAATGCAAATACAAACTGAGACATTCAAATAGCTGAAAACAAATAGCCTAAGCACTTTGCAAGCATTAGGATCCTTTAGAAGGTAGTGTTATCCCGTGTCTCTCTTTTCTCCTTATCATCTCACTAACACACCAGTGGGCGGAGCCAAAGATGTGATGATGTAGAAGTAGGCGTTGATCTGATTAAGTCTTTCGTTGCACTATTCCGTCATAATGTGACACGCTTGAATTAAATAAAAGCTGTTTTTGGACTAATGAGGAAGTTTTGAGTTCTGAAACGTACAGGAGACTTTGGAAAGATTCAAGCGCAGATGTATTGGAAAATCCAGAATCGTAGTAATATGCCGGACAAAGGGTCAAAACACAAAACAATCCACAAAAACAAGAGACAAAGGAGAGTGCTCAGACGAGGAGTGACAACTACAAAACCGCCATGAGAAATGACAGAGAGAACAGATGAAATTTTTGAGCGGTGATGAAACATATTGCTCTTGTAAACACTTGCCAGCATTTAAAGAAATTCAAGCCTAGAAATGCATTCCAAATGACTGCGAAGGTCAACCGTACGGTGCTCTGCAGGGGTCAAAAAGGATATTAACAGTGAATTTTGAAGTGATATATTCTTGAAAACTCAGAGATGTGTATTCGGACAGCAGTTTAATGACCACACGACCTTGGTGTTTGTCTAAAACAGTGGGTCAATAAAATCACTGACTAGCCCCTGTAAATGATGACAGTACCTTCCGACCGCACGAGAAACAATTAACTTACCGGGGCTTCAGCAACTCCTTCACCACTAACGGAGCGAACTGGAAAATCAAACTTTTCCCGGGACACAACTAGCCTGACGTCGTCATACTCAATTCTAGTGAGAATATGAGTCTGATGCTGCTCCGTTGGGCTGTGATTATGGGGCGTGTTTCAACCGAACCAGGAAACACCTCAATTGGATAGACCTACAACCAATCAGAGCAACGGAGAGACGCATAACGTTAGTTGTCAAATGTCAACAGAACTCAACTGCACTGTGTTGCCATGTCAGCGAGTTGAAGCGACCGCAATTATGTGATATACAGACCCAGGAATGCAAATTTTAGCTGCCAGCCCTGCCAAAATAATACATATTTTACTCCCCAAATGCCATTTTTTTTCAAGGAAACCCCCCTGGAAGGCTATTGGGCTTGTTTTTGGCTAGTTTTGAGTAGCAATTGGGTGGGTTTTGTTGTGAAAACCTGGCAACCCTGTCTGCACGCATACTGGAAGAAGTAGAAGAAGAAGAAGATGAGTGTAAACGATCTTTGCCGGTGTTGTAAAAAAAAAAATTTAAGGATACAAAGAGTACTTACCAACACCATCATCATTTCTGAGAGAAATAGTAAAGGTGAATGCATATACGAACAAGTTCTCCGTTTAGGATTAGAACAAATTTAACCCAAGCGCCTTTGATGACGTGGATGATTACGTTACTGTTTATCATCTGTCCATCATCATCTAAAGCCCAAATTTCATTGGTCTGAATAGTTTCTGTTTGGGCATAATTACTCCTCTACAGATCAAGTCCAGACCGAACTGGCCGAGTTAAAATGTTGTGGGCGGGGCTACGTTCGGCTGGCATCCAGGCTAGGACACAACATCATGGCCTCTAAAAAACGGCTTTAACTTCTGGATATTCGCCCGCGGTGCCACAACAGATGAATGGATTCGCTCGCGCCTTTTCTCCGCCGCCATTACTGAACTACAACTCAAACTAGCGCACAACATCAACGTCATCGTTCTCAGCCACTCTCTCTGTTCGCTGATTGGACCGGTAAAAATTTGTTCGGAGAAAACCTAAGACTATACCGCAGTCCCAGACGGAGCACTGAAGGAAAATTAAAATTGAGCGGAGGGCGGAGCCAGGCTAGGTATAAGTGGGCTGAGACAAACATTTTTTTATGATAAACAGGTGAATGCAATAATTCATGATGAGTTCGGGCAAAGGATTATGGGGACTGAAGTTCATGGTTGCGTGGCAAAGGTCAGGGAAGGAATGCCCTCTAGTGGCCAACCTGGGCACACCAGCTGATGACTGTAGCCCCGTTTCCACCGAAATTACCCGGAACAATTTGTACCAGGAACTTTTTTATAGGGACTTTTTTTCTCCCCCAGACCTGCTACTGCCTGCGTTTCCACTGCGGTATAAAGTACCGTGAAGATTAGGCAAATTAGTCCAGAGACGTGGGACTGCGCGCGGCTGCTCCTCCCAGTCAGCGACGGACAGGAATTTTTTTTGTGCGATACTGTCTGCAACAATAACAAGTATGGAGGAGAGCTGCTTTTGCTGGTTATGTATTGGTTTACTAAATATGTAATTAACAAAATGGCGGAAAAGAGACGAGCACTGATACTAAAGTGTATTCTGATGTGGTCACACCGGACGCGAATGACGCGAATAATTTGCGCTATTCGCACGAAGTTGGACGCTTGAACATTTTAAGTTTACTCGCCCTATTCGCGCGTGAAATTCACTTCACAACAGACGCGAATTCGCCTAATGGGAGGGGCTTCTGCCAGCCGGCTCGTCTCGTTGAAAAATGGCTGACATGGGCTGTGTTTACACGTCTTTTTTTTTTAATTCTACTGTTAATGTGTGACAAAACGTAGTTTTAAGACTTTTTCAGGCGATAATGTAGTTTTTTAAAGCTCAAATCTGTGGTTTATTTATAAAGAGAGCACCTATTTGAACATTTTGTCTGGTGTTTTCGGAGTTGTGAGCTCCAGTGGATCAGCGGACGCTCAGCGCTCGTCAACCCCGGCGAGAGCAGCCTTTCCTCGGCCAGTCCTTCTGCCGTCTGCCGCTGGCTCTGATGTCTCTGTGGTGTCTCAAGCTATAATTCGTCTTGTGTAGATGTAACGGCCGATCTTTGGTCTCATGGATCTATAATTTGTTCCCTGGCAAATCGTTTAGGCTGAGGGCAAAGAGAAGTTTCATTACTTTTTAATTTTTAGGCTATAACTGTACGTTACAGTTGTAGCCGACTAGCACTGACTTTGAATGTTTGACTGAATTGTTTGCTTTATTTCATGTATAGCTTATTATACCTTTTACTTATACTTTGTATTATTGATCAAACATAAACTTGCATTTAACAAAAAGAGACTGGGTTGTGTTTCATGTAATTTAATGTTATCACAGTGATAATCATATTGTTTGAACCAGATATTAATATACAGATTTTCTCCTCATTGTTGTCACTACTAGAGCAAGCTCCTGATTGGTTAACGCGGCGCGAATATCCGCCAAAGTTCAGATTTTTCAACTTGAGCGATTCGAGAATGCCTATTCGCATCTCTGCATTGACTTAACATAAAAATCACTCGCGCAAATCGCGTCATTCGCGTCCGGTGTGAACGCACCATGAAAGCTCGTAAAGCTAGATTTAAAATAAGACAACGTATGTTATTATCAGCTATAACAGACATTGACTGTGCGATTGCTGAGACAGCGCGCGCCATCGGACATTAAGAGCAAGACTGATATTTGCTGAACGCAGAACGAACCTCGCAAAAGACTTTTAAAAATGCTGGTTGAAATAAAACGCTGCATGAGTTCAACCAATCAGCATGTTCAGCGCCCAAGTCCCACCCCCGAAAGTTCCCGAACTTTGAAAAAGTACTACCTCGGGAGCAGGGCCGTTTGGAGCATAGATTTACATAATAAAGGCTAGATGTCTCGTCCGCGCTGCTGGCCAATGGAGGTCGACGTCCGCACCTGGCGGCCATCTTGTCACAGGCAGCTCGCTCACTCGTAACATTGTTTCCATGTGGTTTGCACTTTTTAAATAATCATAACTTGCTCAATTTTCTACCGATTTTCAAACTGTTTGGTTTGTTATAAATGTCAGAGATGTAGTTATGACACTGCATACTTATGAAAAATTATTCATAATTTGTTCAAGCATCCATAACTACAGCCACATTAATAACGTTTGTAAGAAACCAAACCATTTGTAAATCCGTCAAGATTTCAGTGAGATAAGAGTATTTGTGTTCATGCAGATCACTCGCCTTGTATCAGAGCCCGCCAGAAAGCTTACCTGTGACAAGATGGCCGCCGGTGATGACGTTAGAGACTCCGTCGTAAGGCATCTAGCCTTTATTATGTATATCTATGGTTTGGAGGGGGAAATATTTACCCGGAACTTCATTTAGACCCCGGTTCCTGTGGTCGAAACACACCGAGTACCACCCCAAAGTCCCTAATTCCTGGAGAAAGTTCCTGCGGTGGAAACGCGGCTTGTGACACTTACATGTTAAAAGATCAAAGAAACATTTATTTCTCAATTCATGAAGTCGTAATTTGCTTAAAATCCATTTGTTATTTGCACTTGGGCAAGTTCAAATGTGAAAAATCGCCTTTGAAATCGATGATGTCCACTGTTACTAGTTCCATGTTTGTAAGAAGAGAGCATAATATTTTAATGTCATATGGACTTTCTTTCTGGCTCATAATAACTTTCATTTCATGGAAAAGAGCAACATGAAAATTCTTTAAAACATACTATTCTTGGAAGAAACAAAGGCTACGGTCACACTGTCAGTCCAAATCCCACTATTTGCGTATCTGATTGGAATCCCGTCATATTTAGCAAGTGTGAACGGCAAACAAATCACATGAAATGCATTTTTTACAAATCTGTCTTGAGCTGCATTCATATGTGGATTGAAATCCTAAATATAAACATAAAATAATATGAAAATAATGCTAAATACGACCGGATTCGGATTTGGACTGATAGTCTGAATGAGGCTAAAGTCATGTGGGTTTAGAAGGACATAAGGGTAAGTAAATGAAGAAAATATTTTTTGCTGTTACTTGTGACATCTTTTCTGGTGGACATTTTCATTTCAGCTTTATCGACTGTGCATCTAGGATCCAGTAAAGGTTTTTAAAAGAGTGATTTACTGTTTTGGTACTGTAGGTAGGCTGGTCTCTGCTGTGTCGTCTGATGGAGATCTGTCCAAGCACTCTGGATAGCCTGACCAACCCAGTGGACTATGAGTTTATAGAGGTGCACAAGTAAGCCAGAGTTATTTATGAACTTATATTGTCGTACATATTCCTGTTTATATAGACTGTGCAGTTGAAGTAACTTTCAACAGTTTAAAGCAGAATTATCATTGCTTTCCTTGAATAAGCCACTTTCTGTATCATTATAGAAAACTTAAAAGTACAAAGTGAAAGAGAGTTTCAAAGTTCCTTTGTTCTACTGGTTAAGATTAAAAGTGATTGACTAGGTGGACGGATGCATATTAAAGAATTGTGCATCAATTTAGTGCATCAACTCAGGAGCTCAGTGAACTCAAGCGTGGGACCGTGATCGGTTGACACCTGTGCAATAAGTCCATTCGGGACATTTCCTCACTACTAAATATTCCACGCTCAACTGTTAGTGGTGTTATAACAAAGTGGAAGCAATTGGGAACAACAGCAACTCAGCCACGAAGTGATAGGCCACGTAAAATCACAGAGCGGGGTCAGCGCATGCTGAGGGTCACAGTGCGCAGAAGGCGCCAACTTTCTGTAGAGTCAATCGCTCCAGACCTCCAAACTTCATGTGTCCTTCAGATGAGCTCAAGAACAGTGTGTAGAGCTTCAGGGAATGGGTTTCCATGGCCGAGCAGCTCATCCAAGCCTTACATCACCAAGTGCAATGCAAAGCGCCGGATGCAGTGGGGTAAAGCACGCCGCCACTGGACTCTAGAGCAGCGGAGACGTGTTCTCTGGAGTGACCAATCACGCTTCTCTGTCTGCCAATCCCATGGACGAGTCTGTGTTTGGCGGTTGCCAGGAGAACGGGACTTGCCTGACTGCATTGTGCCAAGTGTAAAGTTTGGTGGAGGGGGGATTATGGTGTGGGGTTGTTTTTCAGGGGCTGGGCTTGGCCCCTTAGTTCCAGTGAAAGGAACTCTTAATGCTTCAGCATACCAAGACATTTTGGACAATTTCATGCTCCCAACTTTGTGTGAACAGTTTGGGGACGACCCCTTCCTGTCCCAACATGACTGCACCAGTGCACAAAGCGTCGGCCCATAAAGACATGGATGAGCGAGTTTGTGCAGGCCAGTCAAGTTCCTCCACACCAGAGTCCTGACCTCAACCTGATAGATCACCTTTGGGGTGAATTAGAGCGGAGACTGAGAGCCAGGCCTTCTCGTCCAACATCAGTGCCTGACCTCACAAATGCGCTTCTAGAAGAAAAAATCCCCATAAACACACTCCTAACCCTTGTGGAAAGCCTTCCCAGAAGAGCCGAAGCTGTTAGAGCTGCAAAGGGTGGGCCAACTCCATATTAAACCCTACGGATTAAGATTGGGATGTCATTAAAGTTAATGTGCATATAAGGGTTAATGACGTGATGCTGATTTTTTTTTTGGTTTCCATATGGTTTAATTACATTTAAAAGAGTTAAAATTTCAAAATAAATTACCAAATTACTTGCATACATTCTCTTTTTTGAGAACCAAGTCTAAAATTTGAGAGAATATTTGGGAGATGATTGCAAAAATGTCAATGTGGTGTAACCGTAAAAACTTTGGACCAAATAATTGATCTCTTTGAAAAAAGGTGAAATTCTCATTAAAACACCATATCAGCTAGTTTGGCATAATCTTACATCAGAACTATTGAATAGTAAATGGAACGCAATTGTTCTGAATATTATAATTACTTTGGGAATCATGTCAAATTCCTGAAGTGTCGTGGTGGTGTAGCCACCATTCAAGGGGTCATTTTATATAATTATATCACAGAGAAGGTCAAAGGTTTTGTAATAACATGGTTTTCAAATTTTTTATTTACATAATTTGTCTAATATTATTTAGAAAACGGAGGTGTTTTCCGCATATGTCCCGCCAAGTATTGCAAAAACGCAATACAATTTACATTTAGAGAACTCTAATAAAATAAAATAATCATGTGATATTTTAAAATGAAGTATTTAGAGTTCGCTTACATGACATCTAGGTGGATAATATATTGAATATTTCTCATTCTTTGGCAGTTACACCATTTGACAGTTTCAGGTACATTCAATCTTAACTTCCATAAAAAACGGTGCAAATGTCATCAAATCAATATAAATACACTGTCAATTTTAACATACCTGATGCATGCTTTTAAAACATCTTATTTTCATCTTATTTGTCACTGACCCATAAACATTTTTTTACTAATGCATACACACATACATACACAAATTCATGTGACATGCAAATAGAAGGGATGCAGGCACAACAACTCGAGGGTGATGGCAGTCAAGGGTGGATCTGAGTATGACAGAGGCTAATAAACTTTGGGATGGCTGTCCCAATGTGTGTATATAAACAAGAGGTTAGCGTTCTAACAAGGAAGGAAGTGCAGACTATGGTCATTTAACTGTACCTATGATCACACAGCAGCTTTATACACTATTTTGAATGCTGCTGTAAATACATAATAAATGCATTTTATAACCAAATTCCACCTGGTTTTGTAGCCCTAATGATGCGCTTTATAGTCATGAACAAACTGAAAATTGCTAGGAAGGCTTAGGTAGAGACATTTAAGAAAATATTCTTCATCTGCAACTGGATTTATCTGTTTTTGGCATTATAAAAAGTTGAGGTTTTGGAATTTTTTGATCATGATGGGTAATAAGGTGACAGGACTGTTAGGTATTAAAAGGCTAGACCAGGGCTGTTCAAACTCGGTCCTGGAGGGTTTAGCTCCAGCTTGCTCCAACACACCTGCTGGAAGTTTCTAGGACAGTGGCCCTCCAGGAGCAGGATTGAACACCCCTGGGCTAGACCCTTAAGAGCTCCATAAATAAGTAGAAATAATTTAATATTGAACTGGGAAGCTGTGTAGTGATGATAATATTGGACCTACACTCACCTAAAGGATTATAATAATTTAATTAATTAATAATTTGTTACATTTATATAGCGCTTTTCTAGGCACTCAAAGCGCTTTACATGTAGAAGGGGGAATCTCCTCAACCACCACCAATGTGCAGCACCACCTGATGATGCGACGGCAGCCATATTGCGCCAGAACGCCCACCACACACCAGCTGATTGGTGGAGAGGAGACAGAGTGATGAAGACAATCTGTATATGGGGATGATTAGGAGGCCATGATGGACAGAGGCCAATGGGCAAATTTGGCCAGGATGCCGGGGTTACACCCCTACTCTTTATCGAAGGACATCCTGGGATTTTTAATGTCCACAGATTATTATTAGGAACACCTGTTCAATTTCTCATTAATGCAATTATCTAATCAACCAATCACATGGCAGTTGCTTCAATGCATTTAGGGGTGTGGTCCTGGTCAAGACAATCTCCTGAACTCCAAACTGAATGTCAGAATGGGAAAGAAAGGTGATTTAAAGGTCCCATGGCATGAAATTTTCATTTTATGAGGTATTTCAACATTAATATGAGTTCCCCTAGCCTGAATATTGTCCCCAAGTGGATAGAAATGTTGATCGGTGTAAAACCGAGTTCTGGCTGTCTCTCTCTGCCTTTGAGAAAATGACAGGCCAGACGAGCCAATCCTGAAGTCTCCTGGTTTGACATCCAAGCAGGAACGGTTTCCTCCCTTTCCCCCGCCCAGAGAATCTGGCACGCCCATGCAAACACTCGAGATCATTAACGTTACTTGTGAACGAGTGAACACTGGCAGTTTCTCAGTGTTTGGATGTACAAATGAAAACAGAAGTCTTTCTTCAGTTCCTTCTGATCTGTGATCATTGATTTCTTATGTGTAGCTTATTATTTATTATTTGTGGACACGCAGCGGCTTCTCTCTCTCCCGACAGAACGGTGTTTTCGTGTTTTCTATCTTGTGAGTCAGTGTTTTTGTACGTCCTTGTCGCGTCTATCTGTTCTAAAATGTGCATACAGTCTTTTCTGTTTAACATCAGCAGTCACATCTTTAGAGATAAACTTCACACACGCCGAAGCTCGGCCTCCAACATCCCCGACCCCCAGTACTGCATCTGGCCCACAGCGGAGGCACCAAACGCGGCGTGAGATTAAGCAGAAGGGGGGTAAGCGTGAGGGTATACGGCTAGGCTAGCTTTCCCCACAATAAACTGGATTACATTCGATTACAGCTGTTGTGTCTTTGTTTGCGCTGTGTAACGTAACTCAATGCGCGTCAATGACGCTATTCATATTATTGGAACATATCTAGAAATAATGCTATACTCAACACTTACTAACTCGTTCATCTGGCTGTAATTGCATGTGTTACAAAGTTGGTAGAATAATGATGAAGAGGACTCGGTGTGACTGGGACTCGTGTTTATTCAGAACTCTCAGATACAAACACAATAAACTCGCGCTGACTGACAGCGCTCTCATAACTCAGTAGTTACTATAAATAACTTTGTTAGCAATCGCTTCGTCTCCGTGATGTCCGGTTCGCGAACGAATCATTCTTTTGAATCGGTTCTTTTTAGTGAACCGAACCAGTTCACCAAATCGGACTGAATCGTTCTAAACGGTTCGCGTCTCGAGTCAGCGCTGATCCATAATTTACTAAAGTTACTAACTTTCTGACATGAGTGACAGCCCCTCCGACTAGAAATAAACTAATAACCTGAAGTATATGCTAGTAACTACAACAGTTCACCCTGAACTGAGACATGCTGAGAGAACTGATGAGAAGTGAACACAGGTCCATCCGTCTCTCTGGCAGACTCGTGCCTGCTCGTGCCTCGTTAAACCACGCCCCCTCCGCTCATTTAAAATGCAAAGATGTCAGCCAATCACAACAGTGGGCGTTTTTAATGAAGTCTCACAGCAGACACGCCTCTTGAAGCAGGGCATTCAGCCACAGGGCAAACAGCAGTATAGAAAAAATGCCTTTTATTTCTAAATTATGACATTTTATGATGTAAAAATCATACTAATAATATAAGTACACCTCAGAAAACACTATAAAATAATAGAAAAATGCCATGCCATGGGACCTTTAAGCAATTTTGAGCGTGGCATGGTTGTTGGTGCCAGACGGGCCGGTCTGAGTATTTCACAATCTGCTCAGTTACTGGGATTTTCACGCACAACCATTTCTAGGGTTTACAAAGAATGGTGTGAAAAGGGAAAAACATCCAGTATGTGGCAGTCCTGTGGGCGAAAATGCCTTGTTGATGCTGGAGGTCAGAGGAGAATGGGCCGACTGATTCAAGCTGATAGAAGAGCAACTTTGACTGAAATAACCACTCGTTACAACCGAGGTATACAGCAAAGCATTTGAGAAGCCACAACACACACAACCTTGAGGCGGATGGGCTACAACAGCAGAAGACCCCACCGGGTACCACTCATCTCCACTACAAATAGGAAAAAGAGGCGACAATTTGCACAAGCTCACCAAAACTGGACAGTTGAAGACTGGAAAAATGTTGCCTGGTCTGATGAGTCTCGATTTCTGTTGAGACATTCAGATGGTAGAGTCAGAATTTGGCGTAAACAGAATGAGAACATGGATCCATCATGCCTTGTTACCACTGTGCAGGCTGGTGGTGGTGGTGTAATGGTGTGGGGGATGTTTTCTTGGCACACTTTAGGCCCCTTAGTGCCAATTGGGCATCGTTTAAATGCCACGGCTTACCTGAGCATTGTTTCTGACCATGTCCATCCCTTTATGACCACCATGTCCCCATCCTCTGATGGCTACTTCCAGCAGGATAATGCACCGTCACAAAGCTTGAATCGTTTCAAATTGGTTTCTTGAACATGACAATGAGTTCACTGTACTAAAAATGGCCCCCACAGTCACCAGGGGCCTCATTTATAAAACTTTGCGTAGGATTTGCGTCAGAAGTGGCGTACGGATGACATAGGACATAGGACGTGCGTACGCACAGAAATATTCGGATTTATAAAACCGTGCGCACGCACGTCCTACGCAGTTTTCCCTTAATAAATCACAATCAATTCTAAATGTAGCGCAGCTTTTGCGGCTTCATGTCACGCCCATAGTTGCCGATAAATAGTCTGTGAAACGCCCAAAAGTTAATATTTATAATTTGCGAAATCATGGCAAACACAGAGAGGAAATAAAAAAAAACGTAACTTCACTCAATGTGAAGTAGAAGTTATCGTTGGCGAGGTGGAAAAGAGGAGAACAATGTTGTTTGGAGGGCACAGTGTGGGCATTACTAATGCCAAAAAGGCACTTGAGTGGCAAAAGGTTGCAGACGCCGTAAATGCTGTAGCCTCACAACCTTGGACCATGGCCGAAATAAAAAAGAAATGGTCGGACATCAAAGTCGAGGCAAAAAAGCGTCTAGCGCTCCATCGCCAGAGTGTTTCTGCCACGGGTGGGGAAAGGGGACAGCGGAGCTGACCCTGAGAGACTGGCGGCAATTATTGGGGAATCCCTATTAATCCCTATCCCTATTATCTACGTGGAAATGGGAAATAGTTCAGTGCAAATGTAATTTCTTGCAGTTTTCTGAATGGTTGAGACATACGTCATATGTTATTTTATCAAAAATAACTTTTTGACAATTAATAAATCTATCTATCTATCTATCTATCTATCTATCTATCTATCTATCTATCTATCTATCTATCTATCTGTCTGTCTGTCTGTCTGTCTGTCTGTCTGTCTGTCTGTCTGTCTGTCTGTCTGTCTGTCTGTCTGTCTGTCTGTCTGTCTGTCTGTCTGTCTGTCTGTCTGTCTGTCTGTCTGTCTGTCTGTCTGTCTGTCTGTCTGTCTGTCTGTCTGTCTGTCTGTCTGTCTGTCTAATTGCATCTATATCTGCTCCACCAGACGGATACATTGACGAGAATATCAGTTTTGTACATTATTTCGTTCTGTTTACCATATTATTTATGAGGATGAAGTGCATAACATGGCAATATTATTGCAGAACATATTTCACTTTTCTTTTTGCAAATATGTGTTAATTTGCATTTCTGTTGTAATTTTCGTTTGTTTTACACTGCAGATCGATCAAACGGGTGTTCGTGTAGGCTGTTAATTGTAAGACTTGCTTTGTGAAGTCTTCAAGTTATTTATGAGAGGCAGTATAGCCATTTCTTTTACACAACGGTCTACAGTTTCACACACTTTCACGTGTTTCTTCATCTGCCGACGGTGTCGCCATTTCTCATTTCACCCGTTTTTGTGCGTACGCCTGGGTCAGAGCTTGCGTGAAGGACCGCACATTTTCCCGTCAAGTTTGCTTTTTATAAATACCAATTATTGCGTAGAGATCGGCGTACGCCTTCTTTTGTGCGTAAGCAACGTTTATAAATGAGGCCCCAGATCTCAACCCAATAGAGCATCTTTGGGATGTGGTGGAACGGGAGCTTCGTGCCCTGGATGTGCATCCCACAAATCTCCATCAACTGCAAGATGCTCTCCTATCAATATGGGCCAACATTTCTAAAGAATGCTTTCAGCACCTTGTTGAATCAATGCCACATAGTTCTGAAGGCGAAAGGAGGTCAAACACAGTATTAGTATGGTGTTCCTAATAATCCTTTAGGTGAGTGTATAAGATTATATTTTGAAGATTTGATTAGAAGCTGCGGCGTATTTATGAATATGTTGGGGAATCCAGTAAAAAGTGCTTCGCAAGTCTTGAAGTTATGAATGTATGAACCAATTTTATTTCCAATTGAAAACATAATATTCTGTAACTTAAGAATGCTGTTCTAGGGACATTACAAATGAGGTTTTAACTACAGAGTATGACATAACAATAGAAAAATAAGAGCTCTTAAATAGAGCAGCATACACCGATCAGGCATAACATTATGACCAGGTGAAGTGAATAACACTGATTATCTCTTCATCACCTGTTAGTGGGTGGGATATATTAGGCAGAAAGTGAACATTTTGTCGATGTGTTAGAAGCAGAAAAAATGGACAAGCATAAGGATTTGAGCGAGTTTGACAAGGGCCAAATTGTGATGGCTAGACGACTGGGTCAGAGCATCTCCAAAACTGCAGCTCTTGTGGGGTGTTCCCGGTCTGCAGTGGTCAGTCTCTATCAAAAGTGCTCCAAGGAAGGAACAGTGGAGAACCAGCCACAGGGTCATGGGCGGCCGAGGCTCATTGATGCCCGTGAGGAGCGAAGGCTGGCCCGTGTGGGCCGATCAAACAGACGAGCTACTGGAGCTCATATTGCTGAAGAAGTTAATGCTGGTTCTGATAGAAAGGTGTCAGAATACACAGAGCATCTCAATTTGTTGTGTATGGGGCGGCACAGCCGCAGACCAGTCAGGGTGTCCATGCTGACCCCTGTCCACCACCGAAAGCACCAACAGTGGCACATGAGCATTAGAAAAAAAAAGTTTAATTTTATATGATTAAATGATCATTTAAATTAATGTGTTATGCCTTCATTTGATTGCCAGAAAGAAAAAAAATACACAACACAGAATTTCTGGGGAAAAAAAAATAGATATGTGGTTTTTTGTAATTCAATTAATTAGACATGATTTTTGATTATTAATTTAATGAAACCATTAAAATGGATTCCAGAAAAACACCAAATTTGGTAAAAATAAAACTGATTTTTTTTTGGTCGTTCATGAATACAATTAGACGATTTTGAAGCGACAAGACGTTTTGAAATCCCAGCCCTACAACAGTAAATGGTTGAAACTGCTGCTTGGTTGTAACATGGCATGATGCCTAAGATACTTAAACCGGCTTTTAATGAATAAACCCATAAATTCATGTTCATCAGGTTTATGTTTGCATGTTTGTTCACAGGCAGATTCTTAAGGTGCTTTCAATGTATCATAAAGACGCCAAGATGATGATGGTGGGTCTGAGAGCTCTGGCTCTGCTACTTAAGTCAGGTAAGACTTGCTTTTCCATAGAGGCGTTTATACAGCCAACACTTCTTTCCAACCAAACCAGCCAGCTCCCATATGAATTACAGCAAGCAAACAGTGCTGCACTGCAAGGGTGCCAAACCTGTTCTATCTATCTTTCTGCAAAGTTGCTGCAACCCTGATCTAATGCTGCCTTCACGTGCTATCGGAAATTTGATAATTCCGACTTCTGAAGTCGTGATTAAGAGCTCATTGCGTTCATGTTTCAAAATGTGAGGATGTGTGTGCAATTTTTACCTAGGAAACTCGTATTTACGATAATTCCGAGAGCACGTGAAGACCGCATTACACACCTAGGTAGGTAGATAGGAACAGGATTGGACAGCCCTGCAGTAATGTGTACCTATTAATGTATTTTATGAAGCAATCTCATCCCATGAAGCATTGCGAATGACATTATATGACAGTACATTATAAACAGTGGCATGAAAAAGTATGTGAACCGCTTGCAGAATCTGTGAAAATGGGAATAATTTTAACTAAATAAGAGGGATCATACAAAATGCATGTTATTTTTTATTTAGTACTGTCCTGAATAAGATATTTTACATACAATTTTTTTACATATAGTCCACAAGACAAAAAAATTGCTGAATTTATTAAAATAACCCTGATAAAAAGTTTCTGAACCATTGATTCTCAGTGCGGTGTGTCGTTCCCTGGATGATCCACAGCTGTTTTTTTGTTTTGTGATGGTTGTTCACGAGTTCCGTGAACATGGAGTTCTTCATTAGTTGGTTATTATGAAATAGCCACATTCGCCTTAAACAGACATATTTATGAATATAGCAGTGAGCAGCATTCATTGGGGTTCAAGCGCATTAAGGCCTTTAAGCACATTCGTAAAAAACGAAATTGTTTTATTTGTCAAGCCTGAAACCGTCTAGATCATAGATGGAAAAGACCATTTACAGCCAATACATGAAATTTACCAAGGAAATATAGTAGTTTTAAAGCTTTTTATCAGTTATCAAAGTTGAGCCAAAAACCTAGGAGTAGTTGGCAAAAGTATGTTATTGAAATAATCGAGGGTGACCAAACGTCCTGTTTTCCCTGTCCTGTCCTGGCTTAATATAACAATTTTCTATTCATACAGAGGGGGCATTCTTTAAATGTATTGAAATGAATAAGGAATCTTTGAGTAAACTTCGAGTATTATTTGAGTATCTCATTGCCGGGCCGAGTGTACTGGTTTTCGGTAATCGAAATATGGTCACCCTAAATAATCTCCAACATTTCACAAACGGTTCGATTGACTGCGGCGATCCTAGAGGCAAAGTTGCTCAGAATGAGGAGTTCTACCATATGGTATGAATGTCGTGGGCATGTGCAAACAATCGTGTGATATACAACCCCAAATCAGAAAAAGTTGGGACAGTATGGAAAACGCAAATAAAAAAAAGAAGTGATTTCTAAATTTACTTTGACTTGTATTTCATTGCAGACAATATGAACACAAAATATTTCATGTTTTGTCTGGTCAACTTCATGTCATTTGTAAATATGCATCCTTTCCTGTCATTCAGACCTGCAACACATTTCAAAAAAAGTTGGGACAGGAGCAATTTAGGGCTAGTAATGAGGTAAAATGGTTAAATAATGATGTGATTTGAGACAGGTGATGTCAACAGGTGATTGTAATTATGATTTGGTACCAAAGCAGCATCCAAGAAAGGTCTAATCCTTTAGGAGCCAAGATGGGCTGAGGATCGCCAGTTTGCCAACAAATACGTGAGAAAATTATTGAAATGTTTAAAAACAATGTTCCTCAAAGAAAGATAGGAAGAGATTTGGATATTTCACATTCAACAGTGCATAACATAATTAAAAGATTCAAGGAATCTGGCGGAATTTCAGTGCGTAAAGGACAAGGGCGCAAGCCTAAGCTGAACAACCGTGATCTCCGATCCCTCAGGCGGCACTGCATCAAGAATCGTCATTCATCTATAAGCGATATCACCACATGGGCTCAGGACTACTTTGGCAAACCTTTGTCAAGTACCACAATACGTAGTTACATCCACAAATGCCAGTTAAAACTGTACTGTGCCAAAAGGAAGCCCTATGTTAACAGTGTCCAGAAGCGCCGTAGATTCTCTGGGCTCGGAGGCATCTGGGATGGACCATCACACAGTGGAAACGTGTACTGTGGTCAGATGAATCAGTATTTCAGGTGTTTTTTGGGAGGAATGGACGCCGTGTGCTCCGGACCAAAGAAGAAAAGGATCATCCAGACTGTTACCAGCAACAGGTCTAAAAGCCAGGGTCTGTCATGGTATGGGGTTGTGTCAGTGCCCTTGGCAAAGGTAACTTGCACTTCTGTGAAGGCACCATTAATGCTGAAAAGTACATAGAGATTTTGGAGCATAATATGCTGCCTTCAAGAAGACATCTTTTCCAGGGACGTCCGTGCATTTTTCAACAAGACAATGCAAAACCACATTCTGCACACATTACAAACTCCTGGCTGCGGAGGAAGAGGGTACGGGTACTTGACTGGCCTGCCTGCAGTCCCGACCTGTCTCCAATAGAGAATGTGTGGCGCATTTTGAAGCGCAAAATGCGACAACGAAGACCCCGTACTGTTGCCCACCTTAAGACTTGTTTGCAGGAAGAATGGGACAAAATTACACCTGAAACACTTCATCACTTGGTGTCTTCAGTCCCTAAACGTCTTTTAAGTGTTGTGAAAAGGAATGGCAACATTACAAAGTGGTAAATGCTTTACTGTCCCAACTTTTTTTTAAATGTGTTGCAGATCTGAATGACAGGAAAGGATGCATATTTACAAATGGCATGAAGTTGACCAGACAAAACATTGAAATATTTTGTGTTCATATTGTCTGCAATGAAATACAAGTCAAAGTAAATTTAGAAATCACTTCTTTTTTTTTTATTTGCGTTTTCCATACTGTCCCAACTTTTTCTGATTTGGGGTTGTACAATCCTTTACACGCGTGAAAAAATGTGAAGGCACCCCCCGGAGGCCGATTTCTTTTGAATGTCTCACAGGGCTCTAGGGCTGCGAGTCAAACAGTGAGTTTCGTTCCGATCGGCCTCCTTTAAACTTGTTTGACAACCGGTCGATATTCACTGGCCAAAGGCAGCTGTGCTTGTGTGAGATACACAAATGTCCTCATAGACAATCGCGGCACCTTGGACAAAGTTCGTTTTTAAGTCAATCGGACTGACTGTTGTGTAGCTATAGCTGTTTTCATGTTTTGTAGCGCCACCAAGTGGCCAGTCGCCACATCCTTTTTCACGCGACTACAGACTGAGCCCAAACATGGGTGTACCAAGTTTGGTGAAATGATCTCATTCCGTTCAAGAAGGATGAAGCCGTTTCAGTAAAAGTGCAGACGTGAATAGAAAATTCAACTTTTCTTTGATAACTATTGACAATCAGACTCCAGAGAATATTTCTGCACTGGTTTGGTTCTAATCGGGCGAAAAACCTAGGACTATTAAAAGTAGGTTGAGTCTACTTGAGTCTACAACGAACGGTTTAGGAGTCATAAGCCATTATGCACTTTTGATCGCTATAGTGCCACCATCAGGCCGATTGGGGGCGAGCCTTGGTGACATTGTAGACGGGGTGGGTACTACCATCCTTCAAAGTTTCAAGTCTCTACGACTTAGAGTTTGGTCTGCCCGATCACTTTTATGGGAAAATGCTAGTGTTGTAGTACTCGAGACCGGTCTTGGTCTTGAGACCGGTCTTAAGACCATTTTTTGAAGGTCTTGTCTCTGTCGCAGACTAAGAGGACTCTGGATTTTGTTTCGAGACCGGTCAAGACCACAACTGCTGGGATATTAATAAATGCATTGTCTGATTTATTTATTAACATCATTAATGTAATTAGGTAGTTTCATTTGATTGGTATCAGCTCTATATAGTGTAGTGTCATGATTAAAAATAAGTCATTTCTCAGGCGGTAATGTGGATCTTTATGAATTGAAGGAGTGCTGGTCTCGACTCGGTCTCGCCCTGCCTTGGTCTTGGTCTTGGTCTCAACCCCTCAAAGTTTTGGTCTCCACACACATTGGTCTTGGTCCTGACTTGATCTCGAATTAGGTGGTCTTGACTACAACACTAGAAAATGCTGAGCCTGGGAAATTCTAACAATTACAATCAGTGTTAAGCTTGAACCCCTAATGATGGTTAGATTAGCACTTGAGGTACACCAACATTTTGCCGCATTTTCTCACTCGCCTCCTGAAATTAAACTAATGTTTGGTGTTTGTGGTTCAAATGTGGTTCTGATGGATGTGTTGTTTGTTTGTGGGTCAGGTGGAATTGTGATGCAAGTTCTGGATGAGGAGGAAGTGGATGTGTTTTTTTTGGTTCTGGAGGCCATGAGGTCGTTCAGTGACAGAGAAGAGGTTCAGCTACAGGGATGTGCTGCTTTACAGCTACTGCTGCAGACAGGTAACCATGATTTGTCACAAATTCCTTTGAGTATGTGCAATATTAATATAGCACCCTATGACCCAGTCATAGGCTGAGTCCCCCTATACCCTCAAATAGGGCATTATTTGATAGGGCTGTACACTTAAATACAATTGTGATATGAAATAGTGTCTTTGAATATTAAAGTATAGTAAGAAACTATATAAAGAAAACTATATAAAGAAACTATAAGGAAACTATATAAGTAACTATATAAGGAAACTATATAAAGAAACTATAACGAAACTACTGTATATAAAGAAACTATAAGGAAACTATATAAGGACACTATAAAGAAAATATAAGGAAACTATATAAGGAAACTATAAGGGAACTATATAAGGGAACTATGTAAGGAAACTATAAGTAAACTATATAAAGAAACTATAAGGAAACTATAAGGAAACTATATAAAGAAACTATAAGGAAACTATATAAAGAAACTAAGGAAACTATATAAGGGAACTAAATAAGTAAACTATAAGGAAACTATATAAAGAAACTATAAGGGAACTATATAAGGAAACTATAAAGAAACTATAAGGAAACTATACAAGGAAACTATAAGGAAACTATATAAGGAAACTATAAGGAAACTATATAAAGAAACTAAGGAAACTATATAAGGGAACTAAATAAGTAAAAATGGTAAATGGACTGCATTTATATAGCGCTTTTAACAGACCTACGGCCATCCAAAGCGCTTTACATTTTTGCCTCACATTCACCCATTCACACACTCATTCATACACCGACGGCGGTGTCAGCCATGCAAGGCGCCATCCAGCTCGTCGGGAGCAGCTGGGGTTGGGTGTCTTGCTCATGGACACCTCGACACTTGGTCAGGTGGAACCGGGGATCGAACCACCAAGCCACTGAGCCACTGCCGCCCATAAACTATAAGGAAGCTATATAAAGAAACTATAAGGGAACTATATAAGGAAACTATTTAAGGAAACTATATGGAAACTATAAGGAAACTATAAGGAAACTATAAAGAAACTATAAGGAAACTATATAAGGAAACTATAAGAAAACTATATAATGAAACTATAAGGAAACTATTTAAAGAAACTATAAGGAAACTATATAAGGAAACTATAAGGAAACTATTTAAAGAAAATATAAGGAAACTATATAAGGAAACTATATAAACAAAATATAAGGAAACTATAAAGAAACTATATAAGGAAACTATTAAGAAACTATATAAGGAAACTATATAAGGAAACTGAAAGGAAACTATATAAGGAAACTATAAGGAAACTATAAGGTAAACTATAATGAAACTATATAAGGGAACTATAAGGGAAACTATAATGAAACTATATAAGGAAACTATAAGGAAACTATAAAGAAACTATAAGGAAACTATATAAGGAAACTATAAGAAAACTATATAATGAAACTATTAGGAAACTATTTAAAGAAACTATAAGGAAACTATATAAGGAATCTATAAGGAAACTATTTAAAGAAAATATAAGGAAACTATATAAGGAAACTATATAAACAAAATATAAGGAAATTATATAAGGAAACTATAAAGAAACTATATATGGAAACTATTAAGAAACTATATAAGGAAACTATATAAGGAAACTGAAAGGAAACTATATAAGGAAACTATAAGGAAACTATAAGGGAAACGATACTCGGTTACTTAACGTAACCTCGGTTCTCTCTAGAAGAGGGAACGAGTATTGCGTAAGTTCCTTACGCTACGGGAAAGTATTCTTTCTTCGAGATTCCTGAAAAACCCAAAATTATCCTTAATTTTGTAACATTGTCAACGCAGTGCGGCAGCCTGGCAGACCATAGCAGGCTATTCCAGCGTGCTATTGGCTGCTCTGCTGGCAACTGCAGAAGCCTATCGGTGAGCCCGCGTGACGTGGCGACCAATGAGGGCGCTTCGCGCCCACCTGGCTTCATTTGCCTACAGGTGGGGCGTGGCCACGTGTATATAAGCAGGGCTCACGGGCTGCATATTCGGTTTTCGTAGTTCTGAAGCGTAAAAGCCCGCAGGGCGCACGGCAAGGAACGCAATACTCGTTCCCTCTTCTAGAGAGAACCGAGGTTACGTTAAGTAACCGAGTATCGTTCTCTTACGAGAGGTTCTCTCGTATTGCGTAAGTTCCTTACGCTACGGGAACATATTGTCAACGCCGTGCGCGCCTCGCATACAGCATATGTATCCCAGGGAACCGGGGAAAAAACACTGCTCGGGCAGGGTGGCCGGTAAAGGAAACGGGCCACCACATATACGGACACTTCATTTGAACTGACGGGTGGTTACAACAGGTGGTTACAACACCCTGTCCCATGAATGTCAAATTCATGGGACAGAACACCCTGTCAAACACAACACCCTGTCAAATTCACCACACCTTGTCTCATGAATGAGGGAACGGCAACGCCGGTCGCCTTCAAATTCACAATATCTTGTTATATGAGTGAGGTAACGGCACCGCCGGTCACCTTCAAACTCACAACAGCTCGTCTCGTAAATGAGGGAACGGCACCGCCGGTCTCCTTCAAATTCACATGAGCCTAGTACCGAACTTACTACCAGTATGTGAGCTATGTCTGCGCAGAATCACTGGGCAGAACCAACAGCCCTATTGAACTGATAACACTTTCGCCTGTAAGGCAGGAACTTCCAGATTGTAAAATCTCACAAACGTAGACGGGGAGGCCCAGCCTGCCGCCATACAGATATCGTGGATGGAAATCCCTCTGGCCCAAGCCCACGAAGAGGCCATGCCTCTGGTGGAGTGTGCTCTGACACCTAGCGGGCACTGCAGGTGTTTGGAAGCGTATGCAGTTGCAATCGCGTCCACTATCCACCTGGACAGGGTCTGTTTCGAGGAGGCGAGACCTTTAGTGCGCCCTCCAAACGAAACAAATAGCTGCTCAGAACGCCTGAAGGCGGCGGAGCGTGTGACATAAACCCTCAATGCCCTGACAGGGCAGAGGATATTGCCACCGTCCCCCTCGTCGGATGCTGGCAGAGCCGAGAGGGAGATAATCTGCGCCCTGAAGGGAGTGCCGATCGCTTTGGGGACATAACCATGCCTCGGTCTGAGAATGACCTTAGAGTCATTAGGACCGAACTCCATACACGTCGGGCTCACTGAGAGCGCGTGTAGATCCCCCACGCGTTTCACTGAAGCCAGAGCTATCAGGAACGCGGTTTTTAGCGAAAGGAACCTTGGTTCCACAGTCTCGAGCGGTTCAAAGGGATGAGCCTTCAGGGCCTCTAGGACCAAGGCCAGATCCCATATAGGAACCAAAGGGGGCCGCGGGGGATTCATCCGTCTGGCTCCTCTGAGGAAACGGATGATGAGCTTGTTCCTTCCTAGCGTGCTACCTAGCGTCGTCTGAGCGAACGCTGCTATAGCCGCCACATACACTTTGAGCGTGGAAGGGGACCTGCCCAGTTCCAAAAGCTCTTGGAGGAAGGAGAGCACCCGCTGGACCCCACATTGCTGTGGGTCCAATCCCTTGGAAACACACCACTCAGTGAACACCGACCACTTAGAACTATATAACCGCCTCGTCGAGGGGGCTCTAGAGTGTGAAATCGTGTTCATAACCCCTTCGGGCAGGTCAACGGGTATCCGTTGGTCACCCATACATGCAGAGACCATCGCTCTGGATGGGGATGCCAAACTGACCCTCCTGCTTGAGAGAGGAGGTCTGCTCTCAGCGGAACTGGCCAGGGGGGTGAGTGCGACAGCTTCACCAGCTCTGGGTACCAAATCTGGTTCTCCCAGCGCGGCGCTATAAGGAGCACCGGGCGGCGCGTCTCCCTGATTTTCGCTATGACCTGGGGCAATAGGGAAATCGGCGGGAAAGCATACAGCGGGAGGCTGGGCCAAGGTTGGGACAGCGCATCCTCGCTTTTGGACAGAAATGTCGGGCAGCGGGCGTTCTCTTTTGTTGCAAAGAGGTCGAGCTCCGCTCTGCCGAATAGGCGCCATACCAGCTGGACTGTCTGGGGGTGCAGGGACCATTCTCCTGAGAGAATGAGGCCCCTGGACAGCTTGTCCGGGCCCACATTGAGGTGGCCCGGTACGTGCGCAGCTCTCAGCGAGCGCAGCGAGCGGTCTGCCCACACGAGCAGGCGTTCTGTCAGATTGCCCAGACACCTGGACCTGACACCGCCCTGCCGGTTCACGTAGGACACCACTGTGGTATTGTCCGACCGGACCAACACGTGGTGTCCTCGTATAAGCGGGAGAAACTGCTTGAGCGCGTTCTCTACCGCTATCATCTCCAAACAGTTTATGTGTAGGAGTTTTTCCTCGCTCGACCAGAGGCCCGAGGCTGATCCGCCCTCGAAAACGGCGCCCCAACCCGTGGTGGAGGCGTCCGTCGAGATGACCTTGCGGTGTGAGATGGCTCCCATCGTCACTCCCCTCTGGTACCAGTCGGCTACTAACCAGGGCTCTAGGGCTGACACGCAGCCCTGAGTCACTCTGATCCTGAAGCCTCCGGACGCCCAGGCTCTGTGAGGCACTCGGGCGTTTAACCAGCATTGCAGCGGGCGCATGCGCATTAAGCCCAGCTGGAGCACAGCTGCAGCTGAGGCCATACGTCCCAGCATCCTCTGAAAGAGCTTGAGAGGTGCGATTTTGCCCGGCCGGAAGTACTCAGCCATGCGCTGAACTTGGCGCGCGCGTTGGGGTGACAGGCGGGCTGACATTGCCACAGTGTCCAGATTCAAACCCAGAAATTAGGTTGATTGCGTGGGCACTAATGAGCTCTTGGTCCAATTGACCGTGAGCCCCAGGCTGTCCGGATGGCTGAGCAGCATTGCCCTGTGGGCGAGGAGCTCGGCCTCTGACTGCGCCAGGATGAGCCAATCGTCCAGATAGTTCAACACTCGCATCCCTCGACTTCTCAGAGGAGCGAGGGCCGCGTCCATGCACTTCGTAAATGTACGGGGTGCTAGTGACAGGCCGAACGGAAGGACGGTGTATTGATAAGCCTGGCCGTCGAAGGCGAATCGTAAGAATGGCCTGTGACGTGGCGTTATCTTGACTTGAAAATATGCATCTTTCAAATCTAGGGAGATTAGCCAGTCTCTCGGGCGAGTATGCGCGAGGATCTGCTTGGTCGAGAGCATCTTGAACGATCTTCTCATTAGAGCTTTGTTCAGACGCCTCAGATCCAGAATCGGTCTGAGCGACCCATCCCTTTTTGGCACGAGAAAATACCGGCTGTAAAAGCCTGACTCGCTCATAGAATGGGGAACCGGTTCTATAGCCCCTTTGCACAGCAGCATGGCTATTTCTGCTCGAAGTAGATGTGCTACTTCCTCGCTCACTCTCGTCTCTGTACGCGCACAGAAGCGCGGAGGGTGGCGAGCGAACTGCAGAGTGTAGCCGTGCTTCACTGTTTTCAGCACCCATTCTGATACACCTGGAATGGCTTCCCACGCTCTCGCGTGTGCCACACGGGATAGAACGGCCTCCGGGCTCAAAACGCCGCGCTTCGCGGGTTTGACGGCCTGTATAGGAGGGGCGGGCGCAGTGCGCGCGCTCTCTGTGCTGTGGGCCAGCCGATCGCTCTCGATGGCTGGCCGCCTTACACACTGTATCTCTGCCGCTTCGAGCGGGGAGTGGCTTGTGTGTGGCCCTACACTCGTCGTTCCGGCCACCTTGGGCGGAGAACAAATGGTGTGTGGCGTGGCGCATGGCGCCGGGGGCAGAATGTTCGCGAAAATGTGTGAGCGCGTTTGAGCGGGCACAACTCTTACGCGTGGAACATGACCGGTTAAGAGTGTCTGTGTGACAGCGCGTGTGGTGATTAGGCGTGGGCGCAAATAAGCGGACACGTGACCTAACTCTAGCACTCGAGCGGCCGGTGGCCGCTTTATGTGAGTGAGAGACACGGGATTTGTGGTGCTTGGGTGCAGGGGTGAACACAAAAGTGGGCACGTTTACTGCATTTGAAAACACATACGGCGTGAGCCGTGCAACCAGAAATAAAAGCAACTTCGTGATTTCTCTGGTTCGTCGTAAAACGGCGGTTGTAGACAGGCGAGAGGGCAGTTTTGCCGGCTCGTTGGCTGCGTGAGAGCCATCTGCAGCAGCCACAGGAGTGGGGGCTGATAGGAAGAAGAGTTTTGACGGTGGTCCGGCCACGGCAGGACTTAACCGTCACTTCCCCCTTCTGCTAGGAGGACTTTGGAGGGGCTTCAGTTGGAAACAGGCGAGAGGGCGAGTCCGCCGGCTCGTAGGCTGCGTGGAAAACATCTGCAGTAGCCACAGGAGTGGGGACTGACAGGAAAACAGAGTTTTAACGGTGGTCCGGCCGCAGCGGGACTTAACCGTCTATTCTCTCCTTATGTATAGACGCCCAAAAATACTCTAGCGCCACGTGGTGCAAGTTAGCTTTCTGTATGTAAGAAAAGCTGGCCGCGAGCCCGGGGAAGCGGACAGTAAACATTTTTATCTGCCGCGAGAGCTGGGCTCGAACTCGGGTCTCCGGCGTTTCAGCCGCTGATTTTGCCACTGTGCTACCGGGAGGGACACAATAGCGTTCAGTTAGCGCGAGCATACGGCAGTACGTCCTCGTGCTTGTTGGCAGTCGTGTGTGCATAAAAGACAGGCTCGTTACTGCAATAGTAATATTTCCAGCCGCCTGAACTGGAGAGGGGGCTGAGAAATGCTAGAGAAAGGCGGTTCGTCCGGCCACAGCGGGACGAAAACACCCTCTGTTAATTTCCCGGTGAGTGCGGCGCGCACGCGCGCGCTGAACATGCTCGTGACCATGCGCACTCTCATTCCTTGTGAACGGCGCAATCTGCGCGGTCCAACAGGGGGGAATGCGGGTTCGTTGGAGAGCATATGTCAGCGTCATGTCTCATGACGGCGTTTGTTCGCTGGCGTGCGTGTCTTAACAGGCTCGTGTACAGCAATATGAACAATTCCAGTCGCCTGAACTCATGAGGGGACTGAGAAATGTGCGCGAGGGTGGAACAGCTCTCTTGTAACGTAAAGAGAGCTGCAGGACCGTCCGTTTCTGCCATCCCTTGTATGTAAGCGGCGCATTAGCGCGGCATGAACAGAGGGGGGAGGAGGCTCGCTCCGAGACCGTTCATTTCTACCATCCCTTGCAAGCGGCGCGGTGGCGCGGCTTGAACAGAGGGGGAGGAGGCTCGCTCCGAGACCGTTCATTTCTACCATCCCTTGCAAGCGGCGCGGTGGCGCGGCTTGAACAGAGGGGGAGGAGGCTCGCTCCGAGACCGTTCATTTCTACCATCCCTCGCAAGCGGCGCGGTGGCGCGGCTTGAACAGAGGGGGAGGAGGCTCGCTCCGAGACCGTTCATTCCTACCATCCCTTGTAAGCGGCGCGGCTTGAACAGAGGGGGAGGAGGCTCGCTCCGAGACCGTTCATTTCAACCATCCCTTATAAGCGGCGCGGTGGCGCGGCTTGAACAGAGGGGGGGAACAGCGGAGTGATGTCATCATAAAACTGCTCGAGTCGAGCCCGCAGGGTCGACATAGAGAGTTCCTCGCACTCGGGGCAATCGCCCGCGAGGAGTGCGGCGGCGGCGTGGTCACGGCCCAGACAGAGAGCGCAGACACATGGCGGTCTCTGGTGCTGAGCTGCACGTGGCACGAGCCGCAGGTGGAACGAGGCGTTTTGATAAAAACGCTCGTGCTCTTTTATGAAACGTGTGACGCAACGGCGAGAACACATGCAATGAAAGGATATAATGCTGCCGGATAGCAGAGCAGGCACGGATGGCTGAAGGTGGCGCGATGCTGCCGGCTTCTTCAGGCGCTGTCCTCTGCTTGCTCGTCTGCACGATCACGGCGGCGGGTTCCAGATCCAGCGATGCGAAGGGCTTCGCTGAAGAAAAGAAAATCGAATATGCAGCCCGTGAGCCCTGCTTATATACACGTGGCCACGCCCCACCTGTAGGCAAATGAAGCCAGGTGGGCGCGAAGCGCCCTCATTGGTCGCCACGTCACGCGGGCTCACCGATAGGCTGCTGCAGTTGCCAGCAGAGCAGCCAATAGCACGCTGGAATAGCCTGCTATGGTCTGCCAGGCTGCCGCACTGCGTTGACAATGTTACAAAATTAAGGATAATTTTGGGTTTTTCAGAAATCTCGAAGAAAGAATACTTTCCCGTAGCGTAAGGAACTTACGCAATACGAGAGAACCTCTCGTAAGAGAACTATAATGAAACTATATAAGGAAACTATAAGGGAAACTATAAGGGAAACTAATTAAGGAAACTATATAAGGACTTCTTCTCCAGAGCTGGAGTTTTCACCACTTCATTTGATAAAGCTATCATCAGATACACCGAAATTCAAACGTCTTCACAACAAACCGCCAAAATAAATGTTTGGTTTATCTTGAAGAAATTGGAACAGAAATGTATTATTGCTGGGCAGCAGAATGTACTTCTCAAAGTAATAATAACAATACAATAAATTACAGGAAATTATAAGGAAACTATTTAAGGAAATTATAAGGAAACTATAAGGAAACTATATAAGGGAACTATATAAGGAAACTATATAAGGAAACTATAAGGAAACTATAAGGAAACTATAAGGGAACTATATAAGGAAACTATATAAGGAAACTATATAAGGAAACTATAAGGAAACTATAAGGGAACTATATAAGGAAACTATATAAGGAAACTATAAGGAAACTATAAGGAAATTATAAGGAAACTATATAAGGAAACTATAAGGAAATTATAAGGAAACTATAAGGAAACTATATAAGGAAACTATAAGGAAACTATATAAGGAAACTATATAAGGACTTCTTCTCCAGAGCTGGAGTTTTCACCACTTCATTTGATAAAGCTATCATCAGATACACAGAAAGTCAAACGTCTTCACAACAACCCGCCAAAATAAATGTTTGGTTTCTCTTGGAGAAATGTATTATTGCTGGACAGCAGAATGTACTTCTCAAAGTAATAATAACAATACAATACAGTTTATAGTCAATCATTTTTAAGGAATATCACACAATATTTTGTCCATGTTTTAATTCACTATTTGACTGTTTGTCGTGCATCTCTTTATTTGCCAATAAAGAAAGGAATCGTTCACATTTAATTTGATTACATTTTAAAATATTATATTGTTAAAGTTTTATGCAGTTTTTGATAATACATCTGAGTGAAATAATACAACACAGAATGATTGAACTGTTAAAGTAACCTGCTTGATTGTCAGTTTCTGAGGATCATCTGGTGGAGTTCATTGAGAAGAAGGACCATGAGGTGGTTTTGAATGCGCTGGTCCGGTTCATGGACAGTGAGCATGTGGTGCTGCAGGTGCTGAGGGTCCTCATACCGCTGGCTGCTCCAGGTATAACACACTGCTCACTCAATGTTTTCATGATCAATGTCTTGATTATCATTATGAACAATATTAAACAAGCTTCTCTTTCTTGGATCTAGCCAGCAACGTTGAGATTCTGATGTCCAAAACCGTTAAATGCTACAGTCTGACGTGTCAGGCTATGGAGATCTGGCTCGACTCCGAGTCGATACAGGAGGCTGGTTGCTGTTTGTTACGGAAATTTACGTCAGGTGAGCCCAGGTCAAAGGTCATGTTAAAACAAGGCTGTTCTTACAACATTTAAAAAGTACTGTTTAGTTTTGATGCTTTTTTGAGTTGTGTTGTCTTGTTTTTGACTTTTTCCAGAGAGTTACTACAATATGTTGGTGCTGAATGGTGTCCATAAAGTAGCAGTGAAAGCGTGCGTGTCTTATCCTGAGAATGCCACAGTGCAGATCGCCGCACTTTCCTGTCTGAGCGCGCTCGGTGAGTCATTATGATTAACATGAACATGATAGTACCGTGTAAATGGAGAACCCGGCTCTCCACTGGATCCCTTAGAGCCCACACTTTTAATTATGATTCATATTTGTCAGACTGTTTGTACATACATTTTGGGGATTTTGGACATGATTAACTGTTGACTGGGTCCTCATTTACATGAAATTTAAATGATGCCACAAACGAACCCAAAAAGGTATTTTGCTGATGTTGGAAATGTTTTGCCTGGGAAAACAGGAGGGTATAGAGTAGACCGATAGGGATGCACCAATACCACTGTTTCTGTTTTTAAGTCTGATAACGATACTTGTATTTTCATTGCATTTTCATTTTTTTTTTTTATATTGGGCAGAGAAACAAAAAGAATATGAATTAAATTAGTTGGCTTAGCAAATAGATATTTCCTTTACTTATCATTATGCCTAATTAGGTCTGTTAAAATGCATTGAAGGAGCAACTGTTACTTTCACTGTTCATATTTTTATGTTTAATTTAATAACACAGTGAATATTTAGAGCTGCTCTAGCAGGGCTCAAGCAGTCAAGAGCAGTGAGTGATTTTCTGTGTCTCTTGTTGTTAGTAGGGGTGTGCGATATTGACAAAAAATGATATCTCAATATTTTATAACGATAATTAGACAATATTTTGCTGAGTGTTTTATTGTGTTGGTACCTTGGCAGGTTAAAGACTGTCGTGGTCAGCTGACCCATAATACTCTTCATATTCTGTGTGGTGGTCAGTTCACAGCAGTGACAGAATCATCTTTTCCAAAACATTTAAATTGATTTTTTACCTTTTAAGGGCATTTTTACCTTTTATACATTTATTTTTTAAACCTAATTATATGCATGCATCATCTTTTGTGTCAATTTCATAAATTGAAAACAATTTTATTACAATAATAAGACACAATAGGGCTGTTACCAATCAAATTAAATCAGTATCAACAAAATTCATCTTTGCAATGCAGAGGAAACACAGACGTGGATCTGAAGTGGCATTTAGATCATTTACACAGACGGATAAATGAGCTCCGATGTGACAAATGAACAATAATGTTTTGATGTTTAAAACATAAAACGTTGAATATTGATATTTGAAATGATTTAAAACATGAAAAGATCCGTTCAATGTGAAATTCAAACCACCCGTAGGTGGAAGCAAGTCAGTGGCTGCGTCCGAAAACCTAGCCAGTGACTCGTTGCCTCGCTGCCTTATCAGACAATGGCTTCACAAAACTAATTTTGGACAGGCAGTGTAACCGTTTAATGATCTACAGCAAAATAGCGAGAGCTTTGGTGAGAACTAAACACAAATTGAAGTACTACATTAGTAATTTCTCGCTAGAAATGACATTAGAAGTGGAAAATGTTGGTCAAAAACGGACATTTACACACAAACTGACCAGCAAATGCAACTTCGGACGCCATCTTTTTTTCCCAGCTCAACTGTCACAGAATGGAAAGCACAGGATTGTGGGATATCAAAGGCAGCGAAGGATACAAATATGCTGCCTTCAAAAATCAATCAGATGAAGGTCTCTCAGGAGACAGGAAGTGAAGCTAACATTAGATTCAGACGTGCCTTGATGCCTTCCTGCTTGAAATGTGGTTGGGTACCGAAACCCGGTGCCAATATGACACTGGTACCTATATGACCGGTATGTAACCGGACCGAATCAGAACGCAAATTTCGGTACCTCATTTCGGTGCCACTTAAATTCAAACATGCTTTCGCGCTTTGGCCGGCGAGCCAGAGACAGACGCGCTCAGCGCTCGTCACATATCACAACGATTCAGTGTTTTCAACCACATCATGTTTATTTTAGGTTTCAGACATTTAGGGCGTTTTCACACCTACCTTGTTTGGACTTTTCAGTTCGGTCCGAATGACAATCAAAATGACAGGTGTGAAACTTCCCCCAGACCACTGTCCGGACCAAACAGACGTAATTTGGTCCGACGAAAAGAGGCAGTCTCGGTCCGGATCAAACTGAACAAAGGTTCGGTTCGTTTCTAGTGTGAAAGCATTTTCTGTATGGTTCGGACTTTCAGACCATTTACAGGAAGTTCCTGTTTATGTTTAAATATTATAATGTTATTTTTAAATTCAATCTAGGCTAGATTGATTATGAAAAGTGAAAAGATGCGCAATATGTCAGAAGACAGAAGGTCAGAAATGATTTTGAAATACATTTTTTATGATTTTGCTTAGAAAGCCTTTCTTTAATGTGAATTTCGTTTCGTATAAATTGTGTCTTAATTTTAATCAACGTTTAATCAGATAATTGCCTGGATTTAATAAATAAGAAGCAAATAGTCTAAAGCAGACAATAATCGCGGGAGCGATCACATGCTTTGCACATGAACTGGAGCGGGTCTCAAATAAACCGAAACTCAGCAGCTACTTGCCTCACAAACATGAGAAATATGTGTATATAAAGCTTGAAATGTCCTTTTAAACGTAACGAAAAGAAAATAGTCAAGCAATGCGCACTGTTCAATAGTGGCAATGATATGCGTCTGTTCATTCATTCTTGTCAAAGACGCTGATGTCAGACGCACGTCCGTTTACAAACCAATCAATGTCCAGATGCCGCCCACACAGATGATGACGAGTGGACGCAAGTGTGTCATGTAAAGTGCTTTAGTGCGCTCACATAATTGCAATGTGAAACCAAACCAAAACTAACCGAATGTATAAAATGTATCAAAACATGAACTTCGATTCGGACCTTGGTGCGGACTTTCAGGTGTGAAAACGCCCTTAAATGCACTAGCAAAAAGTACTAGCAAAAATACACACTGATGTCTATGGACGCGGCAATAACAATCCTTTCAGACAGTTATAATTTGACTACGTGTTTTATTCATATCAGATACACATTATATAGTTAACTCTATAGTCTACTCTATTCTTTACTCTACTCCCAGTTCAGCGGTCACTCACTTTCATGTATTTCTTGAGACGTGGAGGAATTTAGGTGATGTAAATCCGACAGATCCGATTCTCTGAATTGCGGTGCAAACTAACATGGAGGCGCCCATCGCGCATTATAGATCAACTAACACACATTCACTCACACATATTTGAAAATCACAATATCAGACAGTTCATCAGGAAGGCATCAAGGCACGTCTGAATCTAATGTTCGGTTCACTTCCAGTCTCCTGAGAGACCTTCATCTGATTGATTTTGGAAGGCAGCATATTTGTATCCTTCGCTGCCTTTGATATCCCACAATCCTGTGCTTTCCTTTCTGTGACAGTTGAGCTGGGAAAAAAAGATGGCGTCCGAAGTTGCATTTGCTGGTCAGTTTGTGTGAAAGTTTTTTACCAATATTTTCCCCTTCTGATGTCATTTCACGCGAGAAATTACTACTGTAGTAATTAAATATGTGTTTAGGTCTCACCAAAGCTCTCGCTATTTTGCTGTAGATCATTAAACGGTTACACAGCCTAAGTCGTCTGTCCGAAATCAGTTTCGTGAGGTGCCTTCATGCTCAAAAGCTGCCTTACAAGCCATTGTCTGATAAGGCAGCGAGGCAACGATTCACTGCCTAGGTTTTCAGACGCAGCCTTAATGTGTGAGTCACTGAATCATTGATTCAATTGATTCGGAAAAACCTCTGTGTGTTGCTCAGAGACGCAATTACAGTCATGTGGCTTTGTTTTGAACTATTTTCGTTGGCGAAATAGAGCAAAAACTGGCAATATGGTGGCTGAAATGTAAGTCACTTAACACTTTGTGTTTAGTAAACTTGTATCAAATCAATATCCCGTTTGTTATCATGCTGATATCTGGAGAAAAACTGCACTCTGTGTGTTTTTTATTAACTATATGAAATTATATAAATATAGCTTAGACTAAATCATGCAGTGAAAGCGTATCACACTGCCTCCGCCGGCTTGCCGGCTTCCCATAGTGCACCTGGTGCCATGTGTTCCCCAGGTAAGAGATGCTCTGTGTATTCTGACACCTTTCTATCAGAACCAGCATTACCTTCTTGAGCAGTTTGAGCTCCAGTAGCTCGTCTGTTTGATCGGACCACACGGGCCAGCCTTCGCTCCCCACGTGCATCAATGAGCCTCGGCCGCCCATGACCCTGTGGCCGGTTCTCCACTGGTCCTTCCTTGGAGCACTTTTGATAGAGACTGACCACTGCAGACCAGGAACACCCCACAAGAGCTGCAGTTTTGGAGATGCTCTGACCCAGTCGTCTAGCCATCACAATTTGGCCCTTGTCAAACTCGCTCAAATCCTTACGCTTGCCCATTTTTTCCTGCTTCTAACACATCAACTCTGAGGACAAAATGTTCACTTGCTGCCTAATATATCCCACCCACTAACAGGTGATGAAGAGATAATCAGTGTTATTCACTTCACCGGTCATAATGTTCTGCCTGATCGGTGAATAATAATAATATTATTATTTTTTGATTTTCATGATGTTTGATGTTTATGGCTCCATCCTAATTTTCCCCCTCTTTTTCCTCAGTGGAGTGTATTGTACAGAATGAAGGGCTGGATAAAGAGTGGAAGGAGGAGGACGAGGTGGAGCGGAAGGTTCTGGTAAAGAAAGAAGCCGGCCAAGCGGAGGAGATGCTGGTGTGGAGAGAGGCCTGTTACACGGCTTTAGAGAGACACGCTGAAGACGCCACAGTACAGGTGACACGCTTTAGCCTGCAATGCGGAAAAGATCTTATCCACTTTAGTAAAACCAAAATATTGAGATGATACGTAACTTTCTATCTCGTTGTCCAATCAGGAAGCTGCATGCTGGGCCTTAAACAGCTTCCTGCTCCACTGCACGTCCAACCATGTGGAACTGGAAGGAAGGTTAGCATTCGTTGAGACCAATATTATTGTTTTACAAGCAATATGATCATCATACAGATCATTTTTTGCTCCAGGTACTTTTTAATTGTTTTATTCCTGCATTTTGACACAATAATAACAAAAGTTATTATATTTCTATATGTATAGGGGTTACGATTGGCTAACCTCTGCATACGAGTGTAGTTAGCCCAAGTCAAGCTGCTGAAAACCCAATAGGTGATGATATGTAAATGTAGGCAGTCCTATGTTAATGAGCTCAGGTTGTGATGTGTTTCTCCGTCCCACAGGCCTCCTCTTCACACGCTCATCATGGCTGCCATGCTTTTGCATTCGTCCAGTGGGGGGGTTTTCCAAGCGGCTTCCTGTACACTACGCACACTAACACAGCACCACAGTGAGTATGCGGCAGGAAATGATAGTTTCAACCCGACTTAAAACGTATTATCTCTAACATTAACTGGATTATTTTGCATTTCACATGCTATCCATCCTTTATACTATGCGAGATTAGAATCAGTGGATACCAAATTATTATAGTACTGTGGTCTAACTAAAATAGTTTGCTAAAGGTGTCCGATATTGTATGATTTCTGATGTGTGTGTGTGCTTTTTGATTAGTCCCGCCCACAATCTTATGAGAAGTAATTCTCTGCCATTCTCTAAATGTTATAAATAGTAGTTATACTTTTTTTGACGTAACTGTTCCAACACTGGTCAACAAGTTTGAATCCAATTGGTCATTTTTTCGATTACTCTCCCCTGCTTGTCCATAAAATTTCCTATGTACATACTTTCCGTACAGAACTAGTATATAAATAAGTAATTGGCCAATGTTACACAAAATATTTTTTCTCAGATCCCTGTGAAAAAGAAGTGGGTCAATGACATGACATGTATTTTTTTTGTCCGAATTCATTATTTTCCTCAAAAGAATTTTAATAAACACGTGTCATATATCAAATTGATCTTCAATATTTCCTTTATAAGAAACCCTTTTCAATTTTTTGATATTCAATCGACTTTTTGAGTTGTGGCGTTTGAAAGACCAAAAATGTCAGGTGGTGCGACCGTCCGAACGTACAAGCAGAAAACAAAACTGCAATAAGAAGGTTCATTTTCTCAGCAAAATTATTAATCAAATAGTTTGCCTTGATTTTACGTAAAATTCCTTATAAATGAGGGGAAATAGTGTATCAGTCCCATTTCAAAACTATTCTATTACTATTAAAAAAATTTGACTGAAAAATGTACTTCTCCACATGTCAGGGAGAGCGACTGACATAAAAATGCCAATTTATGCCATGTTCCTTTAAGAAAACCATGTGACCGCATATGACATCACACAGAAGACCCCAGAGGACATGCAGTAACAATATTAGTCACCCATGAATATTAGATCATTTGACATTTTTGAGTAAAGATGAGGTTGATTGAATTTATCATGTCAGGTGGTGTGATCCCTGGAAAACTTTGAAAATGTGTTGTTATTATAAAAATGTGTCTTTGATTTAAAAAATGTATGTATAACCTTGAGCATATGGTCAAACATTTGTATAGGTGTCCATTTTAATGCCTTGTAGATTTGAATTGAGTTTGAAATGTCAGGTGGTGCGACCAGCAAACTTACATTTAAAAGTAGAAATATAACTGTAAACAGTTATATAATGTATATATACTTTTTTTTATTAATAATTTATTTTATTTTATTTTATATTGTTTTTATTTTTTTATTTTATTTTTTTATTAATTCATTTTGTGTATGTGTGTATATATATATATATATATATATATATATATATATATATATATATATATATATATATATATATATATATATATATATATATGTATGTATGTATGTATGTATGTATATATATATATATATATATATATATATATATATATATATATATATATATATATATATATATATATATATATATATATATATATATATATATATATATATATATATATATATATATATATATATATATATATATATATATATATATATATATATATATAATGTATATGTATATATATATATATATATATATATATATATATATAATGTATATGTATATGTATATGTGTATGTGTATGTATTCTAATATTTATTTTAATATTCTAATTGTATTTATTTATTTATGTTTTGTGGGACACTTGTATGCAAGTGCTTGTATGCAAGTTCGTGCCTGCCGAAGACCTGTTGGTCGAAACGTTGCAATAGATTGGAGCATTTATATCAGTGTGCGGACATCACATTTGTTTTTTGCTTTAAAAAAAATATACCTTTTAATTTAAGTGAGCTTAAAAAATTCTTCACATAAACCCATTATAATAAATGTCATATTTACCCGCCCTTCAATATATCAGGGCCCATTTCTTTCTATTGGCCCAGATTTTTACTTGCCCTGCCAAATTGCACAAAAAGTCATTGTTTTCCTTGTTTTTGACCCATGTAACCTTGTAAACAGGGCTTCAAGATTTTCAGGCAGGTCTAACAGGCAGGAAATATACAGAAATTGAATAAAGTTATCACACACTTCAGTCTTGACTGCTTAAATTATACAACCCCAAATCAGAAAAAGTTGGGACAGTATGGAAAACGCAAAAAAAAGAAAAAAGAAGTGATTTCTAAATTTACTTTGACTTGTATTTCATTGCAGACAATATGAACACAAAATATTTCATGTTTTGTCTGGTCAACTGTCATTTGTAAATATGCATCTTTTCCTGTCATTCAGACCTGCAATACATTTAAAAAAAAGTTGGGACAGGAGCAATTTAGGGCTAGTAATGAGGTATAATGGTTAAATAATGATGTGATTTGAAACAGGTGATGTCAACAGGTGATTGTAATTATGATTTGGTACAAAAGCAGCATCCAAGAAAGGTCTAATCCTTTAGGAGCAAAGATGGGCCGAGGATCGCCAGTTTGCCAACAAATACGTGAGAAAATTATTGAAATGTTTAAAAACAATGTTCCTTAAAGAAAGATAGGAAGATATTTGGATATTTCACATTCAACAGTGCATAACATAATTAAAAGATTCAAGGAATCTGGAGGAATTTCAGTGCGTAGAGGACAAGGGCGCAAGCCTAAGCTGAACAACCGTGATCTCCGATCCCTCAGGCGGCACTGCATCAAGAATCGTCATTCATCTATAAGCGATATCACCACATGGGCTCAGGACTACTTTGGCAAACCTTTGTCAAGTACCACAATACGTAGTTACATCCACAAACTTAAAACTGTACTGTGCCAAAAGGAAGCCCTATGTTAACAGTGTCCAGAAGCGCTGCCGACTTCTCTGGGCTCGGAGGCGTCTGGGATGGACCATCACACAGTGGAAACGTGTACTGTGGTCAGATTAATCAGTATTTGAGGTATTTTTTGGGAGGAATGGACGCCGTGTGCTCCGGACCAAAGAAAAGGATCATCCAGACTGTTACCAGCAACAAGTCCAAAAGCCAGGGTCTGTCATGGTATGGGGTTGTGTCAGTGCCCTTGGCAAAGGTAACTTGCACTTCTGTGAAGGCACCATTAATGCTGAAAAGTACATAGAGATTTTGGAGCATAATATGCTGCCTTCAAGAAGACATCTTTTCCAGGGACGTCCATGCATTTTTCAACAAGACAATGCAAAACCTGGCTGCGGAGGAAGAGGGTACGGGTACTTGACTGGCCTGCCTGCAGTCCCGACCTGTCTCCAATAGAGAATGTGTGGCGCATTTTGAAGCGCAAAATGCGACAACTAAGACCCCGTACTGTTGCCCACCTTAAGACTTGTTTGCAGGAAGAATGGGACAAAATTACACCTGAAACACTTCATCACTTGGTGTCTTCAGTCCCTAAACGTCTTTTAAGTGTTGTGAAAAGGAATGGCAACATTACAAAGTGGTAAATGTTTTACTGTCCCAACTTTTGTTGTGTTGCAGGTCTGAATGACAGGAAAGGATGCATATTTACAAATGACATGAAGTTGACCAGACAAAACATGAAATATTTTGTGTTCATATTGTCTGCAATGAAATACAAGTCAAAGTAAATTTAGAAATCACTTCTTTTTTTTTTTTTGCGTTTTCCATACTGTCCCAACTTTTTCTGATTTGGGGTTGTACATTAAATATAGGTTAATCCTTGTTAAAGCTACAAAAATTATTCAGTGTGATTTTTCTATTTTTCTTTAGTTGTTTGATTAACATTAATGACAGATAGCAGCAGGTTTATTTTAAGATCCTTATGCTTGCCCATTTTTCCTGCTTCTAACACATCAACTTTGAGGACAAAATGTTCACTTGGTGCCTAATATCACTTTAAGATCTGCACTCTCAGAAATGGCTTAGTTTGTGTTTTTGTGGCTTTAGGTAGGATGAGAGCTCTGCTACTTTCACTCGGCATCCATTTCAACATTGTGGATCTGATGCGGAAACACGCAAGCTCCAGTGACGTGTGTGAAAGTGCCTGCCAACTACTTCACACACTCTTTCAGGGAGGGTAAGCACACCTCTGATCGGTGACAGTTTTATATATGACGTATGCAACTGGAATCATAATTTTGTATTACTCCAGGAGGGCCGGTCTAGATGAAGGGGCGCTGGTTCTCGGGCAGATCCTGATCGCTCTGAAGGCACATAACTTCGTTCCTGAAGTTCAGTTGGAGGGACTCAGAGCGAGTTTAGTTCTTCTCAACCCAGGTAGAGTGTCTGTCCACTGACTGTCCTTTTAGTCCATCAATGGAATATGCCTACATGATTTCTGACTCTTACTGTGAGCACAGACAGGAGTTTAAGAGAACATGGCAGCTCCGTAGCGGATCCTGACACGGTGGGCGTGTCTCTGCGGGTGCTGAAGAACCAGTGTGTGCTAGAGGGAGCTCATGCCGTCTATCTAGAGGCACTCAATAGGGTAAATACTTGTTTCTTACAAGCTAAAATAGTTCCATAATTCAACATGGACAATAAAGCTAAAGGGATAAAGCAATGAGCTTATGCTGCGCTCACGCCATGTCTGTTTTTACGAGACAACAACCCGTGAAGTGAAGTGAAGTGATTTATGCGTTTCTATGTCAAGACTATCAACGCCGAAATGAATCTGCAGCAGTCAGGTGGTAAATGTGAAGGGACAGAAATCTCTCAGCTTTCATAAAAAACTTGCTTTTTGAAAGCTAACACAATCTTAGGTTTGGATCAGTGTCATGTCAGTGGGTGAGTACCATAACTGCATGACATTAGTTCAGCCAAAAATGAAAATTCTGTCATTAATTCCTCACCCTCATGCCGTTCGACACCTGTAAGACCTCCGTTCATCTTCGGAACACAAATGAAGATATTTTAGTTGAAATCCGATGGCTCAGAAAGGCCTCCATTGGCAGCAATAACATTTCATTTCTCAAGACCCATAAAAGGCACTAAAGACATGGTTAAAAAGTCCATCTCACTACAGTGGTTCTACAATCATTTTATGAAGCGATGAGAATAGTTTTTGTGCGCAAAAAAACTACTTTATTCAACAAGTTCTTGCCTTCCGTCTGTACGTAATTGGATAGTCCTTAAACCCATCAGACCACAAGAGGCGCGATCAGTGGGCATAGTTCAAATGACTCTGTACATAATTGGATAGTCCTTCAACCAATCAGACCACAAGAGGCGCGATCAACGGCACAGTTCAAATGACTCTGTACGCGATTGGATAGTCCTTCCACCAATCAGACCACAAGAGGCGTGATCAACGGGCATAGTTCAAATGACTCTGTACACGATTGGATAGTCCTTCCACCAATCAGACCACAAGAGGCGTGATCAACGGGCATAGTTCAAATGACTCTGTACGCGATTGGATAGTCCTTCCACCAATCAGACCACAAGAGGCGTGATCAAAGGCACAGTTCAAATGACTCTGTACGCGATTGGATAGTCCTTCCACCAATCAGACCACAAGAGGTGTGATCAACGGGCATAGTTCAAATGACTCTGTACCTAATTGGATAGTCCTACCACCAATCAGACCACAAGAGGCATGATCAACGGGCATAGTTCAAATGACTCTGTACATAATTGGATAGTCCTTCCACCAATCAGACCACAAGAGGCGTGATCAACAGGCATAGTTCAAATGACTCTGTACGCAATTGGATAGTCCTTCAACCAATCAGACCACAAGAGGCGTGATCAAAGGGCATAGTTCAAATGATTCTGTACGCAATTGGATCGTCTTTCCACCAATCAGACCACAAGAGGCGTGATCAACGGGCATAGTTCAAATTACTCTGTACGCGATTGGATAGTCCTTCCACCAATCAGACCACAAGAGGCGTGATCAACGGGCATAGTTCAAATGACTCTGTACGCAATTGGATAGTCCTTCCACCAATCAGACCACAAGAGGCGTGATCAACGGGCATAGTTCAAATGACTCTGTACGCAATTGGATAGTCCTTCAACCAATCAGACTGCAAGAGGCGCGATCAACGGGCATAGTTCAAATGACTCTGTACGCAAATGGATAGTCCTTCAACCAATCAGACTGCAAGAGGCGCGATCAACGGGCATAGTTCAAATGACTCTGTACGCAAATGGATAGTCCTTCAACTAGGGATGCACCGAATCCAGGGTTCGGGTTCGGATTCGGCCGAATATTGGGCTTTTTGACTGGGACCCTAGGCTTGCACTATGCGCGCCCCGCTGGTCGAACGTAATGACGCCGCTGTTGAAAGTGGAACTCATGAACAGAAAACGTGGCAGTATACTTTAAGTCAAAAGAAGGCGATTCAAGTCGAGCTACGCGTTCAATTTGCAATGCCGATTTGTCTCGTGATGACAAGGACCCTAAACAACAGCCGCTGTTAAAACATTTGCATATGAAACATCCGAGAGAATACGAGTTGTGCATGAAGGAATCTACAGACAGCAGCCAAAATGTATTTTATTTTACCGTGCAAACAGCCTATAGATCTATAGATCAGATAAAATATAAATAAAATTAATAAAATATATTGGCCTACACTAAATATTTTTCACTTAAATAATTACCAAATTAAGATGACAAAACGAAAATACACTGAATTCGTAAGCTTTGAAGAACCGGAATTAGGTAAATAGGTAGATAATATAGGCCTACTGTATATCTTTACATATATACTATTCTCTTAAAACCATCATTTCGTTATTTTTACTAACCCAAATAATGACTCATCCGCTAGGTTGCACGTGAGGGGGAAAAATAGGTTCCTTCCACTTAAGAGTTGAGTTCTTTTTATTTTAATATATCTCTTTACATAAATACTATTTTCTACTTTTAAAAAAAAAATAACTTCGTTATTTTACTAACCCAGTGTTTTGTATGTGAATGCTGTTTCGCGTGAATATTACCACAGGAGTGAAGCACAAAGCTTTGTTTAGCCTAGAAAGGAAATAGCCTAATGGTCAGATAGCACTTTTTCATTCTGTTTTGCGATCTGGATATGGTCACTCGATTTTCCGTGAATTTGAACAATAGGCCTAGTAGTCCATTTTATTCCAATGGACATGGACATCTCGTTTCTTTTCCCAAATCTTCACTCACGTCGCACTGATGTTCGCAGGGGATTATCAACGTTTCTTCCTTTCGTTTGCTTATAATTAAGTCTATTATAACTATTCACATCCTTTACTGTGGGAAAGTATAAAAAACACTGTAAGACGAATACCTTTTTACTTTAAATTTTATTTAACACAGTTTGTTCTTGTTATTAAACTTGGTAAGGCGCGTCAAGTTTGGTTTATTTGAATAGCGCATTTCACACACGCGCCGGTGATTTTAGTTTTGTTTTCTCTGGCAGTGAATAATCAAACATTGCCTAAATGTCTTGACCCTGTGGAAAATAAAATCCGCTCTTCAGACCTTTTACAACAAGTGTTGCTTTGCAACATCAGTAGAACATATGAAGACGAAGATATTCAAGAAGGTGTCTATTCAGTGTCCCATTCCTCTCAAAGCGCAGAGCAGTAGGCCTATATGACGCATCTTTGTGGGGAAATAGTATGAATCAAATATTTTTCTAACTAATATTTATTTTTCATATATTCTTGAGGTTACCATTATTTACTGAAAATCGTTTTTGTTTTATAGGCTGTGTTGTTTCACTGACGGAAGTGCTAAAATAAACACGCATGCTTATGGATGTTTCAGCCTCAAATGATTTCAAAATGTAGGCTTTATATCTGGCATAGACTACAGTATTTAAAATAGCATATATGCATTAGTTACATTCTCAATTTAATTTACAGAGCAATCCCTGCTAAGTTTTTAGTTTAACTAATACTATAGAAGAGGATTTGTGTGTGCCGCACACAACAGACTCGCAACGGGGGCGTGGCATCACGATGGTGGCGCTCCATCTTGATGTCGGCACAACCCTAGCGTGCGCCTCCTGCGCTCTCCGTTGGGTTGTTCTTTGAAATGACAGAGGACGACTCGGGGTAATTTTTCTATAAACCATCATGAAATAGCGTCGAGAAGAACATGCACGACAATGTTTACTTTAGTAAACTTGACCAAAACAGTTAATGGTCAATAGCATCCCTACACTGCTGTGGACGTTGTTAACTTCATTAATGTGTTACTGTGATAATGGACTGCGGATGGGAGTAGGATTCGGTATTCGGTTTCGGATTCGGCCGAATCTTAACCAGTGGATTCGGTATTCGGCCGAACCCCAAAAATCTGGATTCGGTGCATCCGAATTGGATTCCCTCCCTTCAACCAATCAGACCGCAAGAGGCGTGATCAACCGACATAGTTCAAATGAGTCTGTACGCAATTGGATAGTCTTTCAACCAATCAGACCAACGATCCATCGCTTCTCTATCCATCATTGTGTTAAACCCGACAATAGCGCGCCATGTGGATAAGCCGGTTTGTGATTGGTCCCTGCAAAATTGTAACAGAAGCAGGATATAAATATGTACAGGTTTCCAGCCTGAGCTGCAGGGAGAAATCAAATCGCCGGCAGATCGGGCTGGGTTTACCCAGTCTAGTGGTAGTCAACATTTTGCCAGAAATGCTGTCCATAGACTTTAACTTGTATTGGTCCAGTAATATACTTTATATTTAAAATGTAAATAAATGTGTAGAGTGTTTTATTTTGATGTGTGTGTGCTTAGTTTATCAGTAGTAAGGAGATTCAAGAGTGTGGACTTGGTGTACTCTCAGCGCTAGCTGACTGTTCTGGAGCTGTTGACCTCATGTGCCAGCAGGGGGCGATAGACACGATTCTTCATACGCTGCAGATGTTTCCACACGAGCGTGGTGAGTTTAATCACTCCTCAATGCCTGGAAATCATAAGCCTCTGCTTCTAATCCCAGCCACGCATTGCCAGACTTTTGAGTGTCGGCATAAGGTCTGGTCCACACTGCAGCTTATTCTGGCCAAAAAAACACTCACCATTCACACAGTTCCACCGTGCTGCATTTCAAATGTTTTTCTTTGCAAACATGCTAGACAAATGTGTTTAAACATCATGCTTGTGTCTTTTGAAGCGTCTCTCGCATGACCCAACATTCTAAAAACATTAATACTTTTTAAAAATGTGTCTTTAGACCTTAAGTTTTAATTCCCAAGTGAGACTTGTGTCTCACGTTTTTGAACAAAAAAACACATTCGGTGTGTATGGTCCCTTAGACAGGAAGAGACCATCTGACTGACATGTAAAGGTTTAAAAAAAAAAAAAAAAAAAAAAAAAAAGCCTAAACATCTTACAGAGTCTGCGTAGGGTATGTTAACATAAGCACAACAGAATAATAATCGAAACTCATCACCATTTGTAGATATTCACTTCTGGGCTCTTAGTCTTCTGTTCCACCTCATCTCTAAGAAGAAGCTGTCCCGTACGATGGTGCCGGTCCTGGCCTCTGTTTTGGTCAGCTCTGTACGGCAACACAAAGAGGACACAGTCATGCTTATAAAGGTAGTTCTGTACAATTATAATCAGTTCAAAATCAAAAGCTTTGTTGTTGTTCCTAACAGTGTGTGTTCTTGGCCATTAGGGATTTCAGGCGGTGTGGAAGTTGTTGGACACCTGCTCGAGCGCCGCAGTATGGCTGCAGAAAGAAGCGTTCGAGAAAGAGATCTTTCAGGTCCTGCGGGAGAAGACGGCAGACCAGCGCCGAGATCAAGTAAGACAATTAAATTAAAAGCTCTCAGACTCAAACAAATAAAAGAAAAGCAAGATCCCCTGATAAATCCCACTTGTGATCGGCATCAGTTGCAGAGAATGAGTTGCCTGTGCCTGTCTAAGATGGTGGCGGACACGGAGATCATGTACGTGCTGCTGGAGAGAGCGTGTGAGGACGCGGATGTGGACATGGCAGAATGTCTCGTTACGCTGGGCGCTGACATCAACAAGAAAACAAAGAGCGATTCGCTCATATATCAGGTCTGGCATATGAACCTTAAAGGAGTATTTCCAACAACAAAAAATAGTTTACTCATTCTGTGGTTTTAAAGGGGGTGTTTTTATGTTTTTACTCTTTTGACATTTGACAATTACATTAGTGGTCATTTACGTATGGCAATATGACAACAGCCTGTTTAATTATAATGGTTAGAGAGAGGGTGCCAACTGTTAATTCATTAATCAATCTATCAATCAAAAAATTCAGGGCTCTACATTAACACTTGTCCGCTTGTCCGGGACACATGGATTTTATGAAGGGGCAAGTGAAAGAGAAATTACTTACCCGACCTGATCAAATCATCAATAACAATAAAACAAATTCTAGAATGACTCTTTTATTACATTTAGTGTAAGTGGTGAGTGATCGTGGATAATATTCACCGATCAGGCATTACATTATGACCACTGACAGGTGAAGTGAATAACACTGATTATCTCTAATTTGATTATCTCGAGTTTGACAAGGGCCAAATTGTGATGGCTAGACGACTGGGTGGGTCAGAGCATCTCTAAAACTGCAGCTCTTGTGGGGTGTTCCCGATCTGCAGTGGTCAGTGTCTATCAAAAGTGCTCCAAGGAAGGAACAGTGGAGAACCGGCGACAGGGTCATGGGCGGCCAAGGCTCATTGATGCACGTGGGGAGCGAAGGCTGGCCCGAGTGGTCCAATCAAACAGACAAGCTACTGTAGCTCAAATTGCTCAAGAAGTTAATGCTGGTTCTGATAGAAAGGTGTCAGAATACACAGTGCATCTTAGTTTGTTGCGCATGGGGTAGCATAGCCGCAGACCAGTCAGGGTGCCCATGCTGACCCCTGTCCACCGCCGAAAGCACCAACAGTGGGCAAGTGAACATCAGAACTGGACCAAGGAGCAATGGAAGAAGGTGGCCTGGTCTGATGAATCATGTTTTCTATTACATCACCAGTGTCTGTGTGGCTTACCTGGGGAACATGTGGCACCCTGATGCACTATGGGAAGAATGCAAGCCGACTTTGGGCAAAGTTCTGCTGAGAAACCTTGGGTTCTGCCATCCATGTGGATGTGACTTTGACACGTACCACCTACCTAAGCATTGTTGCAGACCATGTGCACCCTTTCATGGAAAAGGTATTCCCTGGTGGCTGTGGCTCTTTCAGCAGATAATGCGCCGCCACAAAGCACAAATGGTTCAGGAATGGTTTGAGGAGCACAACAGTGAGTTTGAGGTGTTGACTTGGCCTCCAAATCCCCCAGATCTCAATCCAATCGAGCATCTGTGGGATCTGCTGAACAAACAAAGTCCGATCCATGGAGGCCCCACTTCGCAACTTACAGGGCTTCAAGTATCTGTTGCTAACATCTTGGTGCCAGATACCACAGCACACATCAGGGGTCTAGTGGAGTCCAGGGCTGTTTTGGCAGCAAAAGGGGGACCAACACAACACTAGGACATAATGTTATGCCTGATCGTGTATAGGCTAATGTATAATGTACTGACTGTAACAAGGTTGCGCTGTTGAGGCTCGCGCAGCCTCTTGAGGAGAAATCTAAACAAATGAGTGCAACCCACACAAAGAAACTCAGTTAACATCAAAATGTGAAGTTTTTGTATTTATAGCATATGGTACAGTTAAGCAAAATCACACGACCAAGAGTGCTGTTTTCCTGAATACCATCATGATTGAAATAATGACACTGATTTCATACAACAGTTCAATAAACAAGTAGTTAATATTAGGTTTAAGTCACTGACTTTTTTGATGTAATATTAACTGTTTTTGTTCTGTTTCAGCAGTGAAAATAGTTCCAAACAAAGATAACAGCTGATACATTGTTTTCATTACTGAACGAATTGGTTGAGTCAAAGATTCAGTGACCCATTCTCACTCGAATGAATCAGCTGTTTGAATGAATCGTTTGAATGAATGACTCAATGATTCACTCATTAAGATGGTTATCATTCATGTATCATTTTTTCCCCAGCATTCAGCCCTCGGGGTAAATATCACAAATATGCAGATTTAAATATGTCAAAGCTGATAGAACATGGATGAGAATATTGCTTCAGAATAAATTAGATTTACACCACAAAAAAATCCTTTTCCGAACAAGCAACTTTATTACTCAGACAAGTGAATGACAGATTTACTTGTCCAAAGGACAAACTCATGACAAAGCTTAATGTCGAGCCCTGCAATCACTTTGCTATGTACTACAGTACACCCAAAACGCTTTACAATCATATCAGGGGGTCTTTCATCAAACAGTGTGCGACATCCATTTGGATTCATTCCACTTCCTTTATTTAAAAAAGGACAGGACCTTTATTGCCATTTCTAGAAATGAAGAACATGTGGCTGTATCTGTGCAGATATGTGATCGGGGGGCTCCTCTGGCCTTGCTGGAGCTGCTAGTTTCTGCAGGTGTTCATGAGCAGCAGTTACGTGGAGCTCTGACCGTGTGTGTCAGGAGGGGTGACGACCCTGCGGTCACCCTCCTGCTCGGCCGTCTGGGCCTGGACCACACCAACAACGCCCTGTGCCTTGGGAGCTTCCGCCTCGGACAAATGAAGGCAACATGGCTCAGCGCTCTGCTCTCTGAGTGCAGGACTCAATCTCCATCCAGCAACAAGAACAGTGAGTCTATTCACAAGATCTGGCAATGACTAATGTTTGAAGTTTGGCATGTATTTAGTTTGGCATAAATTTTTTCAGTTGAGATCTCTAAGCCATGTTCTAAACATGTTAAATATGAATATCAGAAAAAAGGGCAAAAGAGTTTTATTCACTACATTTACATTTACATTTATGCATTTGGCAGACGCTTTTATCCAAAGCGACTTGCATTGCATTCAAGGTAAAAACATTTTGTAAATTTTGTCAGTTCTTAATTTCCCTGGGAATCGAACCCACGACCTTGGCGCTGCTAGCGCCATGCTCTACTGTTTGAGCTACAGGAAAGCACAACCACTAGCACAACCAAATTCAGTAGCACAACCAAAAAGGTCCAAAATAAGACCCAAGAAAAGCACAAGAAAATAGCGTCTGACACTGTACTATAGGTCATCTCAAACCAACTGTGTCAAAAATATGAGGGATATAAGACTGGTTTGTGCCCCGGACTGCTACGAACCGCTTAGTTAATCTCGGCACTCCGTTGTGGGGAGAAAGTCTTTTGCATCTCCTACCAACAATGCCCGAGATGAGAGGCTCTCCGACGCATGTCTGAATTTGGATCTCCACTGTGGAGGAAAGCATTTCACTTCCCCAGGAAACAGTGCACCTCAAGTTCAAATGAGGGGAGAAAGCATAATTCTTGGGGCCAAGCTTCTCCTCTGACACATTTACGACATCTGATGTGAGGCAAGGCTTTCAGGAACCGAGAACAATATTGCAAGTGAAGTGAAGTGACGAGACCCATACTTGGAATTTGTGCTCTGCATTTAACCCATCCAAGTGCACACACACAGTAGTGAACACACACCCAGAGCAGTGGGCAGCCATATTGCTGCGGCGCCCGGGGAGCAGTTGGGGGTTCGGTGTCTTGCTCAATGGTCTCACCTCAGTTGTGGTATTGAGGGTGGAGGAGAGCGCTGGTTATTCACTCCCCCCACTGACAATTCCTGCCGGACATGAGAATCGAACCCGCAACCTTCGGGTAACAAGTCCGACTCTCTAACATTAGGCCACGACTGCTCTTAAGGTGAATATGCTTTGGCAGTTTGGCTGCTAACTCTGGGAGGCCTACCCTCTGCTTCCTGACAAACTGATCAGGGACGGCTCTGTGTTGCTGAAGGCTGGTAGGCCTGCAAATTCAGCTCACTGAACCTGCGAGGGCGCTGACACAAAGAGGTGATGGAGGCAACATCTCATCAACCTTAGGAGCCTCCTTCAGTTGCAGAGATCTCTCTCTGGAGTGGTTGGCAGCTGCCGAAGGCTCTCGAGCTCTTTGTGGCATGAACTGCTTAAACGCTGGCAATTGTGGTTTTGCTGTGTGGAACTTACGTTGGTGAGGGATGAGAGGTGTGCTGTCAGCATGTACTCTTTTGCAGGGACGCAAGCATAGCCCTCTTCCACTAAACTAAAGAGGCCGGTGAAGTCAGGCTGAGAACAGATGCTTGACACTTTTATGTAAAGATCGTCTATGAATGGCTGCTTCCTAAGCGCTGGGCAAGAGTCAGAGCCACTCGGGAAGTGCTCCTTCAATTTAGAAGACTGAACATCCTGAGCTTCCAACGGCCTTACTGTTATTTGCACCATTATTTAAAGGAATACGCCAACCTTTTGGGACTTTAACTTATTCACCGTATACCCCAGAGTTAGATGAGTCCATAGACACCATTCTCATCTCTGTGCGTGCCATAACTCTGTCTGACGCACCCACCGCTAGCCTAGCTTAGCACAAAGACTGGAGGTAAATGGCTCCAGCTAGCCTTCTGCTCAATAAGTGACAAAATAACGCCAACATTTTCCTATTTACATGTTGTGATGTGTATAGTTACATTGTGTACTAAGACAGATGGAAAATGAAAAGTTGAAATGAAAATTTTCTAGAACGATATGGCTTGGAACTATTGTCTCATTCCTGCGTAATAATCAAGGAACTTTGCTGCTGTCCCATGGGTGCAGCGGCACAATGATATCACGCAGCGCCTGAAAATAGTCCCCAGCACGCTCTCTGTGAAAGCAGGTTGTCACGTTGATTATGTTGACGGAAGTTTTATTTCTATTACCTATTTTCAGGCGCTGTGTAATATCATTGCGCCGCTGCACCCATGGTACGGCAGCAAAGTTCCTTGATTATTACGCTAAAGTCCCAAAAAGTCGGCGTGTTCCTTTAAAAACAGCATGTCTTAAACCACATGCTAATTTGCACTGCTTCTGGTAGATTGCAAATGATCCATAATGATATTATGCAAATGATCCAGCTGCGTCTGTGTTCTTTAATTTGCGCTTGAGAACGGTGTGGCGCGCAGGTGACGCTCATTAGCAATCGCGCCACAGGCCTCGCACCGTTCTCATGGCTCTCGGCTCCGTCCTGCTTGCCACATACCCCAGGTGGGTACCCTTGAGACTGAGGTCTACCCCTCACAGTGGCCGCAACACCTGGGGGTAAGGACCGATGAGGCGAGAGAAAAGGAGACCGAAGGATGAGGAGAGACAGAGATGACAGAGGGGAGAGAAAGAAAAAAATCTGGATCCGGTTCCCAAAACGCACTGCCATCCGGTCCTTCGCCAGCTGGGTGAACTCCTCCGCAATTCTGGCCTGGTGCCTGGTGCCACAATACCTGGTGGTGACGCTGGATAGCCCTCGGTGGACGGCCCTCTGACTCCTCTGACGCCTGGTGGACGGCAACGACTCCTCCAGGTTCGGGTAGCCGGCAGAGTGTCCCGTTCCCTGCTCCTCCCCATAATGGTGGACAGCAGCAGGCTCCGGGCTCAGCAAACGACGGCTGTCCCACCAACAACTCACTCCAGCCCACCGCCTCGAACGCCCATGGCAGCAGACTCTGCACAGCCATGCTCGATGACACCACGGATTTCCCACAGCGACAAGGGCTCTACAACAGCGTGTTCCTCCTTCCTCCCAGGCTTTGGCACCAATGTAGCAAGGTTAGTGATGAGGGAAGAAGGAGGCGGGAACCGGCGAACGTTCAAATGTAACTTTAATATCATAAAATAAACAAACACAAAATTAAAGTAAAACGGCCACAAACACATAAACAAAACATAACATAAATGTCCCAGGCCTGGTCCTCTCTCGTCCTTCGCTGTCGTCGCTTATCCTTTCATCAATCCGGAGCTCCTCCATGAGACACTCGAGACTGGTGTGGCGTGAAGGTGACACTCATTAGCAATCACGCAAATGCCCCATCCTGCTAGCCACATGCACATTCAGTAAAATTAACCACACTTTTTTCATTTGAAGTTGAAATCACTTGTCACTTGTGGCTTCTAGAGTATCAGTTTGTCATTACTTTATAACTATGTTGGGGAATTTAATTCTACATAACAATAACTAGCCTGTGTGTTGATTATAAATCTTTTCTTTGTGGTAAATATCTCTTAAGGTAAAGGCCAATGTTTGGCTAAACAGATCTTGTCACTCCAGAGGAGGAAAGGGTTTTTGGGAGTCAGTAGATTACAGAGTGACGTCAGCACATCAGGATATTTTACGGATGAGGAAAGTGACGACTCGCACATTTCCTTCGATGAAAGCTTGGTCTTCATGTTTGATGACTTGGAGAGTGACGGTAAGATGATTCTCATGGAAACTAATTTTTTGCATTGCCTTTTCAACCTCATGATATGCTGAAAAAGTTTGGATGGATACATTTTTTTATTATTCAGAATCAATATTGACAAATTATGTATTGCAATGAAGTTGATTAATCAATCTGCATATCCTTTTATTAATTTAATAATGTTAATTGAATCACAGCAAGAAAATCACACTCACAATATTTTATCATTATTTATCTGGAAGAATTAAAGGGATAGTTCACTCAAAAATGAAAATTAGCCCATAATTTACTCACCCCCAAGTCATCCTAGTTGTATATGACATTCTTCTTTCAGTCGAATAAAATCGGAGTTATATTACAAAAGTCCAGGCTAATCCAAGCATTAGAATTGGATTCATAGTTGCTCTGTTTTTGAAGTCCATAAAAAGTGCATCTATCCATCAAATAACTGCTCCACGTGGCTCCGGGGTGTTAATAAAGGCCTTCTGAAGCGAATCGATGTGTTTGTGTAAGAAAAATATTCATATTTATAACTTTATCAAGTAAACTTTTGACCGACCGCCTCCTGTGGAAAAGTGTTGAATGTTGAAAGTGAAACTCAAGATGCGTACGTGACGTCATGACCAGTGTTGGGCACGTTACTTTAAAAAAGTAATTAGTTATAGTTACTAGTTACTTCTTACAAATAGTAACTGAGTTAGTAACTGAGTTACATCATTATAAAAGTAACTAATTACCAGGGAAAGTAATTACTGCGTTCCTTTTTTTTTTTTTTTTTCCACAAATGTTCAAATATGTCAAATAACTTGGATGCCCCCAATATTAGATATGTTAAATGAATGCATTGGACACTAAATAGAATAAATTATTATTAGAAAACATTGTACATTAATGTACACTATTGTAATGTTGCTGTGGGACAATGTGAGAGAGCGGACCTGGTCGCGTTAGTCTTTCGATCGGCAGGGGAACTTTCAACAATTTTTCCATAAATTGAAAAGGGAAGGCGGTCGGTCGAAAGTTTACTTGATAAAGTTTTAAATATGGATATTTTTCTTACACAAACACATCGATTCGCTTCAGAAGGCCTTTATTAACACCCCAGAGCCGCGTGGAGCAGTTACATGATGATGCACTTTTTATGGACTTCAAAAACAGAGCAACTATGAATCCAATTCTAATGCTTGGATCAGCCTGGACTTGTGTAATATAACTCTAAAAAAAATAACTCTTTCGTCTGAAAGAAGAATGTCATATGAGTAAATTATGGGCTAATTTTCATTGTTGGGTGAACTATCCCTTTAATGTGCTGTTCCATTGGTAGGGAGTGACGGATCACCACATGGATTATTGCTTTCCAACGATTCACCTGAAGTGGGAAGGAAACCTTCTTGGAGACATCACAGTCGACGCAGACGTGCCAATTCAGAGGTGCCAGATCAAACAGATGCACTTTTGGTGGGCTGTGTGCTTGGATTTTTACAATGAGGGTCTTTAACTTCATGTCTTTGTACAGGGAAGCCGTCGTGAGACAGAGCAAAGCATCCCTCTGCGTAAGCGGTTTAACTCTCACAACACCAGAGGTACATACTCTATAATAAGCTGTCAGACGTGAACTAGTTCTACAAATTTCTCCCTATCAATGTGTCTTTTGTTGTGTTAACTCTACAGGGCAGGGTTTCATTGAAAGCTCGACTCCTGGTGCTCTTCCTCTGGCCATAGACAAAGACCCCATCTGTCTGCTCGACCTATCAGGGAATGAGCTGAGTGATCTGTCCTGTTTGATGGATGTGAGCTCTCTCAAGCGACAGATGGAAAACCTTCTTCGGCTGGATTTGAGCAACAACAGTCTATCAGAGTTTCCCAGTGTTCTCTGTCAGGTGTGTGGAAACATTTTGACAGTATTATTAAAGCAGCATGTTGTTAAAGCAAGTGAACATTTTGTCCTCAGAGTTGATGTGTTAGAAGCCGGAAAAATGGGCAAGCGTAAGGATTTGAGTGAGTTTGACAAGGGCCAAATTGTGATGGCTGACGACTGGGTCAGAGCATCTCCAAAACTGCAGCTCTTGTGGGGTGTTCCCGGTCTGCAGTGGTCAGTCTCTGTCAAAAGTGCTCCAAGGAAGGAACAGTGGAGAACCGGCGACAGGGTCATGGGCGGCCGAGGCTCATTGATGCCCGTGAGGAGCGAAGGCTGGCCTGTGTGGTCCAATCAAACAGACGAGCTACTGTAGCTCAAATTGCTCAAGAAGTTAATGCTGGTTCTGATAGAAAGGTGTCAGAATACACAGAGCATCTCAGTTTGTTGTGTATGGGGCGGCACAGCCACAGATCAGTCAGGGTGCCCATGCTGACCCCTGACCCCGCCCAAAGCACCAACAGTGGCACATGAGCATCAGAACTGGACCACAGAGCAATGGAAGAAGGTGGCCTGGTCTGATGAATCACATTTTCTTTTACATCACGTGGATGGCCGGGTGTGTGTGCGTCTCTTACCTGGGGAACACATGGCACCAGGTGCACTATGGGAAGAAGGCAAGCCGGCGGAGGCAGTGATGCTTTGGGCAATGGTCTGCTGGGAAACCTTGGGTCCTCCATCCATGTGGATGTTACTTTGACAAACACCACCTACCTAAGCATTGTTGAGACCATGTACAGCCTTTCATGGAAACAATATTCCCTGTTGGCTATGAGTTCATTCAACAACGAGTTTGAGGTGTTGACTTGGCCTCCAAATTCCCCAGATCTCAATCCAATCGAGCATCTGTGGGATGTGCCGAACAAACAAGACGGTCCTCCTAGACGGTTTGCCAACAAAAAGTTATGGATTTCAAGATTTCAAGATTCATCAGCTATTTTAGAATAACACGCAAACTAATTTTATGGAGCATTTGCGAAAATAGACATAAGGCTTTATCTCTGCAATGACCTGAGGTTACATGCTGCATTTTGGTGCAGTGCCACCTACTGGTCCGGAAATGCTTTTAACATTTTCTTATAACTTCTGAACAGTTTGCCCAAAATTCATAAAAGGGGTCTCGTTAGATTCGGCATGCCGAGTCGAATGATATCCCATATTGGCCATTTTGAAATTTTTCATTAAAACCTGTATTTTATGAACACATTAGCGTATCGTTACGAAACTCTGTATGGGTCATCGGCAAGATGCCCTGAAGAAGCCTGAGATGTTTCAAGCCAGCGCCACCTAGTGGTAAAATCAAATATTCACATGCTTATAACTTTAGATTTGTTTGACTTATTTTCACAGGAGTCATCTCCTTAGATTCCTCAATCCTTGGCGAGTCCAATGATACCAAACACGCTAGTTTTTGCCTTATGGTCTGTGCAACGCTGTGATTTAACATTTAAACAACTTCCGCAAATATCTCCAAAACCATTAGTCCAATCGAGACGAAAACATTGTAGGAAAATCATAATCATAGCGCGTTGACCAAATGCTAATGGCTAAATTTCAAAATTTTGATAGTAAGCGTAAAAAAATGCAATCAAATCAGGTGGTCATTTTTTAAATGCTCATAAATACAAATGTCTATAACTAGATATTTACACCAAATTTGACACGCACTCTAAAGGCCTGTTCACACAGGGACGATTTTCGCACGCATTTATAGCCAATTTTTAACGCCTCGTGACTAAACAAAGGACGCCGATGTGAGTGTGCACACTGACGTGCAAAATGCCAGGTGTAAAAGCGTAATTTAAAAAAAAAAAGTGTGTGAATGGTTTTGGCAAGCACGTAAATACGGTCTCTCTTCTTCTTCTGCGTGACAAGCGTGTGTCAGAAGCGTAATGTGCCGCAGCACCACCTTGTGTACCGGAGCGCCATCTACTGAATGTGCACGTTCACTCGGCTCATCGCCAGTGAAAATAGCTTGGGTGTGAACACAAAAATGCGCCGAAAAACGCTGGTGATAATCGTCCCGGTGTGCACAGGCCTTAAGAACACAAAAAAGTGGTGGGACTGCGCCACTTGGTGGAGCTATAATTTAATAAAATAATAAATTGGCTCTAACTACAGTACCGTTGGTCTGATTGACATGAAAATTGACATGCAGTGTCTTTGTCTCAGTTGCTATCATAGTCCATTATGACAATGATGTACCTTGAAAAACATAGCCATCATTTTTAATTACAAAAAACATCCAAAGCTGTAACGGTTTTGCATATTGCTGTATTTTACAAATGCATTGGCATATCATTACGAAACTCAGTATGTGTCTTTGACACCATGCCCTGAAGGTACAGGTTTCAGGACAAAATTGTAATTAAATTATATTTTAAGCAATTATATGTCATTACAACTCAATGGGCCCTATCTTACACCAAGCGCAATGCGACGCCAGGTGTTTTTTAGATAGTTTCAGCACGACGCAGTTTTCATTTTCACGTCCAGTGCCACATTGTTTAAATATCAAATGTACTCGCGCCATCTGTTCGCCCATGGTCTGAAAACCAGGTGTGTTCAGGCGCATTGTTGGTGTGTTGCTATTTTGAGGAAACTGAAAACGACTGCGTCATTGACCAACAAAACCCTGGTCTAAAGTCAATAGTGCAGTATTTTTAGTGTTATTTAAAGGCCGTGTTAGTAATATGAGCGTACAATGCGCGTACACTCTGATTATTACAATACACAACCTGACGAGTCAGTATTTAAACGTTAAAATAGGGCCCATCGTATTTATGGGTTTTCGAGCATTTTGCTTCAAATAGTCTCCAAATGTCTTGCAGTTGGTCTGCTGAAAGCTTCCTTTTTTGCTTCTGTTGCGCTCAGCCCTGATAATTGCTGCTTGCAGCTATATTTACATTTTCTACTAGCATAACGGTGGCATAATAGTATAATTACATAATATGTGTAAAATGTTGTGTTTTCTTTTCCTTAGAGTTTAAGAAGTCTGACCCGTCTAGACCTCCAAGGTAACCAACTGCAGTCACTTCCCAGAGATCTCCTGCGTTTACCCGCACTGAGCGCGCTCAATGTGTCACGCAACTGCATTGGTCCACTTCTGCAGCTGGACACAATGGTGTGCAGTCCAACCTTACGCCAACTCAACCTCTCCTTCAACCAGATCACTGTCTTCCCCTTCCAGCTGGGTCAGGCCATGGACAAACTGGAGGAGCTCTCGTTGGAGGGGTATATTATGGGATGATTGTTTTTCTAGAGGGCTGGGTGCTGTCATTTCTTCTATTTGCTCTTCTTATAATTGTTATGGGATATACATAAGTGGGAAAAGCTTGTATGCACAAATCAACGGTAAACTGTTTCTTTATTTTTTCAGCAATCAGATCTCAGAACTGTCTCTCCCTCTCTGTCTGGCTGAATTGAAAGTTTTAGATGTCAGTAAGAATCAGGTTAAGATGGTTTCAGACAACTTCCTCACTGAATGTCTCAAGATGGAAACTTTCATCGCTTCAGTCAACCAAATCAGTGAGTCTGCCCAACTCTTTAACGCAAACATGAATCAAATGTTAATGTTAGTCAACAGGCAAATATCTATTTAGTAATTGTTTTAGACAATCAGTGTTATTTTACTATTATGAATATGCTATTAACAGCTTTTTTCAGTTTTGTCATTGTCGTTTTAATTCGTTTTTTATATTTCTATATAGATTTAATTCATTTTAGTCATTTTACTACTTCAACTTATTTATTTCATTTAGTTGCCAGGACATTGCTAATTTTCAGTTGAAGTTTTTAAAGTTATTTGTTGAGTACTTGTATTTTATTTCATTAACGGAAAACAGTCTTTAGTACTTTTAGTTTTAGCTAACAATAACAACACTAGCTACAGTTGTAAATAATGCAGCCTTTCTAAAATCTTTACGCTCTTATTTAATGCCGGTTAACATTATTACAATTCACATAAAGTTACAGCATCACAGAATGGGCGTCTACTTTTCACCATCCAATCAGTTTACGTTGGATAAAATCAAGAATGTCACATTACAGATGTTAAAGGGGTCATGAACTTGCTTTTTAATTTTTTTAAACTGTTGTCTGAGGTCAACTTATGACTTTCGTGTGGTTTTTACATTCAAAAACATAATGAATAAGCAATTTTCTGCCCTGGTTTTGAGGCTCTCTCCTGGAATCCTCTGTTTTTATGGGCGTGCCGCACTGAAGACTTGGAAGTAAACGCCCACGGCTATGATTGGATAAGATTTGCATATTATAATGAGCGAACGGCTCCCCCTTGAGTACATTTGAGGCATTGTTTTATAAAGATAGAGATTTATATAGAAAACGGCAACCGGAATGATTCATCCCACGGGGCTCGCAAAATATCTATCAAACGCACAATGTCTTCCCCAAGTGAGCTGAATATTCATTAAAAATAAAGTTCATCCATGCATTCATAATATTGGAATCCGAATGGAGCTTATGCAGCGTGTTTATTGCTTGGAAGTTCGATCCGGTTTAGCTCCATGTAGGCCTATCATCGGTGGGCGGGGCTACAGAATCAGGCGTTCTTCTGTTGAGGCGGCGTTTCACCACACGATGACGTCAAGGTGTTCTGAGATATTCTGAGATCGGGCGTTTGCTGGTGTCTATAAAAGCTTTTCTTTGACTAACAAGGAAGTTTTCAGGTGAACTTCATCACGATGAACTTTTATATACCAAAGAGTGAATGAAAAGTTGATTTCTCAATTCATGACCCCTTTAAATAGTTTCCAAATGTTGTTTCATGAAAACTAAGATGATTAATTCTGAAAAATCGTGTTCTTTATTGTTTCTGTTGTTTTCATGCAGGTTCATTGTCGCACCTTCCTTCAAAAATAACCACCATCAAATTATCACAGAACAATTTTACAAGTGTTCCTGAAATAATCATGAACTTGCCATAGTAAGTGTGTTTCTCTCTCTCTCTCTATTTGAGATGCTGTTACTAAAGCCTAACTTGTTTTGAACTTGGACGGTTCCTTTTTTATACTGTTTTAAAGCTTGCTCCTTTAAAGGGACACACCGACTTTTTGGGACTTTATCTTATTCATCGTATCCCCCAGAGTTAGATAAGTCCGTAGCTCCATACACACCATTCTCATCTCTGTGCGTGCCATAACTCTGTCTGACGCACCCACCGCTAGCGTAACACAAAGACTGGAGGTAAATGGCTCCAGCTAGCCTACTGCTCAATAAGTGACAAAATAACACCAACATTTTCCTATTTACATGTTGTGATGTGTGTAGTTACATCGTGTACTAAGACTGATGGAAAATGAAAAGTTGGGATTTTCTAGAGTGATATGTCGCTTCACTCATGGGACGGCTCAAAGCTCCTTGATTATTACGCAGGAATGAGAGAATAGTTCCTAGCCATATCGGCCTGGAAAATCACAACTTTTCATTTTCCGTCGGTCTTAGTACACGATGTAACTATACACATCACAACATGTAAATAGGAAAATGTTGGCGTTATTTTGTCACTTATTGAGCAGTAGGCTAGCTGGAGCCATTTACCTCCAGTCTTTGTGCTAAGCTAGGCTAGCAGTGGGAGCGTCAGACAGAGTTATGGCACGGAGATGAGAATGGACTTCTCTAACTCTGTGGGATACGGTGAATAAGCTAAAGTCCCAAAAAGTCGGCGTGTTCCTATAACACCTGTCTCTTTGTCTGTTAGTTTGCGTTCAGTGGACATGAGAAATAACAGCATTGGCGTCCTTCTGGGTCCGGCTTCCTGGGTCAGTGTAAACCTGAGAGAGCTGATGTTCAGTCACAATCACATCTCTGCGCTCGACCTGAGCGGGCCGGTGTACAAGTGGGCCAGACTGGAGAAACTTCTTCTAAGCTCCAATAAACTCACTGAGGTACGATTCATATCACACTCTGATTCAATGCAGTTTTGGTCTGTCTTTGTGTCTGAAAGGGTATATTTGTTAGTTTGAAGTGTTTTGTGCTTTAGATCCCTCCTCAGATTGGTATGTTAGAGGACCTGACGTCTCTGGATGTCAGTCAGAATGAAGGGTTGCGCTCTTTCCCTGATGAGATGGGAAAGCTGGTTCATTTATGGGATCTGCCTCTAGATGGTCTGCAGCTCCAGCTGGACCTCAAACACATCGGGAGCAAAACCAAAGACATCATAAGGTCTAAGCCTGCCTGCATGTTTCATTTAGACATTGTTCCTTTAAATTAATAGACTTTATGTTATTTTAGCTTGTAAATGCATCAATGACCATATCTGAATTGATGATTGCCATTTACAAAATTTACTTTTATTTACTTTTATTTATTTTATTTCTTTTATATATATTTTATATATAATTTTATATATTTTTTTTATTCTTTATTTTCATTTTTCATTTTTTTGTATTTTATTAAATAATATTTATTGATATTAATATAAATTTTATTATTAAATAATATTTCAATATTTTATTTTTCATTTGATTGTATTATGATTATTTTTTATTATTATATATATTATTTTTTATTTATTTATTTATAAAAAAAAAATATTATTATTTTGTTTTATTCTTTTTTATTTTATTTTATTCTTTTTTATTTTATATATTTTTTATTTTATTTTATTCTTTATTTTTATTTGTTATTGTAATATTTATTGATTGTAATATAAATATTATTATTAAATAGTATTTTAATAAAATTGTATTGTTGTTTTATTTTATTTAATTTTTTTGTAATTTTATATATCTATTTTATTTATTTTTTATCTATTTTATTTTATTATTATTTATTTTATTTTATCTTTTTTTTCCTCTTTATTTTATTTTATTTTATTATTTTATTATATTTTTTATGTTATTCTTTATTTTATTTATTTATTTTTATTGTATTTTATTAAATATATATTGATATTAATATAAATATTATTATTATTAAATAATATTTTATTTTTCATTCTTTTCTTTTCTTTTCTTTTCTTTTAATTATATTTTATTTTATTTCATCTGCCGGTATTGGCAGATGATAATATAAGATCTTATTTTTCAAACAGTATATTCTTCTTCTTCTCCTGAATTTACTCAAACCCCCCTTGCATTATAGTGATATAAATGAAAGATTATTGGCTTTTTTAAAAAGGGAAGGGCTTTGTAATATGTCCCGCCGCCTGCCTTCAATTGTCCTGTTTTCAAATGCCTCGTCCAGCCAGTTCATGGAGTGTTTAACGCTGAGTAATAATATGATCGCTGTGGTTCAGGTTCTTGCAGCAGCGTCTGAAGAAAGCGGTCCCGTATTACCGCATGAAGCTCATCGTGGTGGGCGGCCCGTGTAGCGGGAAGAGCTCTTTAATTCAGCTGCTGATGAGACTCAAGCGCTCTCAGTGGAGATCTGATCAGCACACCATCGGCGTCAGCGTCCGAAACTGGGCCTTCAGGAACAAAGAAAAGAGGAACATTCAGCTCAATGTTTGGGAGTTATCTGGTGAGCATCTACACAAGGCTAGCAACAAATCAACTGTGGAAAAATATGATCCGGAAACTGCAGGTTTTCTGTTATTGTGCAGGTGCTGAAGAATGCAGTGGGTTTCACCCTCACTTCATGAGCTCCAGGGCGCTCTATCTGGTGCTGTATGACCTGAAGAAAGGGCCCAGCGAGATAGATGCCATAAAACCCTGGCTCTTTAACATTAAAGTAAGTTTTACAACACTTTACAACAGACAAAAAAACTCACACACACACAAATGAACTCGTGCCATTCCAAAAGCTAGTTGTGTTTTTGTGTGTGTGTGTTATTCTTATTTTGTCTGTTTGGCACTCTTGATGTTTTAGAGATTCAGCCCTTCACTGTTGAGTCCTTTTTTTCTGCATCCTGGCTGATTTGTAGATTGTATGCACAAAAAAACTCTATATTTTCATATTTTTGCCAATTTCCCATTCATTTCCTTATGGGGGTCATTTTTGACCCGAAGTGTGACTATTTTTTTTACGACCACTTAGACTTTTCAAATCCTGTCCCCAATTTGTGTGGGTGTTCATATGCCAAGTACCAATAAAGTCACAAAGTTTCGGACCATTCCGATGAAGCTACGATTTTTTTAAATAAATTATAAAACGCTTCGGGTCATTTTTGACCCGAAGAACCCCAGAGGGTTAAGCAGTTGGGGTTTACTATATAGCACAGTATATACTGTAGTAGTGCTGTAACGTTACATGTACTCAGTATGGGTCTTTCGGTTTTGTGCGCGTGTGTACCGAACAAATACGGTGTTGTTTTATCCACTTTACATGCAAAAGTTGATTTGAAACATCTTAATTTTAATGAATCAATATCAATTCTTCAATCCCAAGATCGATCTTTTAGTCTATGCTGTTTCATTTGGTCTCCTCTTTCAAGTTCTGTTAATTTATTTACAGGAAATTCAAACAATACATTGCGTTCTGATGCTTTTTGATGTGGTGTGAAACAGGGGTGTGCGATATTGACAAAAAATTATATCTCGATATTTTCCGGGATTTTATCGATAGCGATAATTAGACGATATTTTGCTGAGTGTGTTATTGTGCTGGTACCGTGGCAGGTTTAGGACAGCGAGTGAGTCGTTGAGATTCAACCGGTTCATTCAAACGAATGATTCATTCAGGAACGAAGCATGAGTGAGTCACTGAATCATTCATTCAACTTATTTGTTCAAATAGTTGATTCATTCAGGAACGAAACACCGCTGTGTGGCTTGTTTCAAAATATTTACGTTTGCAAAGTGGAGCCAAAACAGGCAATAATGTGTACAGTATGTCCAATAGGGGTGTAACGATACACCTATGCCTCGGTTCGGTTCATGTCACGATTTTGGAGCCACGGTTCGGTTCGGTTTGCTGTGGAGCCATGGTTCATGGCCGGGCACCAGCAATAATGACACTAGATTCACCTTTAACTCAATAATAACAACAGCAATAATTTAACTTTATACATTGGCTTCACGTTTTCTTTAGAGCAAGTTAGCGTACCTGAGTAAACTCAAATGAAATAAATGTCTGCAATGTAGACTAGTCAGAAATAATCTACTCATTTTTACCATAATGTTTAAAAAAAGCACATTTATTTAATCAAAATTGATGACAGACACAAGTAAATGTCCCACTGTAGCCTACTTAACAAACACATAAATTGTATGAATACTGAATACTAATACTGATGAATAAATAGGCCTATATGTTAAAGATATTATTAAATAGCAGTTTTTGTTAATACTGTAAAGTAGGCACCACACTAATTTAAAAATATACAAAATTACATAAAGTGAAAATAAAGTGGCATTTTGTGGTTATGGAAACAACAGTTACTCCTGTGATTACACAATACTTCATGAACTGTTAATGAAACATGAAAACTGCTCCTGAATACACATCATAACCGAATGCAAATCCTTCCCAGCAAATACACGTCGAACCAGTTACGTGATTTATTGGTACAAATTGACATCGTAACTAGGGTTGCCACATTCACTGTGGCAAAATAAGGAACACCCATTAATGAACCCATATAAAATATAAAAATTAGCTTCTCTACTACTTATTGTGAAATTGATTTCTTTATATTTTGCTATATCACTGCAAAATCCTTATGTGTTTAATGAACAATGTGTGGACCTATGTAAAATACCCCATTTTGTATTGTATTGGTTTGATACGAGACGCGTCATTTTGCTTGTAAATACGGGACGATTCTGTATTTGACGGGACGGGTGGCAACCCTAATCGTAACGTTGCATGCTCGTAGTTTCTCTTGCACTTTATATATGAAGTGATAGACAGCGCACGCCACCGCATGTACGCGTGTAGCTAAAGAGTTTGCGCTACGGGTGCAGTATAACGGCTTACAGGACAGGAAAATGGTTTCTGAGGTGAGAGAGATTTTTTTATTATGTAACAAGCTACGAAAAGAGCTGGGACTCTAAGGTAGCATTTTGGGGAAACTGGCTTTTTGTCCTCCCACCATGCAGCTTGAGCAATCGCCCAAGTCACGTGAAATGCACTTGGAAGACAATATATTTAGTAAATAATATTATTATAATAATATTTAGTAAAAATACAGCTCTTATTAGTTGTTAAAAGTGTACTAATTACTATTTAATCTTATGTCATGGAAGAAAAATAATATTTTGTGGCATAAGGTGAAGTGAGAGCTGGGCTGGGACAGCAGGGGGCGGGGCACGCTCGGTTCGACATCGCGGTGCGAACCGTGGGTGGTGAATCGCGTTTTTTCGGTTCGGTTTGAATATCGTTACACCCCTAATATTCAACTTCATATAGAGAGCTGTGCAATTATATCGTTTAAATGTAGCGATAATATAAACAATCATGCTGCCAAGATGCCATATAGTTTTAAAACGTTGTAGTAAGCACACCTGTGTTTTCCCACGGTTAGATCTGCACATTACAATTCAACTGAGAGCATCTATTATACAGGACATCAGTTCTGACCGGATTTACATTTATTTACATTTATGCATTTGGCAGACGCTTTTATCCAAAAGAATCCCCCTGGAGCAACATGGAGTAAAGTGCCTTGCTCAAGGACACACTGGTGGTGATCGATAGTAATACGCACACCGCTAGGATCGAACCAGCAACCTTCTGCATTTCAGTTCCATGGTTTAACCCACTGGACCACCATCTCCCATAGATCTCTTCCCTAGTCGTCCCTCCCTAACAATTTTGTCTCGTTTTTATTCGTTGACAAAAATGACAGATAGATTTTTGGCATAGTTTTGTCATTCATTCATTTTTTATTTAGTTATCATCTCGTTTTCGTCAGTAAAAAACTGACGAAAATTATGACACAAATTATTTGTCAACGAAATTAACTCTGGTGGAACATTTGGTTCAGGTTTTAAAATTACATGATTTGCATATTTAAAACAATAAATAAAAACTGTTTCTCTCAGGCCTTAGCTGGACAGTCTCCTGTGATTGTGGTTGGAACTCATGCGGATGTGTGTGAAGAGCGCCACCTGCAGGAGTGTGTTCTGAAGCTGCGAGAGGAGCTGCTGTCTCAGCCCGGGTTTCCATCGATCAAAGAAAACCACATGCTCTGTGCCTGCGAGGAGTCCGAGTCCATCAACAGGTTACGCAAGGCCATCTACAGAGAGATCAATGAATTTAAGGTGATTTACAAATTCAGTTTTTCATGGCACTTATTAGAAAGTATTAGCAATGATATTAACCAATAGAACACCATAAAGTTTTCAATAAAAGTAGTCAATATAAATGGTCTAGTCTATAAATAGTCTAAATAAATTCTATATATTACCTTTTCTGAAACCATACAAATTTCTTTACACTTTCATGTTTCTTAACATGTACACCGATCAGGCAGAACATTATGACAGGTGAAGGGAATAACACTTATTATCTCTTCATCACCTGTTAGTGGGTGGGATATATTAGGCAGCAAGTGAAAAATTTTTCCTCAAAATTGATGTGTTAGAAGCAAGAAAAATGGGCAAGCATAAGGATTTGAGCGAGTTTGATAAGGGCCAAATTGTGATGGCTAGACGACTGGGTCAGAGCATCTCCAAAACTGCAGCTCTTGTGGGGTGTTCCCGGTCTGCAGTGGTCAGTCTCTATCAAAAGTGCTCCAAGGAAGGAACAGAGGAGAACCGGCGACAGGGTCATGGGCGGCCGAGGCTCATTGATGCACGTGGGGAGCGAAGGCTGGAAAAGCGGCTTCACCTGTCTTGTATGTTCTGCATCATTCTGTATCGTCTTAGGAAACTCTTTAGCTCAGACGTTTTTGAACTGAAAACAACCGTAGTTTTATTAAGTCCAAATACAGCGCAAAACAACGTTGGGAGTGAGTAATTCGTTAAACGTTCTCCCGCCTGATGTCTGTTAGATATAGCCTACGCACTCTACTGCTGTTCATACTGGTTAAATGTTACAGGACCACTCCTTTTCAGGGGTAGGGGTAGGCGAAGGGGTATAAAATAGAATTGGGATTGGGCCTTAAGGGGGTCGCACATCGGACGCGAAGCTCAGCTACGACTCAGGAAGTTGTTCAAAATCCTGCCGCGCCACAGAGCGCTATTTCAAGGTTTTATATTAAATATATATTATATTTCCCTCAAATCGTCAATGTACATACTGATTTCACCCTGTGCTACAAGAACTCACCCATCGTGCAGCTCTTCTGTCAGAAGATGATTCAAAATTGAGCTTGCGCGTATAGAATGTGTGAGATACCTGAGGCGCGGCGTTGAGCGTCCGGTGTGCGACCCCCTTTAGTCTCCGTTCATTACATATTGCGCTGTTTTTATTCCTTTCTGGCCTAAGCTTTTCCGGGTCAGTACATCTACCTTGGGTTGTTTTGAATGTAAATGCATACATCACTGCAGGTCACTTTTAATAGAAGATGTAAGCTTGTTGTTAAAAAAAACATATATATTCAACAAATCAGAATTGAGTGTCAAGATCTGCAGTGTAAATGCGGCCTAAATTTTGCTGCATTTTATTAAATCTCTCCTGCTTAATCTTTTTAAGTCATGAAGTTGTGGCAGTAATTGCTTCTTTTGTTTTCATCCTCTTCCATGTCGATGATAACAGTATATAATAATAATAATAATAATAATAATAATAATTATAATAATAATAATAATAATAATAATAATAGCATTTAATAGTAATAGTTGTTTTGAAGTTTTACTGATCTTTCAAGCTGCCATCACTTCGGTGACGTCACCGGAACCGCTTTGCATTTATTTAATGAATCGGATCTGTGCTCTTTGCAGATCCAGGGTCAGCCGGTAATGGGGCAGCTGATTCCAGACTGTTATGTGGAGCTGGAGAGGAGATTTCTGCAGGAGAGGTCACATGTGCCGGCTGATTTCCCGGTGCTCATGCACAGCAGACTACTGGAGATCATACAGGAAACACAGCTCCAGTTAGAGGAGGGAGAGTTACCGCACGCTATCCACTTCCTCAGCGAGGCCGGTGAGAGTTGCTTCACTCCTGAAACTCTTTCTGATATCTTCCTGCTGCTGTTTATGTCCAATATTTAGGTGTTTCCAGGGCTGGCACCACGGGGGCATGAGGGGGGTCAAGACAAATGTGAAAAGAGTTTTTTTTTAACAATGAATATATATTATATTAATGGTTTATTTTATAAAAAAAAGAATAGACTACTAATAAAAACCACAAACTCTAGCATTATTATTATTAGATTACTATAGCAACAGATAAATACCGTAAATCCTCTAATATTGGCCTGTATTCCATTAGCGGCCGGGTCTCCAACATTGGCCGGTCTCGCTGTCACCGAAGGTAAATAAAGGCCGGTCTCTAATAGCGGCCGGGGCTATTATTAGAACCAACGTTTTTCTGGGCAGGTCTCAACATTATGCTTGTGATAGGAACATGCAAGTACCACAGGGTACTGGTCATGTCAATCACCTCACTCTTGACTCGCACGTGAGACTTCAGTCACCGGGTCCAGTAGGCTAACGCTTACGGCGCGAGGATGAGAACAGACGCGTAGCGGAACATGAGGAGGACGAAGAGGAGCTGTACAATAATGAACTTGTTGTAGAGGCTGGCGCGAGTGATGAGGAGTTTACAGGGAGAGATGAAAAGGAGGAGGAAACTGAGGAGGACGAGGATTAAACAGAATTGCAGGATTTTTTTTTATAACTTCAAACCAAACGAGACAGGAATGGTTAAACTTTGGAGCGGTAAGGTGTCTGTTGCCTTTTGTTATGAATCAATAACCTAATTATCACGTGTATGTTTAAGTGTTTACAATGCACTTCCGGTAGCCTATGTTTGCTACGTTTTTGTTACCATATTTCTACACTGGAATTTAGCCTGAATTACCGGTATTTGTTGTTAATGTTCTGTATGCATACCATAATGTTATGGTAACTGTACGTTTTCAATAAATGAGCCTAGTATTTTATAGGTTGAAATAGACGCAAAATCTCATTTTTAGTCATTCTACTGGTAGTTTGATTTGCTCAAATAGAAATTGAGGCCTGCCTCTAATTCTGGCCTCCTTCCAATAAAGGCCTGGACCGCGATGCGCTTGAGTAAAATAAAGGCCCGGGCCTATATTAGAGGATTTACGGTAGATAAATAAATGTGATAATAGGAAAATAAATAACAGAATAAACAACTTGATAAAATAACACTTTTATCAAATAAAATTTTGTATTATCTTTCCCTTAATCTATCGCTGGTCTGACGATTTTATGCGTGAGCTTTCAACCAATGATGCACTGAAGCTACACAAGGACCGCCCTCCTCATTTCCATGTTGCACATGGAAAAGTACAAATAAATTAATCAATAAATAAATCTAAAAATGTATGTGGGAATAAATGAATCTAAAAATAATTAACATCAAATAAAAGTTTAAAATATTTTTAAAAAATGTATAAAAGCAGAAAATAATAAATTAAGGAAAGATTAATCATATTTATTTTATCAAGTTATTTATTTTGTTATTTGTTTTCCTATTATCACATTTATTTATCGATTTATTAATTTACATATTTGTATATTTATTTATTCATGTATTTACTCATTCATTCATTCATTCATTCATTCATTCATTCATTTATTTATTTTCAATTTCAATTTCAATTTCAATTTCAATTTCAATTTCAATTTCTTTCTTTTGTCATCGTGACAGCCTCATATATGTAATACATGCGTCCGGAAACAGAAAAGATAAGTTAATCTCTCGAGTCTCGGGTCATTCGTTCATCCAGTCCCAGCCCCATAGACAAGTTACCGGAAACAGATATGATTAGTATATCTCTCGAGTCTCGTTCTTTTTTCACGTGACCGCTTCTCGGTTCAGTGTCTCGCAACATATACAACATTACAGTCGTATTATTAACTGCATGTTGTAATAGGGGTGTGCATTGGGACTGCCCTCACAATTCGATTAGATTACGATTCACCAGGTAACGATTCGATTCAATTAGATTCTACGATGCATTGCGATGCATCAAAATTCTACTGCACACAACAAGGCAAATTTTTTATCAGTCATGAGGCAATACAAGCAGTCAGATATTGAACAACAGATTTTATTGGCTGCTATGTGTGTATTATCACTCTCCTGTATCTTTGACATAAATGTCATTAAATAAAATAAAATTGAATGGTACAGGGTATATGGCATTTTCAAACCTGAAAAAGAAAACATAAATCACTGCTTTCAGTGCTTTGAATGAGAAATGTTTCTCTTCTCTGCTTTAGAACCATTTGAAATTAAATAGAGCAATAATAACAGCCAACTTTTTCCAGCAGTGAACATAAGTGTTTTAATTAATCAGTAATCTCCCTCCGCCTCAGCCATCTTGATTGTTGTTGTTGTTATCACCCCGGAAGTAATTGAAACTTCACAACTTCATTGTCCAACTCAAGGCCAGAAAATAAACTATGACATAATCGATTATGGCACTTAGCCGCATCGATGCTGAATCATGTATGCCCTGCATTGCGATGCATTGCCGAAACGATTATTGTTGACACCACTATGTTGTAACATATTTATTATTATAAAATCATCAGAAGATATGTGCAATAAACTTTTGTTATGCCTACCCATTCTGTCCAACCCAGGCTTCATAGGAAAATAAATTATTTTACTAGCTAAAAAACTGAAATAAACAACAAAAAAACGATGCACTTGTTTGTAAGGAAAGTTGTGAATTAACTCATTTCTGTATCCAACACGGCTGTCACGTCACGTGACAAAAGAACGAGACTGGAGAGATGAACTGTTTCTGCATTCAGCCTATGGGGAATTGAACGAACGATTTGAACGAGAAGACTCGAGAGATGAACTAATCTTTTCTGTTTCCGGTGACTGCATAGCCTTGCCTAATGGGGCTGGGACTTGATGAACGAATGACTCGAATCGAGACTTGAGAGATTAACTAATCATTTCTGTTTCCTGTACAGAACATAATTAACAACGTGTCAAACGTTGCAATTAGAAACGTTGCAAATACAGGTAGAATGACTCAAAATGGCCGCCATCAGCTGTGTGTGTGATGTAGCAGAGCCCTAGAAAAAATACTTACCTTAGTCCAGACAGACTTTGGTGATTCAGGGTACTTCAGTGGACCATAAGGATGCCTGTCCCTCGCCGAAATGCTGCACTAAACCTACCCCTCTGTTTTGTATGAACCCTCGTTGAAGTAGCCCGCATCATCACAACCCGGGCATCATTTTATTTAATGCTTTGAGAGTGTGTTCAGGCCAATGTTGGCTTTCGTACAGAATCGTGTTGGCTTTCTCAGACAAAAAGGTTTTCATATTTCATATATGCGACGCAGGCTATCCCATCGAGGGTTCGCACAACATGAAAGGGTAGGTTTAGTGTAGTATTTTGGCGAGGGACAGGCATCCAAAAGGTCCACAAAAGATCCCTAAATTTTTCTGGGCTTTGCTACACCATTCACTCACATGGTGGCAGCCATTTTGTGTCATTCAACCTGTATTCGCAACGTTTCGATATTTTTCTATCTTCCTCAGGCGCAGGGAATGACTAAAACACTCTCCTACTAAACCCACACGGCTTTATATGTGCCCATGTGTGGGCTGGGCTTCTCGCACTGCAAACAGAAAACCTTTCAGCACAAAATAGTGCTTCATAAATCGTTTTATATATATAAATCCTTTTTGGTATTTAATTAGTTTAACCCCTCACACAATGTTATCACATTGAACACACAATTAGACTTAAAATGTTGCTGTCACTGGAAGCATCAAGACGGATTAGTGTTTACACTACAAATTGAATGTGTGTTTCAGCGTCCTAATGTAGCTTGGGTGATCAGATCACAAATTGTGTTACACCTGTAAGGCCCGTCCAATCGTCCCAATGAAGACTTACAGTTGGTGGGTGAAGGTTTCTTGTGCGTTCTGCCTTTTCAGCGGGGCAAAAAGATTTTATTCCAATTTATCTTTATCTGACTCCATTTTATCATGACCTCGAATTTAGGTTAGAATGCCAATTGGTTATTAGGTCATTTGTTTAACAATTTAACTACACATTTGATTAATCTATTTAACTCTTTACTATTATTGTAATGATTCATTCGGTTCTCAGAGTCGCACAGGGTCCTCACACCGGCCGTTATGCGGGCCCATGATCACAAACACACCAGTCCGATCATCAACTAGAGGTTATGGCTAAAGCGATTTAACAACGCAACCCATGTTTGCTATTCTAGAATCTCGCCATATGCCCCATGCTCCATACAGTCCGAGATCTAGTATGTACTTAACCCTGGTCGCAGATTTGTTGTAACAAAGGATACATCATAATGCACTAAAATCAATAATTTCAGAGTAAGTCATAATAAATCAATGTAACAATTTATTATTAGTCAGGTAAGTGTATCATGCCAATTACATAATCAATTCAAAGATAATAGATACATAACATCAAATGCTCTGAAGTAAAGAGTAAGAAATGTTTCCTGACTTCGAGAAAATTGGATACATAATGCATAGCATTACGGGCTAATCTGGTTACAGAATTGCGCCCTGAACCTCCTGTAACATCTCCTTAAATACCAGACCAAGATACAAGATACTCTTTCAAATGTAAACATGAGTTTGCAATGGGAATTAGCATTAACCACTGTCCCAGACGTGTGTATTTTACACCTTACTGGGGACAGAGGATGATTTGCATGATCCACTGCAAGCCAAATATCTCTAAACTCTTAAAACCTTTATTACCTTTTGGTTTACTTTTGTGGGGATGAGACCTTTGTACCAATCGCACTGAGACATTTTAAATGACACCAAACATGTATAATTCTGTATGATACTTGTTCACATTAAACCACTTAGATTTTGGGTGAATTTTAGGTGATCTCAGCATGAGAGGGAGTAGGAGTGGGGGGAGAGGGCAAAGGGGTCAATAGAGAAAGATGTCGTTTAAGATGATACTGAGCAGAGACTTGCGTCTCGAATGGTGATGCTAATTTCATAAGAGACAGTTCAGATGTTAATTTCCAGAAAGTGTCCTTTGTCTTCTCGGGGAGTAATCGTTCCTCAATCAGACAGCCCGGCATTTGCTCGTTTTTTCCAGTCTTGCACACCTGTATTGAAATTTGATCACTTGCTAGAGTAAACAGGCCCTTTTGTCTGTATTTGTCTCCAGGTGTCCTGCTGCACTTTGATGACCCAGTGCTTCAGCTAAAAGATTTGTACTTCATTGACCCACAATGGCTTTGTGACATCATCTCACAGGTTATACACACACACCTTACTCCTCTTTTTGACACACTAACACGTTCACCGCAGTGACGCCTCATCTGTTGTGTTGGTTAACAGACGCTGACACTGAGGAGCAGTGGTCAGTGGGACAGCACTAGAGGAGTGGTGCATCGCTCCGCTGTAGAGACATTTCTGGACACAAGTCGCTGTTTCCCCAAGAATCATCTGACTCAGTACTTCAAACTCCTGGAGAAGTTTCAAATAGCCTTGCCCTTCGGAGATGACCAGTTACTTATACCTAGCAGGTAGCGATAGGACCCATTTTTTTTGTATGAAATGTATAAGTTGTATGGTTTTAATTGTTTGTGTTTGTTATGTGTCCAGCCTGTCAGATCAAAGGCCGGTGATTGAGCTCCCTCACTGTGAGAATTCAGAGGTGATCATCCGGCTCTATGAGATGCCGTACTTCCCTATGGGATACTGGTCCAGACAGATCAGCCGTCTTTTGGAAGTGTCTGCTTTCCTGCTCCACGGCAGAGGTAACAAAACACAAATTGTAGAATTCAGTGGTTGAACATTATGCTAGCCATGGCAAGGTCATAGGTTTGATTTCCAAGGAATACTCACATATTAATACACTCACCTAAAGGATTATTAGGAACAACATACTAATACTGTGTTTGACCCCCTTTCGCCTTCAGAACTGCCTTAATTCGATGTGGCATTGATTCAACAAGGTGCTGAAAGCATTCTTTAGAAATGTTGGCCCATATTGATAGGTTAGCATCTAGCAGTTGATGGAGATTTGTGGGATGCACATCCAGGGCACGAAGCTCCCGTTCCACCACATCCCAAAGATGCTCTATTGGGTTGAGATCTGGTGACTGTGGGGGCCATTTAAGTACAGTGAACTCATTGTCATGTTCAAGAAACCAATTTGAAATGATTCAAGCTTTGTGACATGGTGCATTATCCTGCTGGAAGTAGCCATCAGAGGATGGGGACATGGTGGTCATAAAGGGATGGACATGGTCAGAAACAATGCTCAGGTTGGCCGTGGCATTTAAACGATGCCCAATTGGCACTAAGGGGCCTAAAGTGTGCCAAGAAAACATCCCCCACACCATTACACCACCACCACCAGCCTGCACAGGGGTAACAAGGCATGATGGATCCATGTTCTCATTCTGTTTACGCCAAATTCTGACTCTACCATCTGAACGTCTCAACAGAAATCGAGACTCATCAGACCAGGCAACATTTTTCCAGTCTTCAACTGTCCAATTTTGGTGAGCTCGTGCAAATTGTAGCCTCTTTTTCCTATTTGTAGTGGAGATTAGTGGTACCCGGTGGGGTCTTCTGCTGTGGTAGCCCATCCGCCTCAAGGTTGTGTGTGTTGTGGCTTCACAAATGCTTTGCTGCATACCTCGGTTGTAACGAGTGGTTATTTCAGTCAAAGTTGCTCTTCTATCAGCTTGAATCAGTCAGCCCATTCTCCTCTGACCTCTAGCATCAACAAGGCATTTTCGCCCACAGGACTGCCACATACTGGATGTTTTTCCCTTTTCACACCATTCTTTGTAAACCCTAGAAATGGTTGTGCCTGAAAATCCCAGTATCTGAGCAGATTGTGAAATACTCAGACCGGCCCGTCTGGCACCAACAACCATGCCACGCTCAAAATTGCTTAAATCACCTTTCTTTCCCATTCTGACATTCAGTTTGAAGTTCAGAAGATTGTCTTGACCAGGACCACACCCCTAAATGCATTGAAGCAACTGCCATGTGATTGGTTGATTAGATAATTGCATTAATGAGAAATTGAACAGGTGTTCCTAATAATCCTTTAGGTGAGTGTATAATGCATAATAACGATTTGATTGGGATTCAAGTATCTGCCAAATGAACAGGATGTAAGGTGGTCAACTGTGTGTGTGTTCTGCAGAGAAAGCGTTAAGGCCAAACCGGATCTACTGGAGGAAGGGCATCTATCTGAGTTGGTCTGCTGATGCTTACTGTCTGGTGGAGGCCTTGTCTCTAGAAGAGAACTCTGCTAGCTTCATCAAGATCACCGTCCCCTGCTCTCGCAAAGGTAAGACAGAGACATGGTTGTATCCCAGTGTTTGGTCCATTATAAAAACTACAGTAATGGTAATGACGGATGCGATTTAACAATAGTAATGTAATGATGATGATGGTGGTGGGGACTATGATAGAGGTGTTCTCATGGTGAAAATAATGAACTGTAATAGTAAAGATGTTGGTGATGATGTGGTTGTGAGAGTGATGATGATGATGGTGTTCAAGTTCAAGATCTTTATTGTCATATGCACTAGGTTCAATGAAATTCTTATTTTGTTCATCCCCTTACGAGAAAAACGTGGTAGAAGGGAAACAGACAATAAATTTAGATCCTTTAAGTCCTGTAAGTTGCGAGGTCGGGCCTCCATGGATCGGACTTGTTTGTTCAGCACATCCCACAGATGCTCAATTTCATTTTCATTTTCGAGTTCATTTTTAGTCCATCTCTGCAAAACGGACTTCAGGATGGACTAAAATGAACTCCCAAAACGTACTGCCAGATTCTGGAAGATGAATTCTTCAAACAGTGGTAATAGAGGATGTGGTGCTGGTCCTTCAAGAGTCACTCTCAACCTATCTGTCCATAAAGCCTATAAAAAAACCTTCTTCATGTATTTTACAACACTTCAGCTTGTGATTCTTATCTAGTGGGGGTCATTTTTTAGGATTCTTTACCTAACTGAAGTCTCTGAGATCCTGACACCTTGCACTTCTGGAGACTCCAGGTAGGTTGCAGCTTTGGAAAATGGTGGCGCTGGAGACTAAAGGGTTCCTGATGGTTTCACCCTTAATTCTTCACCTTAATTCTTCATTCTTTTGCAGTTAACAGGTGTCTTTTCTTCACCACCTGTTTTTGTCAGATCCTGCTGACCCAACGAGCATTTCACTGTCCAATGGTCATGCCTTAACTGCAATGTCTAGTATTGCATTAGTATTGCATCCTTCTCATGGGCATTTAATACTTTTTGACTTTTCAGTCTGAGTTAAATCTCTTTTTTGGCTCAATTTATCTGTAAAAGAAAACATGCCTAATAATTCTGCACACCTGAATATAAGGTGATTTTCATTTCCAGCCTTCATGAACAATAATATATCACTTATACATTATTAAATACTAAATCAATAGTAGTTATTAGGATTACTGTGGTTTGGAATTGGTCAAATGTGCCTGGAAAAAAAATATGATCAGAAAATCAACGTGCCTAATAATTCTGCACTCCCTGTAGACCTCTATATACACTGAATAAATTGTAAATTTTCTAGACTTTTTTAGTTGTGAAGTGAGCAGGGTATGTTAAAATGAAGTGCATGGATTCGACAGGCATGTATTATGATTCTAGGTGGGGCAGCTGGTCACTGAGCCCTCCCCTGCTCTACAGCGCCCCACAAATTTCCAATGTAAATCTGTGGTGAAAAATGGAACTGCAGCGCGATCTCATAAAGAGCCATTGGGGCAGATTTCTGGCTGCCCCGCCTATTTTCACACGTAAACCTCGCTCCAGACCAAGACGATATCAGTCCGCTTCAGCTATGTGTCTGCATCAGGTCAGTAACTAGTTGGCATGTCTGTTCTTCCTATGTGGAGTAGCGTATTAAATTAATGAGAGTATAAATCCTTTATTTTAACCCCTTTACTGTCACAGTCCCGCTGGCGGGATGCCTGCCGCTCTTTTTTTGATCACCTTTTTTCGTATCATATGTTTTAGTAATTATCATAAATTAGGTATAATTTGAAAGCTTACAAACTCAAAATTCATCCTGTTAAAACCGTTTTGAAATCGGACGTTGTGGTACCATGGAAATGGTACTCTAAATTCTTCTAGCGGGCTCCTCCCCTAGTGGGCGGTGTCATGTTTCATATTACAACATTTATTTGAACTACTTTATAATCGAAATCTTTTCTAATCTTGACAAAACACATATCGTCGGAAAGGTCTGAGTCTCAAGGTTCCATATTTGGTGATATTTTGACAGAAATTTACTGGAAAATGCATTAAAAAAAACCAATCAATGGAATTTGGATGACAGCCGGTGGCTATTTTTGGTACAGCGCCTAAACAAAATCTCATGGGAACTTTTTGTGATATCAACTTCAAATTTGGAACAAAACTTGGTTAGACATATGGCTTTGATTTTATAGTAATTTAGAGTAAAACATATTTTGTAAAATATATATTATATAAAAAATAAAAAATATTTAGTACAGTATTTTTCGTTTACAGTAAATTTAAACTTCCATAACTTTTTCATACTTTCATATTTGAATTCCTTTCACTTCCGCAATAATCTGCAAAACAAGACCAAACTTAGGTCTATATTCCAAAGCATTCTTGAATTGCAGCCCTTTAAGTTTGGAGTGCATTTTCATGTATATTCTCAAAAAGGGGGGTGACAGTAAGTGAATGGCCTTTATATACAGTAGTTCTGTTTTATGTTTGTTCTGAGAATAGACATGACTTTCCTCACTGGAATTCCTACACAACTTGCAATATTCTGAAACAACATCTGAGGCAATAAATACCACATGAAGGCAATTCTAAGATGGTATTCTATGTGTTAGTCCTGTGTACCAACTCTGTCAATCATCATTAGAGCACCGCACACCACCCTCAGGCTGAATAATGCAATGACATTAGAATTCTGCCCAAAGCGAGTCTATGTTCAGCGATTACAATATAAAGCTTACAAAATGTCAATCATAAACAGAATCTGCCCTACCTAAATTTACGACCAGGAGCCGCTACTGCTACTCAGTGACTTATAAACCTGTGTAGGGGTTAGTGTTAAAGGGTTAGTTCACCCAAAAATGAAAATTCTGTCATTAATTACTCACCCTCACGTCGTTCGAGACCCGTAAGACCTCCGTTCATATTCGGAACACAAATGAAGATATTTTTGTTGAAAGCTGATGGCTGAGAAAGGCCTCCATTGGCATTCAGTACACTTATACTCCCAAGACGGATAAAAGGCACTCAAAACATCGTTACAAAGTCCATCTCACCACAGAGACTCTACAATAATCTTACGATGCGACGACAATAGTTTTTGTGCGCAAAAAAAATCAAAATAACACCTTTTTCCAACTTGTTACTGCCTTCCGTGTGTGCCTCCACGACGCATGCGCGAGAATATGACGCAGATCCGGCGTTCGGACAGATGACCCAGAAGTGATTTGTTTACAATCAGAGGAAGACGCGCGTATCTCAGCTGTTGGATTCTACATTGATCGTGCTTTAGGTCTCGGCGTAGTTCTCAAAATGAGGTTAAAGTGTGCATTTCATGGAATCCCGAGCCCCGGCGCTACGTCATATTCTCGCGCATGCGTCGTGGAGGCACACGCGGAAGGCAATAACAAGCTGGATAAAGGTGTTATTTTGATTTTTTTTTGCGCACAAAAACTATTGTCGTCGCATTGTAAGATTATTGTAGAGTCACTGTGGTGAGATGGACTTTGTAATGACATTTTTAGTGCCTTCTATCGGTCTTGGGAGTATAAGTGTACTGAATGCCAATGGAGGCCTTTCTCAGCCATCAGCTTTCAACAAAAATATCTTCATTTGTGTTCCGAATATGAACGGAGGTCTTACGGGTCTCGAACGACATAAGGGTGAGTAATTAATGACAGAATTTTCATTTTTGGGTGAACTAACCCTTTAATGCCTGTTCCACCTCGTCAGGGGTCACTTTCAGCGTTGAAGAGGTTGAGCTCATCAGGCAGAGATGCAGAGGTGTTGTTTGCAAATGTCTGGCCTTTGTAATCTGTGATGTGTGTTAGGCCTTGCCACATTTTCATGGAGTCCTGTGTAGTGTAGTGTTTTCCCAGTTTCTGTCTGTAGGATAGTTTGGCAGTAGCCTAGAAATCTAGACGCACCCTAGCGGCAGCAAATGTGATTTGCAGCCAGGGCGTCTAGCAACTCTCCGTTGGCTTGCGAGCTGGAAAAAACTAACTCTGGTCAGGCCAATCACATTGTGTATAGAGTCGGTGGGCAGGCTTAACATAATGCCTGCAGAGTTGCGGCGGTTCCGTGTGAATTCCCTGCTAACAAAGAACGGCACTGAAGTCATCTTAAGAAAGGAAGATGTGTGTAGAGTTTTGCCGACCGGATACGGCGAAAGTTTAATCTATCAACTAGCTCCACTTCACCTTCTTGGTTGCTCTGGTTGATTGTAGCGCTATCCTATTGCATGCAGAGGGAATTTGAAAGACAACCGTTTATCCCGCCCCTCGGATTGAGCCCTGCCAATGGTGTGTTCCCAGACTAACATCTTGATGTGGGTCTGGCTTGTCAAGCTAGTTTGACAGCTTTTATGCTCCTACATCATATCTTGCCTTTTTGTAAGCTTTAGGATCACCAGATGTAAATGCCATAGAGCGAGCACGTAGACTGTGGCAGACCTGAGCAGTAACCCATTGTTTTTGATTTGGATATGTACAGATGGTCTTCTGTGGTATGATATTTTGAAGTCCCGGTTCGGTACGGGTTCGGTACAGCAGTTTTACAAATTAGCTTTTTATTTGTTTTTATTAAACAGTGGTTTACTGAAAAAAAAAGTGTCTGTCCTTAAATGAATTCAATTATAACTAAAAGTTTCTTAAAGATAATGCTGTACACTATATAGGGCGCCCTTACTCACACATTACTATAATATTAAAGGACAGAGCACAAACTATTAGCCTAAATTCAGTTGATATTCATGTTTAGATATAATAATCAACACTTAAATGACACATTGTGTGCAAACATGTAAACTTCACATCAGGCAGTTTTTCCATACTTCAAAATCTAATAATAACATGTTTTTTTCTCCAATTCGTTGTTGAAATATAATAATTTAAACACAGTGGCTGTGATTTTCATAAACACACATTAATATTCCAGACATCACTAACAGGTTCAGTTGAATATAATGAATATAACGGCTAATATACGTCATATATTTAGTGAAAGAGTTTGTTTCTCTAGTGAACTCACAGCTGTGGACACTGAAGGACTTCTGAGGTAAATGTGATGCTATGTGACATTGTTCTCAAGCTGCTTTATTTCTTTCCGCCGCTGAAACACTAATTGAGCGATTACACCAAACATGATACATTTCAGTAAATTGTGATGTATCCTCACCATACCTTAAGATATTTATTCATGTTTATTCTTTAGGAAGAGATGATCGCGTTCACACGCAGAGTAGCCGCTCGATATACAGTGATCAGTCACGCCACATTAAACAGCGTCAAAACGGCATTTATCGTTTGAATTTCGTGATAAAATGGCCTGAATACTTGATATGTTCGTGTGGGAACTCGGGTTTAAGTGTGTTCCACGCTTTAAAAAAGCAGACTGTTAACTGTTAAAGATTGCATTCGTTACCGTGCGGTACACACGTGCACGTACCGAAAGCCCTGTACCTAAACAGTACGGTACGAATACGTGTACCGTTACACCCCTATTATCTATCCACTGATATAAGCTGTAACAGTTGATGCATATTCATCAGTATTGACTGTGGACTCGTGCTGTGTTGCTGCTGTTCTGAATACATCCCAATCAGTACATACAAAGCAGTCTTTCAGTGTTTGGTGTGATTAGGAATGGGACGGGATGAAAAGTCATATCATGATTATAGTGACCAAAATTATCACGATTATCAATATTATCACGGTTTTGTTAAAAAGAACTGATGCACACACTGAAAACATTTCAACAAGTTTTAGATTTGAAAATCAACAAATAACAAATAAAACCCTGGCCCAGAGTCCTGCACGGGTCCGATTTGTAAATCCGCACCAGCCCGTTTTCCGACAGCAGCACTAATTAAAATCCGTACCCGACCCGACCCGCTTAAAATAGAACCGACACCCGACCCGAAATAAAATCAGTTTAGCAGATCACATCATAGACACACTTACAAAAATGTTTATTGCCAGCATACAGAAGTTATTACACAACCATTAACACAAGGACAACTTCAGCCGAAGCTGTCAAACGGCTACATCATGAAGAACATGGTTATGTGTCCTTATCATCTCTACGAGGCACTTTCAGTTCTGTCCCCTTTTGAAAAATAATGTTCGATAGAACTGCTTGTGCTTGGTTTGTTACCACAGTTATCTGCGCGTTTCCTCAGCAATGAAGTTCCACATTTGCGGCTATCCAATATACAATCTTTTCTTCAACTCCTCAGGATCCATCTCGACGACTGCAGTGCAGGCAGATCGCGCGGGCACAAATAAACTGATATGGATTTGAAATTATTTTATTAACTTAAAATACAGGCAAGGCATATTTTTGTAGATGTGTTCCTAAAAATATGCATTTTAAACCCGTGTTTAGACTCGTGTTTCTCCCTTGTCCGACCCGACCCACACCCGTATCCGACCCAGTTTAGTTGTGAAGTGAGCAGGGTATATTAAAATGAAGTGCATGGATTCGACAGGCATGTATTATGATTCTAGGTGGGGCAGCTGGTCACTGAGCCCTCCCCTGCTCTACAGCGCCCCACAAATTTCCAATGTAAATCTGTGGTGAAAAATGGAACTGCAGCGCGATCTCATAAAGAGCCATTGGGGCAGATTTCTGGCTGCCCCGCCTATTTTCACACGTAAAGCAGCACCAGGATATTTTTCACCCATTTTCAGCAATATAGGTACCCGCGGGTTCCCGAACCCGTGCCCACCCAATCAGAAGCTTGGCCCACCCTGGCCCCACGCCAAATAACCGATTTTCAATGTTTCAGCTCCAGCGTTTAAGAGAGATCATGGTTTTCGGTTGCTTACCATCAAAAAAATCTGCTTGTTATTAAGAAACTAGAAAGCCTGATTTACGTCTCTTTTTTCAGTTTAAGCATCAAAAGATTTTAAACCATTTCGCAAAAAGACGCGAGAATACGAGTGCGCACAGAGAGCCGGATCTAGACGGTTCGCTTCCGCTTCTTATGAATGGTCGTTTTTGATTATTTTTCCACTGAACTATGCGATCTGAAGGGTTTTGAGCACTCTCTCCCTTCTCACTGCCATATTGGGGCAGAGATGCCATCAAAATGTGTGAAAAAATCTATTTAATGAGTTCCTGTTCTTTATATTTATAACATATATCTATGATATATGAGTTATCATCATACAAGCAACAGTGCTGTCTTTCTGAACATCTGCACTGCACAGTTCAAAAAACAAGTTACTGAGTAACTTCCATAGATACATTCAGTGTTTGCTCTATCAGAGAAAACAGAACAAACAGCACAACCGCTGCGTCTCCGAGGAACACTGTGTTTTATTCCTCAAAGATCCTCAGTCAGATGAGTAAATGATTATGCTTATTTAGGCTATCATTCACAAATACAGTCGTTTGCTAAATTAAATAAATGAGTACTTTGAACGAATCGGTTGAATGAAGGATTCAACTACTGGCGGTTTTAGTTTCATCTTTTTTTTTTTAAGTAGGTAGCCTATTATTGAATTAATTACTAGCTACTAATTACATCTTCAACAGTGTAATTAGATTACTTTACTAATACTCTCTTTCTAAAAATATTCCATTACTTATTACCAATTACTTTCTAAGTCCAATACCAACCTCGACCAGTTGAACAATGTAAAGATGAAACTGGTCTTTTAATTCGTAATAAATCATATAAAATTGCATAAATTATTCTTGAACTGACCAAAGTATTTAAAGGGAGAAGGTTACACTACATTTTAACATAAGATGTGAAATTCTGATGTTACATCCACTATTGTTTTATATAGACTTGTTGTAGTCTATACAGTATTGGATGGAATCACATCAGAAGTAACCGTAGTTAAATTACAAATAAGAGTAATTCTTTACTTTACTTTTTGAAGGAAAAGTAATTAAATTACAATAATTACTTAATTAGTTAGTAATGCATTACACCAACACTATTGCAACTGCAGTGTAAATAATTTATGCCGCATCTGAGCTGCACTTTATTTGATAGATATGACAATACCTGGCTTTATTGCTCAGTGATATTTCTGGGTTTTGAAAAAAACATCCTGTATTTTATTGTATTATATATTTTTTTTAATATTACCTCTAAACTTTGACTAGGCTTGGCATGTTACATATTAATTGTTCTATGAACCTCAAAGCATATTTACATTTTTGTGTATTGTTTGCTACTCTATAATGATGTTGTTGAGGTCATTTGTAGCGTTTAGGGCCCAAACATAAACATAAACATAAAGCCCAGACCCCTCAAGTCCTGCCCTGATTCTGTTTATTTGTGCTATTGCTTGCTTTTGTTCTTACTGACTGTTTACCTGTCTTAATATTTATTAAAAATACTAATAATACTTTTTTTTTTGTGGTGGGGCCAGTGCAAATTTTTGTAAAAGTAAAAACCTGGACCACAATGAACCTGTAGTAAATCTCCTTTGCATTGAGCTCTGTAAATATAGAGGGTTCCTTTCAAAACCTGCCTCTTTTGTTGTAAAATGAAAGGGGTACTTCAGTGCTGGAAAGATGAATGTGTATTTAAATTGGGTCATTTATTTAGTAGAAATGTGAAGTTATTTTAGAAGTTGGTAACTTCTAGACTGATAAATGCCAGAAAATGTATTTTTGGCTCATGCGGATGAAAGACAACAACTCCCAGAATGCACTTTTTTTCATGCCCTACGAGGCCACTCCCAAGCCACGCCTAACGGTTACATCTCTTGCCCACCGCGGAACCACCCCACCATCGTGTGCATTTTTACAATAATAAAATAATTTAGTTCAGTTAGAGAACCGACACTACAGTTAAAAACTGAACGTGTGCTCAATACAGCACGAGCCGAAACACAGCAGGAGTCAGATCTCATTCATCAGAGAGTGAGGAGCCGACAGACCAGATGATTGCAGAAGATTTGGTTTCAAAACGAAATGCGCCTATTTAAGTGAGTTTGTCATTGTACCGTTTTGTTGTCGTGTTTTCATGAACCCACAATTCAAGCAACCCACCCCTGAATTGGCACTAATTTTAAACCGAAACTAAAATGAGCACGGCCGACCGGCATTCATTCACGGCCTCACAGTTATTCACGGTGTGTGTCCAGTCTGGCGTGTTTTCAGTTCATGCCTATGGAAGCTTAACTTTCATAGGAATTCATTGAAAACACTCTGTTATGAATGTCCGTGCGGCCCTCTGTGTCTTACATTCTGTGAGTGAGATCCCTCCCCTATGGGCAGGTTGAAAACATGCAGAACTAGCTCCTACTACTGGCTTTAGTCTCTAGCCTCTGGCCAAAAAAGCCTCCGATGACACAAAATGATGATATTTGCCTGTCTCTAGTGGCCAGTCGATGAATTGCAGTTTAAGTCACTTCCGTATTGGCTTCAAGAGAAACTGCGGGAGGTTGCCGCTTGGATAAACCATATATTGTTGCAGTCGTGTGTTTATTAGTCATGTTTAATCAAAGCGTTTCAATCTTCTGTTTATTCAGCTACAGTGATGGTATGATGCCCATAGGGAAAGACCTGCGTTATCGCACTTCTGCGGGGGGTTATTTGGAGTTTCTGCATGAGAGCGCCCTCTGGCTTTCAGATGGAGCAGCATTTACTGATCACAGCCGTGCTTCATTTACAAGCTGCGCTTAAAATAATCGCAGCCTTTGCCAAATCACATACGGTTTAATATCGATTAATCATGCAGCTCTAATCTCTGCCTATACTATATCTGATTATATGTAAGTGCAAACTTGTGTAAACCTTCTGTATTTGGCACGCTGCAGTATTTTAATAATTACAGTCGTTAAAAGTCATTGTCAAGTCATGCAGTTTAAGTTGAGTCTCAGGTCATTGGTCCTCAAGTCAAAGTCAAGTCATTTTCTTCACTTAGTCAAGCAAGTCCTTAAATTTGTGACTTGAGTCGAGTCCCCCACCTCTGCATGGGTGATGGTCATGGATTTGATAGGATGATTGGGGTGATTATGATGATTTTATAGTGGTTATGGTTCTAATGATGTGATGGTGAGGGTGATGATGGTGTTGATGACGATGATGATGAAGTCTCTGTCCTGTGTAGGTCGTGTGTTGTTTGGGCAGGTGGTGGATCACATTGACTCTCTGCTGGAGGAATGGTTTCCAGGCCTCCTCGCCACTGACGTCCATGGCACTGGGGAGACACTGCTTAAGAAATGGGCTCTGTACAGCTTTAGCGATGGACAAAACTGCCAGAAGATGCTGCTGGAAGATCTACTCTCTAACATCAATCCAGGTCTCTGTCCATTCTGTTCAAATTCTGAAACGCAACTATTTTATTGATAACCTGCTGTATAAAAATGGTGCCACCTCTGCTGTCCTAACTGGTTGCTTGTCTGTAAGATGGTTTGCTGGTGAACCCAGAGGACCCCAGCTGTACTCTGCCCATCTCTCAGATCTCTCCGGACCTGGTGCTGAGCGACCAGCCGTCCAGCACCATACTGGATCCAGAGCAGCTGGAGATGGAGCTCTCTAAAGAGTATCTGTTGGGTTAGTACATGAGTGAACACATAGCCAGAGGCGTCTGTAGGACTTAGTAGCCCCGTTTCCATTACAGTTTTGTGCAAAACTTTTGCGATATTTTCTAAAAGTCGTTAAAAAAATATTGCGCGATAACGCCGTTTCCATTAACCGATATTATGCGACTAAAACTATTTTTTCCCTCTCGTGATAAGTCATTCCAAAAAGTATGCCACGTATTTTGGTAGGTTTATGTATATCCCATCCACCGCACTAGCCATTATTTTAATGGAAGGAGACGTAGGCGTATTATCCAAGCATTGAGGTTAAGGAAAGCCCCTTATACTTGAGCGGCACATATGAGGTGTTTCTGGGTGTTTCTCTCTCTTATCTGCTTCAAGGTCTTGTGGCAAGGTCTTTAAATTGTGGCATTTTCTATTCTATTGTCTTGTATGAGTTCAATAAAGAACTCGTCTCGTCTTCTGTCCAAACATATCGCGACATCTGTAACAAATTATCGACTTTTACATACGCCAGGTTATTGTGACGCATTGCTGCCACATACAGAAATGAGCGAAATGTTTGAATTTGCATGGTGGTAACTCAACGTTTTTTTTAACCACTTCGTTATTTTGGCACTGAATTTCGTTTGTTGGAAATATGAACTGAGTTTACAAATGCTTTTGAAATGAAAAACTTTGGGTTTAATAAACAAAATACATTTTTGAAATGAAGACCGCTTTGGAGTGGAGTGCATGCAAAATAATCCGTTCCCTGAGTCCACGGCCTTTGTTGTTATTGTGAGTGTACACAAATAAAAGTAGACAGTTTATAGTTTATAATTATGTCTTGCACTATCTGTATGGCTAAAAATGACAGAGTATTGTGAGTTGTTTCCGCTGTCATAAAGGAAAAAATCCATCAGAACGCGCCGGCGCCTTCGTCGGCCATGGGTTAAAGAAAACATAGCCTATTTAGTTTCATAGTTAGGCTATGTTTAAATATTATTCTTTTTTTAATTTCATATGTAGATTATGAAAAGTGAGCAGCATGAGTAAGGCTACAAAATCAGATGCGCATATGTTTGGGTCAGACATGATTTTGAGCACTTCATTGAATTTTTGTTTTCTAGAAAGTCTTTCTTTAAAATTAATTTCGTTTGGTATAAATTTTATTTTAATTTTGATCAATGTTTAATCAACTATTTGCCTGTATATTTAATAAATAAGAAGCAAACCACCTCAAGCGTGCGTAAAAACGTTTTTGCGATATATGGGAGTTTTTGCGCAATTGACGTGTTTCCATTGGGCGTATTGTCAATTCGCAATTTCAATTTGCGCAATTTGCTGGGTAATAGAAACGCGGCTAGTGTTAATGTCAAGAAAGAAAGTAATGCGAGTATAAACTAACTGTTTTTTACTAAAGGGGATGGAGGTTTCGGGTCGGTGTATAAAGCTGTGTACAGGAACGAAGAAGTTGCTGTGAAGATTTTTAATAAACATGCATCTGCGCTTTATGTTCATCGGCTGGTACGACAGGTAAGATATGTGATAGAAAAAGAAACCTGGTTGGGGCATAAGCAAGCTGTACAAGTTGTGTCCTAGTAGCAGCATCAGTGCATTGTTGGTGTATTTTCTTGAAAATGATTTGTCTCCAGGAACTGGCAGTTCTTGGCCGGCTGTGTCACCTCAGTCTGGTGGGGCTTTTGGCCGCCGGTTGTAATCCGCAGATTCTCGTGATGGAACTCGCCCCATGTGGCTCTCTGGACTCGCTGTTTGAGCGTGAAAATGGCAGTCTCAGCCGCAAACTACAGCACAGGATAGCACTGCATGTGGCGGATGGTCTCAGGTGGGTACGCTAGCTAGACAACACGCAAAAACTGCTTATTCACCGTATCCCCCAGAGTTAGATAAGTCCATACACACCATTCTCATCTCCGTGCATGCCATAACGCTGTCTGACGCACCCACCGCTAGCCTAGCTTAGCACAAAGACTGGAGGTAAATGGCTCCAGCTAGCCTACTGCTCAATAAGTGACAAAATAACGCCAACATTTTCCTATTTACATGTTGTGATGTGTGTAGTTACATCATGTACTAAGGCCGACAGAAAATGAAAAGTTGTGATTTTCTAGACCGATATGGCTTGGAAATATAGTCTCATTCCTGCGTAATAATCAAGGAGCTTTGAGCCGTACCATGGGTGCAGCGGCGCAATGATATTACACAGCGCCTGAAAATAGGCTAACTTCTGTCAACATAAACAACGTGACAACTGGCTTGCACAGAGAGCGTGCTGGGGACTATTTTCAGGCGCTGTGTAATATCTTATTGATCACTATTTAATCACTTATTGAGCAGTAGGCTAGCTGGAGCCATTTACTTCCAGTCTTTGTGCTAAGCTAAGCTAGCTTAGAGTTATGGCACGCACGGAGATGAGAATGGTATGTATGGACTTATCTAACTCTGGGGGATATGGGGAATAAAATAAAGTCCCAAAAAGTTGGCGTGTTCCTTTAAGCTTTAGGACAGTATATGTGATACGTTTTGTATTCAAACAGATATTTGCACTCTTCCATGATTATCTACCGAGATCTGAAGCCGCACAACGTTTTGTTGTTTAACCTGAAGACGGACGCTGAGGTCATCGCTAAAATCACAGACTACGGCATAGCACAGTACTGCTGCAGTATGGGCGTCCGCAGCTCAGAAGGGACTCCTGGTATTTTCCCATAATACTCTATGAAGTGATAATTAAACAAACAGAGGGTGTCTCTTTTCATATATTCTAATCTTGTCTTAAACACTTACAGGTTTTAGAGCCCCGGAGGTCGCCCGAGGTAATGTCATCTATAATGTCCAGGCAGATATATTTTCATTCGGTCTGCTCCTGTATGACCTTTTGACCTACGGCGAGCGGATATCTGATGGGATGAAGTTTCCCAGTGAGTTTGATGAGGTGGCTGTGCAAGGAAAACTGCCAGGTAACATGTCTTTTTGTTTCATTTGATGTTTATACATGCACTACTTAGCCTGGCTCCGCCCTCCTACGTACTTCTGCTCAATTTTCATTTTCCTTCAGTACTCCGTCTGGGATTGCGGTATATTCTCTGGTTCTCTCCGGTCAAATTTTAACCAGTTCAATCAGCGAACAGAGGGAGTGGCTGAGAACGATGACGTTGATGTCATGCGCTAGTTTGAGATGACAAACGTCACGACCAAACGTTAGCGATTGGTTACGGCAGATCCAGAGCGGCTCTGGGCAGATCCAATAGTTTTAAACTTCAACAGAGTACCGCCTTCAATGAAGTTAATGCTTGTCAATTGAGTGTGGCCAGACTCTCTGAACAAATGAAATGTCTGGTAGGACTAGGGATGTTAACCGATGACCGTTTGACCGATGGTTGACCGTATCAACGTTAACCGATCAAAGTTGTCGGTTAAAAAAAAAAAAAGTGATCTCTAAATTAGGCTATTATAGACAGTGGACTAAACGCTACTACAGTTAGCCATCTCATTCCAAAATCTTTTTGTGTGAAGTGAACAAATCCCTCACACTCAATTTTTCATAACTCGCCTGTTTGTACTTAATAAACCAATAAAAACATTTGGCGCTAGGTCACAGCGGTTGGGTTTGCGCGCTCACAAGGTTTGCAAAAAGTAAACAGGCTAAAACACTCGAGGTTAGAGCCAGGGCAGACGACAGTATGAAGCGTGCAAAGAAAAGTAGTGTGTGGGACCATTTCACCAAAAAGAACGACACAGATGTAAGTTGCAACTTGTGTGATACAGTGCTTAATTAGAAGGCACACAGTGAGTTAGACCTGCCTTTGGCCGGTGCGTCTTTTACGCATTCTGAAGGTTCTGTTTTATCCATTGGTTTTATCGTGTTGCAGTCTATTAGACAACATTCCGCATAAGATGGGCTTACATTTGGAAATATATTACATCTACATTTCAGTGGTAACACATAAGGTGTTGATCATCGTCTTTCATTATTATTGTTAGCACTTCCTCGAACTAAAGCGGCGTCTCTTCGGAGCTGTCATTTTCTTAAATGAGCCGCGGCAATGTTTCAAATGAGCTTCTAACGCTACACAAATGCCTTTATTTTCAACGCGATCACCTTGTACCCAAACCATTTCGAAACTAAGGAGCCATTTGTCCTCAGATTACAAACAAGCTCCTCGGCCGGGACAGTGTGTGTGTGAGAGTGGGAGGCAGAGCGGCAGAGAGATGCGACAGAGTTGCGAAATTGCAGGCGCGGCTCGGGGCTGTTATTTCAAATAGCGCAGCATGTTTTAAACTAATCGGTTAACCGGTTTCAACCGGCTAATGAGGCTCGGTGGTCGGTCAAGAAAATGTTTAGTTTTCGCCATCCCTAGGTAGGACCAGGCTATACACTATAGGGCTCGGTTGAAAATATGAATTTCTCGATTTCAATTGATTCTCATTTTGATGAGCTGATTTCGATTCTTAAATCCCAAGAATCAATATTTTAGTCTATACTGTTTTCATTTGATGTGTGAAGAAAACTTCTCTAAACATTATTTGTAGCGCCTCCCATCCAATAAATCGCAATAAGCTTTGTGATGTAACTTTTGATATAAAACAAATATGGAGATAAACAGATATGGATTTGCTCCATTTTGTGTCCATTATTATCATATAAGTATGCATGGAGTCTGAGAAAATCTGTAATTTCTTTGGCCCTGCTTACTCCTGCTATTAAGATGCATTTTGGTCGATCGGATCACAAGTGGACGGCGCTAAATACAGGTGTAAACGGGGTCTAAAATGTTTTTAGCTTTCGACCACTTCCAGACGTAGCATTAGACCGGATTGCTTTCATGGTTTAAACGCTCATGTGGCCGAATGTGTGTTCAAACAGCCACAAACGACCTTCTTCTCTCCGCTTACTGACCTAACGCGTAAACATTATGGGAAGCGCACTAGCCAAGACCCAAGTTTGGTATTAAAACGAAAAATGTACCAAGCACGATGTTCTCTCACCATTCCTGAATTCCAACACACACTCAGTGTTCAGTGTGGTCTCGCGGCTGATGCTCTACATATATTTTCTGTTGTCTCCGCTCGCATTCATATGCAAATTATGCAAGCTTATTTAATCGAGACCTCATGGCAAAACTTGTTTTTCCTAAGAATCCTTTGGAATTTACGATCATTCACACTTGTGGATAAGAATGAGGGAGAACAAAGCACTTCCTGTGTTAGAGGGGTGGGGGGAATGCCAATGTATTGTGATATTATTCATATAAAATGTTAATTTAATTGTTAATATATAACAATATTAATAACTCTCTACAATCACTGATATAGATCCAGTTAAAGATTACGGCTGTTCTCCGTGGCCAGGGTTTGAGTCTTTGATGATAGACTGTTTGAGAGAAAACCCTCAGGACAGACCTACATCTGCTCAGGTCAGACAACTGATAACATCTGAGAAAGAGCCACTTCTCGGCTCATTATAGTGTGAATTCAGTGCAAACATTTGTGTAATTCAGCGTCTCTGTGTGTGTTTTAGGTGTTTGGTCGTCTGAATTCTGCGGTGATGCTTTGTTTGCTGCAAGAGCTGACACTGATGAGTTTGCCAGGCGAGTGTTTCGCTGTCTCCAGTGCAGGTGGAGGAGCAAACGGAGGGAAAAACACACGTGTGTGGATCGGGGGCGGCAGTAGTAGCCAGAAAATGGGCTGTGTGACGTCACCGGATTTGGAGACAGGGGGGATCTTAAGCCAGGTATTAAAGAGCTTTAAAAGACTGTTAACCCAACAAATGGCATGAATTATAAATACACACTGCGTTATCTTGCTAAATACTATTTCATCTAAACAAATATGATTCTATCATCCTCATTTTAGTCTTCTACAGTACATATAATTAGGGGCCAAGCACCGGAGGTGCGGAGCCCCTCTTGAAATCGTTAGATTTCTTCTTATTATTATTATTCCGCCATTGAAGTCTATGGCAGCCCATAGAACCGTTTGCGGGAAAGTTATGAAATTGGGCACACAAATAGAGGACTGGCCCAACATTAACCACACCAATTTTGGAGTCTCTAAAACAATCCCTCTAGCGCCACCACCTGTCTAAAGTTTAAAGTTTAAAGTATTTTTGCTAATAACTTTTGAATCCTTAGGGCTAGAGACAAAATTATTTTTCCCTCTGATTCCTTGGCTCAAACCAATTTGACCCTATGACATCATTTTCCGTCATTATAATTTTCCCGCCATTTTTAATAACCCGAAAAACCTACTTTTGCGAACTCCTCCTAGGCCGTTGCTCCAAATTTCACAAAAATTGAACCAGATCATCTCCAGACCATGATGACAAAAAAACATGGAATTCAAGTTGATTCGTCAAATCGTTTTCGATAAACGTTCGAACAAATTTTACGTAGCGGTTGCGAAAATACACTTAAGGCAATATCTCCGCAATGCTTTATCGTATTCAAACCAAACTTGGTACAAGTCATCACAAGCATGACCGGAGGCAACATGCCGGAGATACAAAAATTGGCTATTTTTGCTTCTAACTTCTGAACCGTTTGTCCATCATAAAAGTGGTCTCGTTAGATTCAGGACGGCATGCAGAGTCGTCTGATATCCAATTTTACCATATTGGCCATTTTGGCTGTCGGCCATTTTGAATTATGTGCTAAAATGCTGTATTTTATGAACACATGAACGGATTGTTACGAAACTCGGTATGGGTCATCAGCACGATGCCCTGAAGGAGCCTGGGAAGTTTCGAAACAGCGCCACCTAGTGGAGAATTTTTTTCATGGGACTAACTTTTTTTGTCTCCTGAATCCTTGCAGAGTCCAACGATACCAGACTTGCCAGGTTTCGGCGTGTGGTTTGTGCAGCGTGGTAATTTAGCGCTTCAAAAACATTAGCTGATATTTTCAAAACCGCTAGTCCGATCGAGACGAAACCAGCGTCAGAAGTTCGGAAACATAGGTCGACAGCTTTATGCTTATGTGCAATTGTCAAAATATTGATAGTAAGGGGGAGTAAAATCCAATCAAAGTCAGGTGTCAGTAATTTTTTCCATGTCTATTCATATAAATGTCTATAACTCCGAAACGAAATGAGATATTTTCACCAAAATTGACACGCATATGTATGGGCTCACTCCGAAGACACATACAAAAAATGGAAGGATTGTGCCTCTTGGTGGCGCTATATTTAAACAAAATATGAAATTGCCTCTATACAACTCAATGTTTTTATGTGGGGTTTTAAAATTTTTGCTTAAAATTATCTTCAATTGTCTTCACTCATTTTTTCAGTTGGTCTGCTGCTAGCTTCCTTGTTTGTTTCTGTTGCGCTTGGCCCCGGTGTTGCTGCTTGCAGCTATATTTATACATATTTTCAGTTAGATGTCAACCAGTTCACCCTCAATCCTTGAGGAATTACATTTTTTTTAAAGGAATAGTCCACCCAAAAATAAATAGTTAATACCTGTATGACTTTATTTCTTCTGCTGAACACAAAAGAAGATATTTTGAAGAATGTTTTTGTCCATACAATGGAAACCAATGGGAAATTCTTTAAAGTATCTCCAGTCATACTGGTTTTGAATGACATGAGGGTGATAACATGATGATAGAATTGTTATTTTTGGGCAGTCAATTCATTTAACAGTCAAGCTAACAGCGTTCCCACCCTCTTAAAGGAGATTGACAGCAGTCCTATCCTCTGCATGGTGATCGCCAGAGCTCCAGGGTCATGCGATGACTGGTTAGTCGCTGGTTCACAGTCGGGTTCACTCTTGATCATGGACACAGGGAACGCAGAGGTTCTGCACTCTCTGAAGAGTGTGAATGACTCCGTGACGTCACTGTACTTTCACACTGACCAGCACAGGTGATCACATCTACATTTCTCAATAAGAAGTGACATGGCTGCTTGAATGAACTTAAGATGAGAGAATGATGTTTACATTTTTCAGATGCTTAAAGAATTACCTTTTGGTCGGGACAGCAAATGGGACACTAGTCATTTATGAAGATTCAGTCTTGAAGGTATTGCTTTTTTTCATTATGTATCATTTTTATATTTCAATATGTACAGTATAATACAATTGTACTGGTTTACTGGAGAAACATCTGAGAATGCCTTCTTTATTGATGGTAAATACTGAAATATAACTGGTTAGCACTGTTGCATACATTACCATTCAAAGATTTTTTATTCAAAGAAATAATTTTATTTAGCAAGGATGCATTAAATTGATGAAAAGTGACAGTAAATACATTTATAATATTACAAAAGTTTTCCATTTAAAAAAAAAATATTTTGAATTTATTCATCAAGAATCCTAAATAAAAAAAAAATCAAAATATGAAAAATCTCAACAACTGTTTTCAACTTTTATATTAATAAGATAAGTTTCATGAGCAGCAGATTTTTCTGCAGATTTCTGAAGGATCATGTGACAGAGAGAAAGTAATGGCTGCTGAACATTAAATTATATATTAAAATAATAATAATAATAATTTGGAATAATATTTCAAAATATTACTGTTTTACTGCATTTTTGATCAAATAAATGCAGCCTTGGTGAGCATAAGAGACTTCTTTCAGACAGTAGTGTACATGTTAATATTTATGTTATGAAGTTAATTAAAAGGGTCAAGTAGATTAAAAATGTTTAATGTTAAAAATAACATACAGAAACAATCTAATTTTCCACGTTGTTTTTCAATAAAATATATATGGATGATATTACATTTTGAAATATGAAATTTCGAAAATTCAGGTTCGCCGTCTCAGGAATAAATAATTTTTAAGAAAAATATAATATGTCTTTTTTTTATTAATTGTAATAATATTTCATAATATTACTGTTTTTGTTGTATTTTTGATCAAGTAAATGCAGACGCCTGACATATGTCATTTTATGCCTGTAGGTAAAGAACGGTGGTCCAGTGAAAACCCTCCAGGTTGGTGATGTGAACACTCCGCTGATGTGTATCGGCCCGTCCAGTCACCCTCAGGAGCGCAGAGAGCTGTGGGCGGCCTGTGGCACCAGGGTCATCCTGCTCACAGTGGAATACAACATCTATAGTAGCATAGACACCAAACCCAAACAGCTCCTCCCGTAAGTACCCCAAACCCTGCTGAAAACATCTCAACTACACCTGTGAATGTAACACAATGAGCATTAGGTTCAGTTTCTCTTCTTGTGGAAAACAGCTTAAACTCACCTAGGTAAATATACTGTAAACAGTACACTACATGGCCAAAGGTAGAGAAAAATACCAAAATACCAACAAAAAATGGGCGTTACTAATATGTGCTGATATTGTGGAGTCACCCAGCTTGATGAATAACTATATTCCAAGTTAGAGCGGCTTATCTTATGCCCAGATAGGAAAAGCCATAGGCCTTTATAATTAGGCCCAATGCTATTGTGTATATTGAGAAGAGTAAGGGGCCTAACACAGAACCCTGAGGCATTCCCGGTTGGTTAGCTGATGGAAATTGCCCTTATGGTAAGACTCATTAAAGAAAAGTGTAGTTCCTGTGATGACCAGATCAGAGACAGTAGATGGGAGATTCTGTTGATTCACTATCTTAAAAGCAACAGACAAGTTTAGTAAGAATTAGGATGGATAAATTGGATTTGCCTAATTGTGACAAAAACTGTAGTTTCTGGTCGCTTTACATGTCAGTTAAGCGGCCGCTTCTATTGATTTTTTTGTCGGTGTTGTTCCGTTCTTAAAGATGTTGATCTGTTTGTTTTAGGCAGCAGGGTCGAGTCAGCAGTGATGCTTGTATATCACGGTTAGCGGTGGACAAACATGTGTATGTGAGTAAAACAAGAAGCCACACTGTGGAGGTCTGGGATAAGAAGACTGGGAGGATGGTCAACCTCATCGACTGCATGCAACTGCTTGGGTGAAGTGGCACGCTTTTGACTCCATTTACATCTGCTATACACGTCAGCTGATATGATCACAAGTAATTTGCAATACAATACAAGTAGGGTCCAAAATGTATTGTGGCTCGATCACTCACACCACATCCAGAGGTTGTCAGAAACACACGTGACCACATTGCATTCGTATTGTAATCTAGTCTAATCTGTCAATCAACCATAGTGTTAAAACAAGTAGTTTAAACTTTGCTTTTAGAAATCAACTGTCCATAAATTTTTTGGGGAAAAACACATGTACAAGGAAATCTCAAATTTGCCTCATATCAACATGCACTGATACTGATCATGTGATGCACATCTAGAGTTCAGTTGTTATTTGACTAAAAGTAAAATAAACATTTTGTATCAAACGTCACATTTGTAGCAAGATGGAAATGTATTGTAAAGCAACACTCTCCCAACTTTTTGTACTTTTGTAACGGCAACATCCCTAACCCTTACAATGTATATCTCCACAACAGATTAAGTTCCACCAAAAAGGCCAAAGCCCAGGATGAGGACCAGTCTAGACAAATGGTGCCATCTCTGGTGATTGTTAAAGCTCTGTTGGTCCAGCACAGTGGTACTCTGTGGATTGGGACCAAAACCGGACACGTCCTGTTGGTGGAAATCTCCAGCTGTCAGCTTCTGCAGACCTTCAGCCCTCACTGCGACTCTATCCGCTGCATGGGCTCTGTAATGCTAGGTACACTTTCTGTTTCCTGTCATAAGTGTACTTAAAAGACAGTCCACTTTCAAAGACAATAGAAGTATTTATCAAATTATTACATATAAAAAGGCACATACGTCCTGCAGATGTGGGTCAATAAACACACTAAAGTTCAGCTAATCACACTTAATATACATTTACACTGCCCCATTGATGCGCCTCTTGATGGAAATAACATCACAACATTTATTTCCATCAAGAAGTGCATCAGTTTTTGATCAAGATCTTGTATTGCCAATGCAAGAGTCCAGCACTCTGTAAAGTCTCCTCCAGCACATCCCAAAAGTCTTTGAAAATAGTCTCCAGCGCTCTCTGTTTAAGCAGGTTGTCACGTTGGTTATGTTGACGGAGGTTAGCCTATTTTCAGGCGCTGTATAATATCATTGCGCCGCTGCACCCATGGGACGGCACAATGTTCATTGATCCGCAGGAATGAGAGTATAGTTCCTAGTCATATCAGACTATAAAATCACAACTTTTAATTTTCCGTCGGTCTTATGCTGCGTTCACACCAAACGCGAATAGAGCGTCTGGCGCAAGTGATTTCAATGTTAAGTCAATGGAAAGGCGCGTTGACGCGCGTCTGGAGGTCCCGCGGCGCGGAAGGCGCGTTTCGTGCGGCGCGAAGGACGCGAATCCGCCTCATTCGCGTGTCCAGTTTGCGTGAATGACGCGAATTGAGCGTCTTGCGCGATACGCGCGTTACACGCGAATGGTGCTTTTGTGCATTCACGCATTTGAAGTGAATTCGCGTCTGACTCTCCCGAGTTGAAAAATTTTAACTTTGGCGTCAATTCGCGCCGCGTTAACCAATCAGGAGCCTGCTCGCTGCGGTCACGTGGTAAAGTGACGTGATGAGAAACCCTGCATAATTTAAAAATAGAACTATTGTGTCACAAAATGTAGTTTTAAGACTTTTTCAGGTGAGAATGTAGTTGTTTAAAGCTCAAATCGGTGGTTTATTTATAAAGAGAGCGCCTATTTAAAAAAATAATCTTGTGTTTTTGGAGTTGTGAGATCCAGGCAATCACCGGGCGCTCAGCGCTCATTAACCCCGGCGAGAGCAGCCTTTCCTCGGCCAGTCCTTCTGCCGTCTGCCGCTGGCTCTGATGTCCTGTAGTCGTTCGTCTTGTGTAGATCTAACGGGCGATCTTTGGTGTCATGAATCTATAATTTGTTGTCTGCCTAATCGTTTTGACTGAGGGCAAAGAGAAGTTTCATAACTTTATATTTTAAGGATATTTAAATATACATGCAGTGAAGATAATGTAGGAGTTGCCTGGACCACATTTGTGTGGCTATTAATGCTTAATATATATTTTTAATGAAAATGAAAAGAGGCAGAGTGTTGTTTTATGACATATTTCTCCTGGAGTGCCTTGAACGCGCGTCTATTTCGCTTCCAGCGCTCGATTTCTACGCGCGTCCTACAGAACTACAGAAGAGTCAAGTTTTAAATAGGAAAAATATCGACACTCTTTGGTCATTTATGAGCGAGATGCTAATGGTCTAATCAGATTCAATGATCTATGCTAAGCTATGCTAAAAGTGCTACCGCCAGAACCAGAGATCGGCTGAATGAATTAGAAAACGGTAAAACTCAACTGATTAACTCTAGGGGAGTTGGAAAATGAGCCTATAATGATAATATCGTATCATGGGTCCTCTGGCGATTCCCACCGCTACTAGAAACATAATAATCTCTACAGTAATGATCCAATCATAGACTCTTAAGCATTTGCCTGTTTAAAGTCCCTGTAAAGTCAAAACTAAACAAGTGTTCTGAGTTCCTCACACCACAGATAAATGTGTTATTAACCACCCAGCCAAATTTGAATCATAAAAAAATCCGGCAAGTACATAAAACAGCTTATCAAATACTTTGTAAAAAATGAGCAGCATTCTCTGCTCTCAAACGCTGGGGGTGTGTCCGCTGTCTGCGCCGAAACCACGCCCACTCGTGGGAAAGCTGCCGTAGCACAAGACAAAACACTCGTGTACTGATCACGACCGTATATGATCACGACGCACCAGATGTCGGCGGGACGGGAGGACTAAGGCCGGGGCGGGGGATAGTCGGTTCTGCAGCGGATTATCAGTGAATCCCAGTTGTCTCCGGTGAAAGTTTGTAAAACTATCCGGTGTTAAGTCACTTTAGAGGCAGGTGTCGGTGGTGATCCTCAGCTCTCCATCAAGGTAGCTGTTAAAAAAATTTATCCACCTCTTCTTGATCATTGTTTTTGTTTTGAAAGCTGTTTTGTAAGTTGTAGGCTGTAATAACTAACAGTACTGACAGTAACTCGCGATCGAGCGGGCAAACTGATGCGAATGTGCTCTAGTTATGATCGTGTTAGGGGAGGAGCCAGACTCGGTGGCTCCAGTGCGTCATTGAGCCACCGTTTTAGCCCCGCCCAGAAAATCCTGAACACAGCAACGGTGAAAAACTGTTTAACGGTCTAACTTCTGAATTCAGTACTACATAGTTCACAGTCTTTGTAATGTGTTTCAGCAATACATTTCTAACATTTATAATGTGTTTAGAAACAAATCTTAGAATTGCCTTTACAGGGACTTTAAATCCAAACAGTGGCCGGGCAGTTTATAATACATTTTAATTTAATTGCAATTAACAAGCAATTAAGTGTCACTTAAGTACATTACATTATTTCATTTCTTAAATATTCACTTAAGTATGTTTAAGTGTACTTGTAGTTTTGTAGTTTTTTTAGTTGAACTATCCCTTTAAGACAGCATTTTAAGCAAGACTCCTTCAAAGCAATGGCATTTCACATGTATGTTTTTGTGGGTTTTGTTTGTTTTAAATTGAGCTACAATTGTTTGAACTCAGAATTAATATCATGCACACTTGTTTATGTTCTTGTGCAGACATCCCAAACCGAAAGAATGTTATTCTAGTATTGGGTAGACGGCAACGCATGCCCCAAGACCAAATGCAACTAGGTAAGAACCTTTTAAATATGTAATTAAGGAGTTATTTTTTAAATTATTATTTAAGTTTCATTAAAATGTGTTTAATTAATAGATTTTTTCCCTCTGAAGTTAATTTATCATTTTAATACCAAATGAATACACTCTTCCACTGACCCTTGGAATCAAGATATTTTTATCTTAAAAGAACATGGACATATTATTTTTGATGATCACATGATGAACGTGTCTAACCTGTTGATGTTTCCTGTGTTTGTGATGGCCTCAGCTGAGGATTCAGTGCTGACGGTGTGGAATAGTTCGCTTCCTCTCGAGGTCAGAGATCTGATCAGACACTGTGAGCTGCGGGACAAAATCACCAGCAAAATGAGAGAAACACTCCTCGACTGAACTCTGTCTGCGCATCACTTCCTCTCATTCATCAGCTGAGGCACATGTAACGTTAGCATTTATGACTTTTTAAAGGTTTAGTTCACCCAAAAAGTAAAATTCTGTCATTAATTCCTCACCCTCATGTCGTTCGACACCCGTAAGATCTTTATCTTCGGAACACAAATGAAGATATTTTGGCAGCAATGACATTTCCTCCCTCAAGACCCATGAAAGCTACTAAAGACGTCGTTACAAAGTCCATCTCACTACAGTGGCCTCAGACGTGAACTCACGAAGCACCACGACGCATGCGCGAGAATATGACGTAGAGCCGGCGTTCCGACACATGACCCGGAAGCGAGGAGGAGCTTTGTTTACAAGCAGAGGAAGACGCGCCGTATCTAAGCTGTTGAATTCTACATTGATCGTTCTGTACATCAAACCGTCTTCGTAAATATGTCAGCAGATTTCGACGAAGAGGAGGACTTGCATTCTACGTCATATTCTCGCGTCGTGGTGCTTCGTGAGTTCACGTCAGAGGCCCAGGCGGGAGACAAGAACTTGTTGAATAAAGTCGTTATTTAGATTTTTTTTTGCGCACAAAAACTATTCTCGTCACTTCATAAAGTTATTGTAGAACCACTGTAGTGAGATGGACTTTGTAACGACGTCTTTAGTAGCTTTTATGGGTTTTGAGAGAGGAAATGTCATTGCTGCCAATGGAGGCCTTTCAGAGCCATCAGATTTCAACTAAAATATCTTCATTTGTGTTCTGAAGATGAACGGAGGTTTTACGGGTGTCCAACGACATGAGGGTGAGGAATTAATGACAGAATTTTCATTTTGGGTGAACTAACCCTTTAAAGGAACACGCCGACTTTTTGTGACTTTATCTTATTCACCGTATCCCCCAGAGTTTGATGAGTCCATACACACCATTCTCATCTCTGTGCGTGCCATAACTCTGTCTGACACACCCACCGCTAGCCTAGCTTAGCACAAAGACTGGAAGTAAATGGCTCCAGCTAGCCTACGGCTCAATAAGTGACAAAATGACGCCAACATTTTCCTATTTACATGTTGTGATGTGTGTAGTTACATCGTGTAACAAGACCAACGGAAAATGAAAAGTTGTGATTTTCTAGACCAATATGGCTAGGAATTCTCTCAATCCAGCGTATGAATCAAGGAGCTTTGAGCCGTACCATGAGTGCAGCAATGATATTACACACAGAGGCGGACAGTACTTAAGTATTTTTACTTTCCAAGTAATTTAAAGGGTTAGTTCACCCAAAAATTAAAATTCTGTCATTAATTCCTCACCCTCATGTCGTTCGACACCCGTAAGACCTCCGTTCATCTTCGGAACACAAATGAAGATATTTTTGTTGAAAGCTGATGGATGAGAAACGCTTCAGATAGGCCTCCATTGGCATTCAGTACATTCACACTCACAAGACCCATAAAAGGCACTTAAAACGTCGTTACAAAGTCCATCTCACCACAGTGGCTCTACAATAATTTTACAATGCGACGACAATAGTTTTTGTGCGCAAAAAAAATAATAAAAATAACACCTTTATCCAACTTGTTCTTGTCTTCCGTGTGTGCCTCCACGACGCATGCGCGAGAATATGACGCAGATCCGGCGTTCGGGAATCCATGAAATGCACACTTTAGCCCGATTTTGAGAACTACGCCGAGACCTAAAGCACGATCAATGTAGAATTCAACAGCTTAGACACGCGGGTCTTCCTCTGCTTGTAAACAAATCGCTTCTGGGTCATGTGTCCGAACGCCGGATCTGCGTCATATTCTCGCGCATGCGTCGTGGAGGCACACACGGAAGACAAGAACAAGCTGGATAAAGGTGTTATTTTGATTTTTTTTTTTCGCACAAAAACTATTGTCGTCGCATCGTAAAATTATTGTAGAGTCACTGTGGTGAGATGGACTTTGTAACGACGTTTTAAGTGCCTTTTATGGGTCTTGTGAGTGTAAATGTACTGAATGCCAATGGAGGCCTATCTGAAGCCTTTCTCAGCATCAGCTTTACACTAAAATATCTTCATTTGTGTCTGAATATGAACGGAGGTCTGACGGGTCTCGAACGACATGAGGGTGAGGAATTAATGACAGAATTTTCATTTTTGGGTGAACTCACCCTTTAATTTTTCAAATATATGTACTTTATCAGTGTTCTTCTTTGGAAAACTTTTACTTCACAACCTTCCAAAACATAATGTTGTACTTTTTACTGCACTATGTTTCATATTGAATATAATTTAATACTTAATTACATTAAACATTTAGTATTGTATACTTTTACTCAAGTAAAAGTCATTAAAATTTGACTTGAGTACAAGTAAGAAAGTACTATATTTTTTATGTAATTAAGTATTCAAGGTAAAAAAACAACTACTTTTATTTATGAAATGTAGTGCAGTAAAAAGTATATTATAAATTATGCTTTAGAATGTAATGAAATAAAAGTTTTCCCAAGAAAAAATACTGTAAAGTACTGTCCGCCTCTGATTACACAGCGCCTGAAAATAGGCTATGTTCTGTCAACATAACCTACTTGCACAGAGAGTGTGCTGGGGACTATTTTCAGGCGCTGTGTAATATCATTGGCGTTATTTTGTCACTTATTGAGCAGTAGGCTAGCTGGAGCCATTTACCTCCAGTCTTTGTGCTAAGCTAGGCTAGCGGTGGGAGTGTCAGACAGAGTTATGGCACACACAGAGATAAGAATGGTGTGTATGGACTTATCCAACTCTGGGGGATACGGTGAATAAGATAAAGTCACAAAAAGTCGGTGTGTTCGTTTAAGGTGTGATCACTTTAGCAAAATTTCAATTAAAAGAGCCCATTGTCATGAATCAGCACTCACACGGAAGTCACTTTCAAACTAAGCAGATTTGTGTTGGTCAACACGGCGAATTCTCCGAAAAACTTCCGATGCTGAATCTGGGTGGGATGTTTTGTCCTGAAACGACTGGATTTCACCTGCGTAATTCCGCCGAGCAACGGTAAATGCGATTTGCTCCTTTGCTGTTATGAAAAGGGACCCATGCGGAAAATGCATTTAGCATGAAAAGTTATTTTTTTGCAGTCAAGGGAAACATTTATTTTTGTTACATCTCATATGAAGCTGTGGATGTATTTGGGTTATATTGAAACTGACATGCGGCCTAAATGAAAATGGCAAACACTTGAGTTAGCTTTATTATTTCAGCTTCATTATTTTGTCGTATTATTTATTCATGAGCCAGAAGAACAGAGGAGACAGTCATACTTTATCAAAAACATCTCTAGTGACCCTTACGCAAATTCATTGCGTGTTTTCGCTAGAATGCCATAGTTACTACAGTGATTGCTATTAGCAAAAAACAATGGACTAAATACTAGCGGAAACTAGAATCACTGTCATAAACCAGACTTGACCCTTTGGTGCTCTTCTGTCGGTTTTGACCAAATTTTTTTTTTTTTTTTACTTCATCGAAAATGAAACTTTGTAAGGTTTTGGCACTTGCTATTGCTCCTCGCGGTCAAAAATGAGCACAGCACATTGGAAATGAATGGAAACGAATGTCCTCTAGTGTAAGCGTTTGGTACTGCGCCCAAACTAAATCTGACTGAAAGCTCTTTTTTTTTTGATTGGATCACAACTTGTTTAGATTTATGATTTTAATATTCTCACAGTTTTGAAGTAAAACATGTTTTGGAATATTCATATAAAAATTTAAAAATAGTATTTGTGGGCATTTTTCTACTACCGAGCTAAAACGTAGTACATTCATTTCATAGAAATAAAGCATAATAATAAAGTGATGATTTTTGCCCGCCACACGAGCAGCACCAGAGGGTTAGGATTGTGAAATCACACACTTATACTTTTTGAAGGGAATCCCACATTAATATTAATAATGAAGAATTGCTAATGAAGTCATTTATTAAATCTCTGATCATGTTTACTAAGGCATGTGTGAATTGATTCTAAATTAAAATGATGATGTAAATTAGAATCCATTGCTAAATCATAAGCAATCTCCTGTAAGCTATTACAGTTACACTACACTCTTTCTTTGAAATTATAATCACGTTATTTTTAATAACTTCATGAAGTGAAGCACAACAAAATGTAACTGGAGGATAAGCCATAGATGAAAGAAGCTATGATCAAATTTTTGTTACAGATATGACCTTTGACTTTTATTCTTTTGTTATTGATGATTTATGTTTGTATGCTGTACGCCAAGTATGTTTTTAATAAAGTTTTGTCATTTTGTATGATGTCTGTTGTTATTTTCCATCATTCATTTCCAATCGTTGTAAGACATTTTATTATTTATATACATATATTACTAGAAATATAATTTATATTAAATACTATTATTAATAAAAAATAAAAATGACTAACAATATTTATATCAATTAGATATGGTGTTTAGAAGAACAATTGGGGTGGCAAAAGAGAGGCAGCAATTGTAAAAAATGCTTGTACGTTTTCCTTTAATAAAATATATGTCTATGCATTTAAAATTAGTTTAATATGATATATCCATTACTATTGAAGCTTAATAACATTTAGATTTTTTAATAATTGTAATCAAACACTGGTGAAACAACCACTTATGTCTATGGTGTTACAAATCTTTGAAGTTAAATTTTGGTTTGTTCTAAAATGAGCAGGGATATGCATCTAGGAAATAAATAATAAATAAATAAATTACTTTTTTTTTTTTAAGAAATATTTAATTGTTCATCTTGGCCCTTATTTTTGCCAAAGAAGAATTGTTTCTTTTTTTTTATTTATTGGATATACATAAAAAAGGCTGGAAAAATGTGCTACCTAGTCTTTATTCTAAAAGATTAAATCCACTTTACAGTCTAAAAACATTAAATTATAAGATTCAATGGCTCTGAAGGAAAGACATTTCAGATAGGCCTACATTTTGAAGTAACACCACAGACGTAATATTGCATAAGGTTTGTGGAGTTACTATAGACCAGGAAAGACAGTCACACCACAGACAAATGAGCCTAAATCCAGACTTTTCTCAAATGGAGGCTGCCATCATGATGATTTAAAGGTCAGGGGACATTTTGGAAATATTAATAAGTATGTATTTATCAAAATTTTGATTAAAATATGTAAAATCTGCAAGCTATCAACATAACACCACAGACAGAAAAATGACCTTTACACACACAGAAAGTAGTCCAAATAGATTTCCCTCTTTTCTTAAAGGGGCGACATCCATTGCTGGAACACAACAGACATGAATTTGGGGGACACTACTTTTTTCTCAGATATTACAAAATATGTATTTTTTTTAAACAATTTAATAAAATCTTTAAATAAAATCTATATTCACAATATAACCACTTTATTTGTGTTAAAAATGTTATATTGTCAAAATTACATTACATACCTCTCTGAGGTATGGCGGGGACATGCATATTTTGTTCCAAATGCAGTTTCTCAAACTCAAATAAATATATTTTAAAACAAAAAAAATTATATATTAATAGTGCACAAATTGTGTTTATCCTACAATACAACCAATTTTTTGGTATTTAAAGTTTATTTCAACTCTTGTAAAGTATATTGAATACTGTTATTATCAATATAATAAAATTAAAATGACTAACAAGATTTATATCAATTAGATTATGGTGTTTAGAAGAAGAATTTAATTTGAATAAATATTTAACAAATATAACATTGGGTTCTATTATTATTTTATAACTATTGCATATGAATATTAAAAACGTTAAATAGCACTGTAACAAACAATATGGATATGTTTAGAAATATATATATTGTTGAGTTAATTTCCTAACTGCTGATTACGTGTGGCGCGGTCACGTTTCATCTGTTACTTCTCTCAGCGATGATTGCAACGAACCAATCAGGATTGTTTAAGGTTACAGTAAAAAAGAAAAAAACACCAGTGATATTTCTTGAGTGGATTCGCATTTGTTTATCAAACAAACAAAATAAAAGTCCTTTAAAAGCTTTTTAAACGATGTCACCCTAAAGCGTTAAACTGTTCATAATAATAAGTGACATTTGAACGCGTCTCAAACGCGCTTTTATCAGTCCTCACGCGCCCCCTGGAGGAAGAAAAACCTTACGCCTCATAGGAAACTGGCCCCGCCCCCTCGCGGTCACGTGACACAAACAGACCTGTATCTGGCTATGTACGTCACACTGACACACTTCATGACAGCAGAGGTTATATCACACTGATCAACACTAAACTTTACCGAACGTCGTTAATGAGCGCCGCGGACCCTGACTCTGGCATGAGCCCCCTGAAAGCTGTTATTCCCGCTGTTAGATTGGCCCAGTGAGAGAGACTGTGTCGGTTTGAGAGGAAACTCGGAGCTCGTGTAAGTATGTCCGCCGTCATTCACAGCAGCGCGTGCGGAGTTCGGTCGCGTAACTGCCTTCGTCACTAAAACTGTCGGTTTAAACTTCACAGCGAAGAAAATATCAGTTTCAGGCCTTGTCATGATTAATAACGATGTCTGTCAGCACTCCGACACTACTTTATGTGTATTTGTCCAAGTTTATAAGTAATACGTGTATTTTTCTCATCAGATATGCTCTTAAATATGTCCTGTTCATGCAGACCTGCAGCGAGGGTGATTATAAAGTCCGTTCATAAAGGTGAGTGAGCCATAAACACATCAAAATATACTAATACATAATATCTGTCACGGCACATATTCATCACTGGCCTGACTTACAGCCTGACTTACAGTTTCCAGTTCCAAGGTTTTTGTTTTGTTTTGTTAATGACAACCAGGACATATTTTAGGGTGTTTGAACAAGCCTTGTACAACGTTTTGGGAACGTTATTTTATGGTTGTAAAAAATAAAATAAAACCAAATGCGAACTTTTTTAGGAGCTTTCTGTGTTTACTGGGTCATGGGTTATGTCAAAATCCAGTGAGCTGCCTACCTAGCTAGCATTTTTGCTAACATAAAATATACAGTTTAATATACGAGACAAAAGTATTTTTTTTCGTGTAAACGTGATTTCATGTAAATAATATTATCATGTAAACGTTTTAGGGACATTTTACTTTTGAACATTTGTTTTAACATTCAAACTCTCGATTTAAAGTGCAATAATCTTTGTATAATAATTGTAGTAATTAATTGTAGCAATGCTAATGTTCAGTTTCAAGCATTTTGCCAGTCTTATACAGTATTAGATCAAAACATACTAATAAGTAATATCTGTTACAGCGCATTAATGATTGGCTCTGAAGCCTGACTAACAGTTTTTAGTTCCCAGAATTGTTTTGTATGTGTGTTATTGACAACCAGGGGAAAAAATCCTTGTGCAACGTTTTGGGAACGTTATTTTATTTTTTGGGAACGTTTTTAAAAATAAAACCAAAATCTCTTTTTTATAGGAACGTTCTGTGGGTTGTGTCAAAACCCAGCGAGCTGCCTACCTAACATAAAATAAACAGTTCAATATACGAGTTAGAGGCTGACATTTTTTCGGGAATCCGGCGGGATTGGAAACAAAATCATTATTAATCACGTGATTGGGTCGGGAGGGGAAAGTATAAGAGAGGAAGTATTTTTGAACATCAAAATAACGTTCTAGGAACATTTTATTTATTTATTTTTTATATTCAAACTCTCGATTTAAAGTGTTTTTCTGGGAATTGCAATAACCTTTGTATAATAATTGTAATAATTAAGTGTAGTAATGTTAATGTTCAGATAAAAGCATCGGATCATGGTATTTTGAGGCAATACTTCGCTCAAATATTCGATTCAAAGTATTTTCGATCCTTCAAATATCGCACTCAAATATTCAGAGTAACACTGACATGCTTGAACATTTAAATATCAGCGTGTGCATCATTGACATGCTCGAAATCTGCCTATTGCCAAGTTTCCATCCATTTTTTTCGCTGTTTTGTTATGGACGAAGTGAAAGTCTCAGTTTCGGTCCAGTTGGCCTTTTACAGATGAAATGATGTGACGTCATCCCTAAAAAAACACAGTCACATAAGTTTAGTTGTATCGCCAAAGAAATCTGCCCTTGAGTCTTTTCCACACATAATTTCGCCTATATCGCAAATTATATCGTATCTTTTGCTTCCCAAATATTTGTAAAATGCATGAGACAATTTGTATTCGCCACTTTACTGCTTAATATTTTCAGGAATAACAGGCCTATTACTAAATGAGGAAATCAGGAGAATGGTGGGACGGCTGGTCTGACTGGACTGCCTGTCTTTATGTGAAGAAGCCCATGGGTTTGGACTCATTTGTCCTGTATGCAAAATTTAAGGATCAGTAAAAAGTTTGGTCATATACGTAAGCCTTGAACAGCCAGTCAAGCCAGTCGCGGTTTGAGAACGCATGCATTCAGATCATTCAAACCAAAAACAGATATTCGTTCCGGTTTCAGAGTTCAATAACATCAAATCCATCAAAATCATCAAATCCATCAATAACATCAAATCCATCAATAAAATCAAATCCATCAATAACATCAAATCCATCAATAACATCAAATCCATCAATAAAATCAAATCCATCAAAATCATCAAATCCATCAATAACATCAAATCCATCAATAAAATCAAATCCATCAAAATCATCAAATCCATCAATAACATCAAATCCATCAAAATCATCAAATCCATCAAAAACATCAAACTTGCCTATATTGAACAGTTTTAATGGTCTATATCTGCCGTCTTAATCCTAAAAAATAGCTTTTTGGATTCAACCCACTTTATTTTTTCTAATTAGTTTGAGATACAAATATTTTACATATTAATAAATTGCATTTATAAATTATTTTATTAACATTGTGTGTGACATTTGTGATTTTCATTTGTCAAGTAGCAGATCCTGTCCATGAAATAGTGATTTTATGGCATTCATTTTATTTATTCAGTCGTAATGTTGTCTATTTGTCTTTATTTCTGGCAGCGCTAGTGAAAATAACATATTTTCTAAGTGATAGAATATATCACTATTTGCACTTAGTGCATCTATTTACACATTGTAAAAGTAGTTCTTTGCAATATGTGTAAATAGTAATTACGTGCAATTTATACTTTATTTTGACAGATACACACTATTTGCACCTCAGTGTTGTTGTACATTAACAGGATGCAATAATAACAGAGTGTAAATTATTATATTTATTAAAATGATTAAATTAATGCTGTCTTATTAGGACAATAAAGCCCTCCCTAAACCCCTAACCCTACCCAATAAATGTTTTTATTATTATTTAACATTTCGTTAGGCACTTTATCTCCACTTTTAGAAACTTTTCTTCAATTTAAATGACTTGTCATGTAGTAAATGCCTTTCCGATGGAATATGTGCTGGGAAAAGAGGGAAGAGCGAGCTCTGCAAAAGGCGGATTCGAACCCGGGTTGAACGCGTCAAAACCAAAGATCTTTAAGCCTTACGCTCTACTGACTACACCACTGAAGACGTCAAAATATCCCTGTTATATTTTTAATCTTGTTTTTCCCAAACAGGCATTGTTGGGCGGAGCTAGTGTGAATAGCACATGCCAACAGGGCGCGTTATTATTATTATTATTATGTTATTTGCACTTGCACTTGATATTTTTGTCAGTATTAGAAACTCCAACAGCCTTCCTTCCATTTTTAGGTTTAGTTATTTTTGACGAGCTGCAGAGATTGGCACTATTATTGTCCTCATCCATTTTAAAAACAAAACTTTATTCTATATTATTGAACTGTCTACATCAAATTATTTTATTATTTCAAGTGTCATGTTGTTTGTACTTCGTTATACAGATTATTTAGATCAATACTTGATCAAGCAATTTTTCTGATCAACTTTTATTAGGTAAACAGACAAAATTACTGTCATGTGTCTTATTCTTACCAATAGTAATACAATAATTTAATATACAATTTAATAATATGAATTTAATAGATTTAATGCGCACAGACAAACTTTAACGGGAGCAATGCCACCAAGCAAAGAACGGCTAATTCTGTCATGTGACACCACATTTATTTGCGTTAAAGCGTCTTTCCTCTACGGAAAAAGTGTTTCCAAACTATTTTTTTGCGGCATTTGAAGTATCGACAGAATTTATATGCTAAAGTTAAACGGAAAAATATTTATTTGCAAAAAATGACAGATAATTGGCATTTTTGTCAGCTATATCGGTAAACATTTTGATGCGCTAAACCTTTTTTTGCTAAAAAATCCTTGAATGGAAAGCTGGCTCATGATAGCCATGACAGGATGTCTAGACAGGCTGAGGCAGCTCTACATTTTTAAACTCAGCCAGCACAATATAAACAAACAGACAGTGTGTTATTATTATAATTCATACATTCATTACGACTAATGTTTACATCACAGTATTAGTGGTGTTTCTTAAAGGGACAGTTCACCCCAAGATGAATATCTGTCATCATTTACTCTCCCTCAAGTTGATCCAGACCTGTGTGAGTTTCTTTGTTCTGCTGTTATAATGTTCATAACAAAAAAATCTCGCCTCCCATTGACTTCCATAGTAGGGGAAAAATACATTATACATATAATTCATACAGGTCTGGACCCACTTGAGTGTGACTAAATGATGACTATCTCTTTAAATAGGGTCCAATTTGATTGATTTTGTGTTTTCACAGTCGTTTTCACGATTGTTATGTTTTCATGACCTTTGTCCGTGTTTGAGGTGATGATTGTCGCATCAATAACAAACAAGTACACGATGTTACAATGGTGTTTAAACCAGTGGTACTCTGTGTGAAATTAATACACTTTAGCATACTTAAAAAAAAAAAAAAAACATTTTGGTAGTAACACTTTAAAAAACTACATGTGTTTTTGGACCCTTATTTGGATGCTATTTACAATTGAATGAAAATGCATTATAGTTTAAATCTAAATTAAATGCACGCTTGTTGACCCACTTATCTTTATATATAGTTTCATATTTACTGTTATTTCCTTTAAATTATGTAACCATGATTTAAAATGTACTTGAAAATAAAACGTTTAATTTGACATTGTAAAGTGCACTTTTTAAAAAGACTACTTAAGTCATGAAAGTGCACTCTCTTCAGTGCTCTTAAGTGGCCTTTTACTGCATTAGTATTATATTTACTGCGAGTAAATATACTTCCACATTCACATACAAGTGCACATTCAATACGACTAAGCAAAACTTTGTGAAGGGGCCCCAGTCAGTGCATCCTTAAAAAACCCAGAATTTCCATAAACTTAATGCTGCGTTCACACCGAACGCGAATAGAGCGTCTGGCGCGAGTGATTTCCATGTTAAGTCAATGGAAAGGCGCGTTGACGCTCGTCTGGAGGTCCTGCGGCGCGATACACGTGTTTCGCGCCGCGTGATGGACGCGATTCCGCCTCGTTAACGCTTACAGTTCGAATTGAGTGTCTTGCACATTATGCGAGTCGTGCTTTTTGTGCATTCACGCTTTTGAAGCGAATTTGCGTGTGACGCCCGAGTTGAAAAATCTGAACTTTGGCGTCAATTCACGCCGCGTTAACCAATCAGGAGCCTGCTCGCTGCGGTCACGTGGTAAAGTGACGTGATGAGAAACCTGCATTCATTAAAAATACTCCTATTGTGTCACAATTTAGTTTTAAGACTTTTTCAGGTGGGAATGTAGTTGTTTAAAGCTCAAATCGGTGGTTTATTTATAAAGAGAGCGCCTATTTAAAAAAATAATCTTGTGTTTTTGGAGTTGTGAGACCCAGGCGATCAGCGGACGCTCAGCGCTCAACCCCGGCGAGAGCAGCCTTTCCTCGGCCAGTCCTTCTGCCGTCTGCCGCTGGCTCTGATGTCCTGTAGTGGTTCGTGTTGTGTGGATCTAACGGGCGATCTTTGATGTCATGAATCTATCATTTGTTGTCTGCCAAATCGTTTTGACTGAGAGCAAAGAGAAGTTTCATAACTTTATTTTTTTAGGATATTTAAATATAAATGCAGTGAAGATAATGTAGGCGTTGCCTGGACCACATTTGTGTGGCTATTAATGTTTAATATATATTTTTAATGAAAATGAAAAGAGGCAGAGTGTTGTTTTATGACATATTTCTCCTGGAGTGCCTTGAACCCGCGTCTATTTTGCTTCAAACGCTCGATTTCTACGCGTGTCCAATTCGCCGCGGATGCGCGAATGGATTCACAATGTTCACGCGTCAAACTAGACGCGATTTTGACGCTCTATTTGCGTTTGGTGTGAACGCAGCATAAGTAATAACTAAAATGGTTTTCATTATGCAAGTGCACTGGCAGTTTTCTACAATCACATTACTTGCATGAACGCAATTGGCTAGCATCTGCTCTAGGGTATTTGCATAGGGCGATCTGATTGGATGATGCCTGCGTTGGGGCTTGAAAAGTTGAGAAATCTTCAACTTTTGCCGCTTGCAATGCGATAGAACCCACAATTCAGTTCAGCAAAGCCTGACGTCACCCATTTAAAGTAAATGAGAAGCGTTACCGCCGACGCCCCGTGTGAATTAAAACATCAAGGAAACAAACTTCAAGTTATGAAAAACTTATATAAATGTTGAAGGGGAAACCTGTTAAAACACGTTAAACTGGCAGTGATAGCAATTAAGTCAAATTAAAACCAAATTTTCGTTGACAGTATAATGCTTGTTTTTTTGATAGTGATGCTCCATCTAGCTTTCAGAAACACTATAACACAATTAGATTTACTAACGAGATCACAGCATGTGTAGCAACTCATAATGTAATAAGTATTACATTATTATTGTAATAAAATGTTCATAATGTAATAATTTTCTCAATGTAATGGTAATCTGGTGGATTTTGTAGGCTGGTTAAGACTGTATTTAAAAGTGTAAAAAATTACATTAAAGAAATATCAATGCTTTATGTTTAATAACAATATAATAATTGCATGAGTATTTAAATCTGTTGCATTTCACAGGTAGACTGGATTTATTTGAGATTTTTTTTAAATGTACTGTAAAGGGATACTAATATTTTTTTGTTTTAAAAGCTATTACAATTATGACTATATGACACATTTATAATGTCATACTCCTCATAATGTAAAAATCATTACATCATGACCTCAAGATTTTATTATATTTTGTAATGTATATCTTATATACATTAAACCAGGGGTTTTCAAACTTTATGATGCCAAGGACCCCCAGATATGACAAACCTTTACGAGGGACCCCCTTCCTAAAATCCATCTATTTTTATGTACGAAAAAACATTTAAACTGTTAGATAAATAGTGTGACGTTATAAATACAACATATTGTTTCCCAACTTAACTTGGCTATTAATGTTGGATGTATAAACCTGAAACTTTTCAATTAAAAATTATTAAAAATGCATCTATCCATCATATAACTGCTCCACACGGCTCCGAGGGGTTAGGGTTAGGCCTTCTGAAGCGAAGTGATGCGTTTGTGTAAGAAAAAAATACATATTTAAAACTTTATAGACCAAAATAACTAGCTTCCGGCGGATTCCTCGCAGAAGCGCAGAGAATAGAGCAAAACAAACAGTCATGAATTAGATTTTAAAAGAGAAATGGCGGAAGATTTCGATATAAGAGAAGAGGGGCGAAGAGTTTGTTGCTCAGCACTATCGGCGAGAGACGTCAAAGTAGTGTTAGACCGATATATCGGGCCGATATTTGCGATTTTTACATGCATCGGCCGATACAAGGCTGCTGCATTCGCCGATATTTTTTTCAAGAGATTAAGTTAAGTGCACCTAAGCATTAAATGACTAGGTTGTAAATAATTTTAAAAGTATAAAAGTTTTAAGTATAGTACAGTCAGTGTGCACTTTATTATGATGCTTGCTTGTTGATACTGTATGCAATAGTGTAATTATTTTATTTATGCTTAAATATTTATTTTCAGAATTTAGTTTCACCACTGAACTCTTTTTTTCTTGTTCTACCTCACCTGTTTTTACTATTTGTTAAATATTGTTTTCTTTAGTTCAATACATTTTCCTTTTTTAAATTGTTATCATCCTGATCATAGTGTCATTTTTATGATGTAAATTGAGGGAGAAAAGCAGTATCGGCTCCAAATATCGGCTCAAGAAAATCGGCAGCTCGTATCGGCTAAGGCTGATGAAAAAAAATCGGCATCGGCACTAAAAAATCCATATCGGTCGATCCCTATGTCAAAGCTTAAAAATTATTTGTATAAGCAACTTTCACAATAAATGTATGCAAGCAGCGTATGCACGGTGTTAAGAAAACTGCCTTACCACCCCAGAGAGCGAGATAAAGCGGACAGGAGTGAGAAAAACTAACTAAAGATACAAAGCAAATATATACAATTCTGGAGTGGATATGGCAAGAAAAGAGAGAAACATTTAGAAATGAAACTGTTAGAATGTTAGGTCGACTTTATCCATTTTTACTTTGTCTTTTTATTCTCTGAAATGTTCTGGGGACCCCTTAGAACCTTCTGGAGGACCCCTGGGGGTCCCCGGAGCCCAGTTTGAAAACCCCTGCATTAAACCACAAATAAGAACATTTTGATTATTGATGTGTGCCAACTCGAACCGAAGGTTACGTTTCATCAAAACGAAACCCGGTGGAGACCTGGACCTGGAGTTACTGCTTTACGACTTGCTTATGAATTTATTGCTTTTTCAAGACTAAACAAGAAATTAAAATGTTAAAGTAATGCATACTTTCTTCATTCTTGGCACTTTTTTCTGTTCCAGAAGGATCGTTTAGTTTTGCAGCCATAGCCTCGTCTATATTGAATAAATATAAATCATTATTAAAAATATTGCCACAGGACTCTGCAAATGTTTAGTAGACACCGCACATATATTTGTATATGCAAGAAATATTCACATTATGGTTTAAGTGTTTGGTGCTTTATGTGTGCAGGGCTCGACATTAAGCCGTTCGGACAAGTAAATCTGTCACTCACTTGTCCGAGTAAAAAATTTGCTTGTCCGGAATTTTTTTGTGTGTGTTGTAAATATAATCTATTCTGAAGCAATATTCTCACCAGTGTTCAGTCAGCTTTGACATAATTAAATCGACATATTTGTGATATTTTTACCTTTTATAAAGGACATTTTTTTCCGTAATCTTATTAAATATAGGCTATGCTTCAGCTTTCATTTTATTTTTTTAATTTGATCTAGAAATTAAATTAGAATAAGACACTGTAGGGCTGTTACCAAATAAATTAAATAACTTACACACACACACACACGCACGCACGCACGCACGCACGCACGCACACACACACACACACACACACACACACAAATTACAACTGCATTAAATAATGTTCTGAGATTGTTTTAAATATGTTTGAATATACAAATAAGAAATGTTGGAAAGATGAAACTAAACCACCAGTAGGTGGCGCTGTGAGTCATTTGGTCATTCATTCAAACGATTCATTCAAACAGATGATTCATTCAAGAATGAGGCAGTCGTTTACGAATAGGTCATTGAATCTTTGATTCAACCGATTCATTCGAAACACTGAATCATTCAGTAACTGCACTCTTGGTTGTGTGATGTTGCTTAACTGTAGGCTATAATACGTTATAAATATAAAAACTCCACACTTTGTCATTTTAACTGTGTAGGCTATGTTAACTTAGTTTCTTTGTATGAGCGGCGCTCATTTGTGGTGATTTCTCCTCGAGAGGCGGCGCGAGCCTCAATAGCACAACCTTGTTACCGTCAGTTCATTATACATTATATATTATTATCCACTATCGATCGCCAATTACACTAAATTAATGCATAACCATTCTTGCAATTCTCTAGATATTTTTTGACGTTTCAATCATGCTCTTGTCCGGTCGGGCAAGTCAAATTCTCTTTCACTTGCCCCTTCAAAAAATCCACTTGTCCCGGACAAGCGGACAAGCGTTAATGTGGAGCCCTGTGTGTGTTTTGGTTGCAGGTTTCTCCCGTTCACATGTTCAGCTCTTCAGCCTCACCAGACCAGTGTGTGATGAAGCTCCTCTACCTCCGTTCCTGCACAGCAGAGCGTTTTCACAGACGGCAGTGTGTTTCGCCTCCAAAGAAAGCTCACCCAGAGACGGCGATGGCGGAAAGGTCGTCGCTTCATCGTTTTTGTTGCATTTACGTGAATGTTTGTTGGATGTATAACTGATGCGGTGGGATTTTGCTGTTTTGCAGAAGGCCGTCACTGAGGCGGGTGGAAAGCGGGCGTCGGGCGGCGGGGGGGCAGGGAAAGGTGGCAGTCAGATGAGGTGTCCGAAATGTGGAGATCCTTGCACACATGTGGAGACTTTTGTGTGTAAGTATCGCTCTTTCCACTGACCAGTATTTGATGAGCATTATGTGTTAATAACAACACAATTAATTACATGTAAACATTCAATTGTGCATTTGCAGTGTTGCCATTTTAAGGTTAAAAGAAAATGTCTGTTAGAAGGAAGGAGAAATCTAGTTTAAAACACACGTGCCATGTTCTTAATAATATCTCTGTGTTGGTTTTTGTAAAATGTTTATGCCATTTTTAAGAAAAGTCAATGTTGTGGTACTATGAAGTAAAAAGTAATCCCTCGCACACATACTTTCCTTAAATACATGCAAGGTTACAAATAATACCATGAATTAATAATTCATAAACCTGTTGGTTGTATCAAATGATTTTGTTGATCATGACTTTGATTTGGCATGCATTTATTTTTTTTTAAATATCAATACGCAGTGAAGGTTTTTTTTCCTGAAAAATTATTTCAAAAGATTAGCCCCTCTCACACAGCGGCGTCCTGAATTCTGTGACCGCACACATGATGGTATGACGGACGGTAGAGTTGAAATTAGGACTGGGATTAGGATTAGCTCAATACAGCAGCATCTAGGGCCACTGAATTCGGCACAACACCGATCATTTACTGTACAAATACCAGAACGATTTCCCCGGGAAATACACAAATGTGCTGTTCATACAACAGCGTTTCGTCTTTTTACCGGTAAGATACTAGGGTTGTGCCGATGGACGATATCATCGTCTGTTTGATAATCCCGCTCCCGCTTTATTAACAGCACACCCGACCCGATACCTGACAGAAACACCAATTTAATTCCATACCCGACCCGCTTAACATGAAAACCCTGACCCGCATTAAATTTCCCACACGAAGTAGACAAAAACCTTTTTTTTTTTTTACACAGAAATTACACATACTTAAGGTTACTATGTAGGAACAGAATGTCATCAAGTGTTGATTTAAGCTGAATTACAAATCCAGCACAGGAGAAGTCTCTCTCACTTGCGGCGCTTGATGCTGGGATGGCTAGGACTGATCTTGTGATCTGAGCCAAGTTGGGGAGTAAAGCTAGATGCTCCTAAATAGGCTAATGGTGCTTTCACACCAGACACGAATGAAGCGTTTCGCGCAAGTGATTTACATGTTAAGTCAATGCAAAGATGCAAATAGACATTCTGCAGTTGAAAAATCTGAACTTTGGCAGATATTTGCGCCGCGTTAACCAATCAGGACACAAAATCATACGTGGATACCCGGAGCTGTACGTACTTTATAGAAACAGGAATAAAAAGGATCTTGCTTGGAAGAAAGAGTGAGGAGGTCGGACAATCTGATAAGTTGTAAAAAAATGCTCTTTACTCAATTTGAGCTATACATAGGGTGATTTCAGGGTGACTTTTTGCCATTGAGATGCTTGCAAAAAGTGTCCCAATCACCGTGAATTGACCCTATTGAGACTGCAAGCTAGGTAAAGCCAGCAAATTGAGCTTATTCGCCGTATTTTAAAACAATCCATGTCCGCCATTTCGCAACGAGACGAGCCGCTGGCAGAAGCCCCTCTCATGACACGAATTTGCATCTGTTGTGAAGTGAATGTCACACGTGAATTAAGCGAGTAAACTCAAAATGTCCAAGCGTACAACTACGCGTGAATAGAGCGATTTATTCGCTTCATTCGCGTCTGGTGTGAATGCACCATAAGGCTTGTATTCATATTTTGAATAGATTAAATACAGAAAGCAAGCAAAGTGCGCTCCCTTTAATATAATCAATATAGCTGTCAATCAGATGCAGTGCGAGTGGCGCAGAAGCCTTTAACGGTCTGCAGACAGAGCGGGAACACAATCACGGCACTGTTTGGAAGCATCTGCCTATCACTGTGTGCCGGATTGTGTCTAAATAATCTTGGCTATTGGACCCGCAGCCCACCCCGTGTCTACCGCACGTCCAACCCGCACCCGACGCGTAAATATTATTCCACCCGTTACACCAAATGTTAACACTGTTGCTGCACTCCTGACAGATCCTCATTCACCCCTCAGATACCAAATACAGACATTGCCTGTAACAGAAATATCAGAATAGATGCTCTGATTTTAAGAAAACCATGATTTTTTTTAATTCATGATATAATACCAGAAGACAGACAAGAGATTGTAAATCCACCCCCTTCAGCAAGTTTACATAGAAATGCAATTAAAAGCAGCAGAACACATTGTAGCTTTGACGGAGCTTTATGATTGGCCCAAAGCAGACTTATTACTTCAGCGCGTTCTGACCCCGTACATGCTCATACCGGTCATCTTCATTCTTTGTTCACACATGGCATCATACTGGTAATTTACTGCTGATGTTACAACTTCTCATACCAGGAAATTGCCAGGAGTGATATACAGGTATTTCCGAAAAGGTCCTGTTTGTTCTCACATGATCTCTTAACCGGTCATTTACCGTAAAGGCTGTGTGTGTGAAAGGGGCTATTCAGGACATTTGTACCACAGTCACATTTTCGACGTTATTCCCACAATAAAATATAAACATTTGGAGTTTAAAACCAAATGCATTATAAAATGGATAAAAAATGCGATTCTTACATAAAATGTGTTTTAATTAATGAATAGATAGGACAAAGAATGAGCATCACATCATTGACCTGGACGTTTTGTTTAATTTTTGTACAATATTGAAAACTAATGGTATATGATATTAACTGCTCAAACTATGAATGTACAGATTTCCAAACGGTTCAAGTATTCATGTCTGTGCTAATACATCAACTGAATGACTGTCTTGTATTTACTCCATACAGCCTCCACACGGTTTGTGAAATGTGAAAAGTGCCACCATTTCTTTGTGGTTCTGTCTGAGACTGACTCCAAGAAAGGTTTGAATAAGGAAGCAGAGAGCGCTGAGCATGTTCAATTTGCATTAGCTCAGAAACCCCCTCCGCCTCCTAAAAAGGTACGATTCAAACACACCATACACAGTGTTGTTATTATTATTATTGCATCAAGTAAACTTCTCAAAGCCAATCCTGTGACGACTGCTCTTAGAATCGGTATCTTGGATATGCAGTAAACATCTCTTCTGTTGTCTCAACGTCTTTAGATCTATGCCTACCTTGACAAATTTGTTGTTGGCCAGTCGTATGCCAAGAAAGTGTTGTCGGTTGCCGTCTATAATCATTACAAACGGATCTACAAAAACCTCCCACCAGTGGGCCAAAAGCAAGCGGAAACAGAGAAACAGAGTTCCCTCTCTCCCAGAGGTTTGTATTTTATCAGGAATCAATATATAAATGCTGTAAAAATTGTTATTCATGAGAAGTTACTGTTAAATGTTTCCACTAATTTTAGTCTTTTGACAGCAGTATGTTTTTTAAAAAGGTATTTAAAATTAACCTTCACTCAATTCACCCTTAATCAAATTAAAGCCTTAAAAGTAAAGCCTTAAAAAGACCAGCAGGGAGGTGTGTGTGTGTGTGTGTGTGTGTGTGTGTGTGTGTGGTCCAGGTTCACTGGGCTGGAACTCAGAGGTAATTTCCCTTCCGCTGACGAAGGGGACTCAGTCTAAACTGGTGAAAGCGCAGGATGATGGGACTCACGGTGGGGTGGTGGAAGATGAGAGAGGGAAGGAGCTCTTACTCCTCTTTGGCTGATTCATTCTGTCAAGTGCGGGTACAGCGAGATGGCAAGGACTCAAATGCAGAATGAAGCTTTATTTAAGGTCAAAAAACAAACAAAACGGAACAAAACCCACTCTGTAGGGGCAGGCGAAACAGCAGGAATCACCTGAGACTGACAGAACCGACCAACAAGACAGAAAAACACTAGTGCTGCGTCCCGATTCGCCTACTTATACTACGACCTAAAAGTATGTACTCTTTTTGTGAAGACAAAAGTACATACTTTTGAGTGTGTAGCAGAAGAGTATGCAAGCTTTGGGACAAACTACTTCATCATCTTTAACGGACTCTGTGCGTCCCGTCACCGTTTAAACTGCCCTGTCAATCATCGTCACAGTTCAAATCCTCCACATTCAATTTCATTTCCTACCATATCGGAGAGAAATGCAGTCGCATGTTGATCTGCCTTTCGTGGGTCTTTAATGCAGAGACTCCTCTCATGTGTTTGCAAAGTTAATGGCCAAAAGTATCATTACAAAAGTTCTCAGTGCTGCTGAAGGTGAAATATAATGTGGATAATATTGTATAAATATCTTTTCGTCAGGTTAAATACTCAAAACACTTTATCTAATCCTCTCCACTTAACCGTCAGACTCGCATAACCGTCATGTTTGTAGTTTTTTAACACTTTTTATCCGCGTTTGTAGTTCTAATCGAATCCTCGTCCATCTCGCAATGGGTTGTGGGAAATATCAGCCGTCAGAGTGCGCATCGATCTGCACTTCGGATTCTGACCGGAAATAGTAAACCATCCGGGAATCTTTGGAATACTTTTTTCAACATACTACGATTTGGGACATACTAATTATTTTTTCGAATACTATTTAGTACGGATAGTATGCGAATTGGGACGCAGCAAAGGAGATTAAATAGGGCAGGTAACGAGGGAGGGCAGGTGGGGCAAATAAACCAATGACCGGGTAACAAGGGGGGCGGGGCCAAAACTAAAGACTCACAGAAGAGCACATGGCACAACGAAACAAACAAAGCGCCATGTGCATATGCCCCACCTGTCCGCCCTCGTTACCTGCCTTGTTTCCTTCCCTTCAGTTCGGCTCCTCATGCCGTCACCCATTCAGAGTAAACGAGAAGCGTTAACGCCCCCTGCGCATCACATGACACAGCTCTGACAAACACAAGACTGACAGAAGAGCACATGACCAACACACTCACTCATCCGCCACCTGCCCAGACAGAAAACAACACCAATCAGGGGACAGGACCCTGGCTGATCATTACAATTTAAAATCACTCTTTAAATATATTTTAAAATGTAGTTTATTCCTGTGATCACGTGACCCTTCAGAAATCAATCTAATATGCTGATTTGCTGCTCAAGAAACATTTATGATTATTATCTGTGTTGAAAACCGTCGAGCTGCTTCATATTTTTGTGAAGGATCCAGGATTCTTTGATGAATTGAAAGTCCAAGCAGGATTTATTTAAAATAGATTTATTTTTTGTAACAATGCAATGCAATATTTGAACCCATAGCTTCCCTAGTCTCCAGCTCACGGATCAGTGGCATCTGTGTTGTTTCTAGGCAGCTAACGGTGTCTGAACTTTCCCCTACTGTCACTGTTACACAACTCATTTTGTGCTGTTGTTGTGGTAATTTGACCTTCCTTCTCTCTGTAGAATTAGAGATCAGAAGACGTGAAGATGAATACCGGTTTACAAGTAAGTGATTCTTTAGTGTTCTTCACTTTTACATAAAAGAATGTATCAGAGGAAACACCTTGGAGTGACTTTGGCTTTGATTTATTCAAACATTGAAAGACCCGACATGACTCCAGGTTTATGTCCACATATCAACATTCTGTGCTCCAGGATCAGTCGGGCTCATCGCTGACCTCCAGAAAGTTGGAAAAAGTAGCACAATGACCTAGTTACTGTCTGTACTTGGCCAGCACACGGTCTGCCCATTCTGATTTCACACTGGGCCTCGAACCGACTGCTTCTTATTTATAGTGTGGACTTGGGCCTCCGGTCTGGACACGGGCTGGAAACTGGGCCCTTCTGATGACTGATCATTATTTGGTTTGCGTAACAGTGACAGCTAGCATAGCTTAGACCCTGAGATATGAAATAAAGATAAAAAAGTGATGAATTTGTGAAAAATAGATTCTAAATTACGATATTTATCAAATAAATGTTTGCCCAAAATTAATAACTGTCATTTTTTCCTTCCATAAGATACTATTAGATATTTTGTAAAATGTAAAAAGATTTTAAAACCTTTTTTCCCCTCAGAAGATAAAAATAGCTCATTCCACACTCGACCAAAAGTAGACGTTTGAGGAAACAAAATCTGGGCCCATCTGTGTTTGATTACTTCATATTTTTAGAGATTTCTCCCACAGGAGTTCCGGGATAAAGCAGCTTTGACAGCACAATTCCTGCGGAGTCATGTCGCTTTTGTGTGTTTAAATAAACAGCAGATGCTTTACTGGATTGAGATGAAGTGGTGCTGCTGTTCTTTCAGAGCTGCTTCAGATCGCCGGCATCAGTCCCCATGGCAACGCTCTGGGTGCATCTGTGCAGCAGCAGACCAATCAGCAAGCTCCGCAAGACAAAAGGGGCGGGGAAGTGCTTGACGCCACCCACACCGATATCAAACTGGAGAAAAGCAACATTGTGCTACTGGGACCTACTGGATCAGGTTAGTACAGGTTTTCCTCAAAACACTTTGGCCCATTTTTACAATATTTGGTGCACTGCCTCTTGTGGACGTCCTGAAGGGACGCCTAAACTTTAATGGCTATTGATAAATATTTATCCAATTTATATTTTAGTGCGAACATCATGAAAATACCAAGAATTCACGCCAAAAATGAAAATGTTTTGAAGCATAAAGCATGAAATTTTAGCCTTTTTAATTCCATTAAGACCCCCCCCCCCCCCCCCCTCCATTCTGACAATATTCAAGCTATGCAAGTAAAATAATGACAAATGTATTTGAAACAAAAGCTTGGATGGATCAAATGTTTGCTCATTTTAATGTGTCTTGAAGCTCGACATTTTGCTAATCTTGACATGATATTGTTCACATTCAACACTGCAGGTAAAACCCTGCTGGCTCAGACTCTGGCTAAATGCTTGGATGTGCCCTTCGCCATCTGCGACTGCACCACCCTGACCCAGGCGGGGTATGTGGGCGAGGACATTGAATCTGTCATTGCCAAACTTCTGCAGGACGCCAACTACTCGGTGGAGAAAGCCCAGCAAGGTCAGACTCTCAGACTTCAGAGTTTCAAACACGTGACAACATGACACTGTTTTCAACTAAAAACTTTTGAATTCATTTTGGCCGTTCATTTGCCCCAGTGGTTCCCATACTTTAGAGGGTTGGGGCAGTCGTGGCCTAATGTTAGAGAGTCGGACTTGTAACCTGAAGGTTGCGGGTTCGAGTCTCAGGTCCGGCAGGAATTGTCAGTGGGGGAGTGAATAACCAGCGCTCTCCTCCACCCTCAAGTGAGACCCTTGAGCAAGGCACTGCTCCCGCAGCAATATCGTTGCCCACTGCTCTGGGTGTGTGTTCACGGTGTGTGTGTGTGTGCACTGGGATGAGTGAAATGCTGAGCACAAATTCCAAGTATGGGTCACCAAACTTTACCCCCTGAGGTGTTTAACATCCTTCTGTGTACCCCCTCTCTTCCTCTTCGACTGCAGACAATATTTCCCCCCTTAAATTGATTTTCAGATGCATTTTTTGCCTTTTATAAGGCAAAGTTTTTAACCCCATTAGGGATGTGCCATATCATACTGTCCACGATAACACCGGTATACATTTGTACATGATAAAAAAGTGTCATCTCGCGATATCAATGACGTCCAGCCAATCAGAATCGAATATTTAGACAGTACATGGCATAAATTACTTTGGGTTATTGTTACACTAAAGTGTTAAGAAGTTGTGTTATACTTTACTTAAAGGGTTAGTTCACCCAAAAATGAAAATTCTGTCATTAATTCCTCACCCTCATGTCGTTGGACACCCGTAAGATCTCCGTTCATATTCGGAACACAAATGAAGATATTTTAGTGTAAAGCTGATGGCTGAGAAAGGCTTCAGATAGGCCTCCATTGGCATTCAGTACATTCACACTTCCAAGATCCATAAAAGGCACTTAAAACGTTGTTACAAAGTCCATCTCACCACAGTGGCTCTACAATAATTTTACGATGCGACGACAATAGTTTTTGTGCGCAAAAAAAACTCAAAATAACACCTTTATCCAGCTTGTTCTTGTCTTCCGTGTGTGCCTCCACGACGCATGCGCGAGAATATGACGTAGCGCCGGCGTTCGGACACATGACCCAGAAGGGATTTGTTCACAAGCAGAGGAAGACGCGCGTATCTAAGCTGTTGGATTCTACATTGATCGTGCTTTAGGTCTCGGCGTAGTTCTCAAAATGGGGCTTAAGTGTGTATTTCATGGATTCCCGAACGCCGGCGCTACGTCATATTCTCGCGCATGCGTCGTGGAGGCACACACGGAAGACAAGAACAAGCTGGATAAAAGCGTTATTTTGATTTTTTTTTTGCGCACAAAAACTATTGTCGTCACATCGTAAAATTATTGTAGAGCCACTGTGGTGAGATGGACTTTGTAACAACGTTTTAAGTGCCTTTCATGGATCTTGGAAGTGTGAATGTACTGAATGCCAATGGAGGCCTATCTGAAGCCTTTCTCAGCATCAGCTTTCAACAAAAATATCTTCATTTGTGTTCCGAATATGAACGGAGGTCTTACGGGTGTCGAACGACATGAGGGTGAGGAATTAATGACAGAATTTTCATTTTTGGGTGAACTAACCCTTTAAGATTTCCTGTGAAAACACTCCCAACTCGTACCAAGGCTACTTTTTTTTTACTTTGCTTTCATTTGACTCGTGCTGTGTGACTGTAAAGCTGCCGCCACCTTATGACAATACTTTTACACTTGGAATCAAGTATTCTCTCATCAATGACAGGAGCTCTTTGGAAAAGGATGGAAAATGCCCTTCATTTTGTTTGCACTAATAAATGCTGCTGCCTACCAGCTGCAATCAGCAATTCTATATAGTCATAAATATCATTATCGCAAATATTCTTGAAATATTGTGATATAATTTTTAGGCTTTATCGTACCTAAACCCCATTAATTCTGTCAAATTCTAAAAATTCTCTTAATTTATTTATGTATATAGTAAATAAAGCAATAAATTAAATTAATGTCAGTCAATTCAAGTTTTTAAATAAAAATGTTCAATGGAGAAATATGAAACGATGGTAAAAACGAAGTAATACTTTTAAACATTAACCCCTTTAAACCCATAATAATCAAATTATTAAGCAACCACTGAATGGATTAACACAAAATATGTATCATCTTAAAGCTTAATGCATCTAACCATCAACTCTTAATGAGTGCTGAGTCGTCCCTCTAAACCAGAGTTCACCGCCAGTGGGCGCCACCTAGCTACGGAAAAAATTATCATATTTTTTCCAAACTACTGCCTTGATCAACACAAAATAGGTGTAATTTGAGTGTTTAGAGTCTGAACTCTACAGTGCACACCAATTTGGTGAACTCTCCTAAGTAGTGCTGAGTTATTTGCTGATAAAAAAAGTGTTCTTATGAAATATTTGTACTATAATTTATGAAATATTTGTACTATGTACAAAAACATCACACAGCTGAGAGACAGGCATGTGTCATTTGAAAGGTCTCAAGGCGTATAATACAACAAACAATTGTTTTAAGTGAACTTGAGTGAGTTTTTGTACGTGAAGTCCCGCAAGATCCATATGTAAATAATATATGGATGTGAATTCCCCTTGAGTTTCAAACAATACCAACCTTTTGACTCTACCTTTTTTGTTTGTTGAACTGTTGTATAAGATCAGTCACACAAATTCATATAATATGTGATCAACATTAAAAACATGGATATATGTTTCTGTATCCAATAGAGTTTGAGTCTTAAATCGATCTCTATGCACAGTCCGTGTCTATATTTGTTCTTCATGTTAGTAAGTGATAAATCCCCACTTTTACAAAGGTATATTGTTGAAAACGGCAGTATTGTAGGGCGATTAGCTAAGGCAGCTATTATCATGAGCACGCTGCTTGTGTGGATGCAGTCGGTTTTAACCTCTATAGATGATTGGATATCATGTATTTGACTTTTTACAGCTCTACAATGTTCCCATTTTTATACTAGATGTGGCATTTTGCATGTTGGAAATAAATGCTTGATTTTAATGTTAATTAATGGATTAAATTAATGGCAAAACTCAGCATTTTGTTAGCGTCACCTAACAAAAGTCTGTCACCTCACGTTCCCCAGTTTGGGAACCACTTATTGACACAAAAATAGCATTTTGGATATCTAACCCACTTTTGAAAACAGGTTTCAAAGTGCAAGTTTTTGAAAACAACCGTTATTGTCTCTGTGTAAATTACAAAAACGCCAATTTGGAAACAGTGACTTCATGCGCATGTGTATTATGTGTTCAGTCTATAGGTGCGTAGTGTTTCTTTACAAAGCGGAATCGCCAACTACTGGCCTGCATGAATAATAGTGTCGACTAGTTTTGTTGTTTTCATGAATCCGTATGAGTATGAGATTTAATTGGTGTGCATTAGAGAAGGTATTTCAAAAAATGTGTACTGGAGAATGGTTTCATGGAGCTGAAGGTATTTTTGTAACGTTGTACATTTATGTTCTGCATTCCAGTGAAGCAAGGACACTAAAATACTGCCGCCCAACTCTAAAAAAACATAATTTAATAAGCAATGTCATATTCTTTCGTTATGAGGAACAGAAGTTAACAAATATAAAACGCCTCCATCACTGAAGCATTTTGATTCCTCTTTCCATGTGAACTTATTTTTTTAAATTAACCCTTTCCAGTCGGAGGTCTGTGATTCGTCTTTCCCGTTCTTTTGCAGGCATAGTGTTCCTGGATGAGGTGGATAAGATCGGCAGCGTGCCTGGAATTCATCAGCTGAGAGATGTCGGGGGGGAAGGAGTTCAGCAGGTGTGATTTATATTTCAACCACATTCATCTCTCTCAGAGCTGTGTGTCGCTGGCCTACTGAACTACTTCACACTGCTGGAAATCTCTGTCTGATCGTACAATCAGGAATGTTGAGTAAAGTAATCCATGTGCAACTAATGATATACAAGTCAAATTTATTTATGTAGCTATTGGTTAACTCATCATCACATTGCATCCAAATCTAAAGAGCTGCGAGCAAAATAAACAACAGAATATTGTGTTGGTCAGTTGGATTTCTCTTCCACACAACCTGTAGCTTAAAGGGCTAATCCTTCTCAAGTGGTCAGAGTAGGACAGACGGAAGAATCTAGTGATTGACTGTGCAAGAGAAAGTTCAAGCTGAATTATATTTCTGTAGTGTGTAATTTCTGTCATTATTGTCAGATTGTCGACGTTGAAGTTTGTGTGTGTCTGCAGGGTTTGCTGAAATTGCTCGAGGGAACAATCGTTAGTGTTCCAGAGAAGAACAGCAGGAAGTTGAGAGGAGAGACCGTACAAGTGGACACAACCAACATCCTGTTTGTGGCATCAGGTGCTTTCAACGGGCTGGACCGAATCATCAGCCGTAGGAAGAATGAAAAGGTGATTTTATTTGCAGGTTGTTCAACGTTTATTCGACTCTCAGGATGTTATAGTTTCTTCTTGTCCCCTACAGTATCTTGGTTTCGGGACGCCCTCTAATATGGGCAAAGGGCGTAGAGCTGCAGCAGCTGCCGATCTGGCCAACAGTTCAGGGAGTGATGTGGACGCAATGGCAGAGATCGAGGAAAAGGACCGGCTCCTGCGGCACGTCGAAGCACGGGACCTCATCGAGTTCGGCATGATCCCAGAGTTTGTGGGCCGTCTGCCTGTGGTGGTCCCACTGCACAGTCTGGACGAGGAGATGCTGGTGCAGATTCTGACAGAGCCTCGTAACGCAGTGGTCCCTCAGTATCAGGCCCTCTTCAGTATGGATAAAGTATGTATATCACGCACGTACATAAGCTGACGTTATGGGCACTAGTAAATCTAGTTATTCATCTTCTGGTTTTGTGTGTTTTTGCCAGTGTGAGCTGAGTGTAACCCCAGATGCGTTAAGGGCAATTGCCCGTTTTGCACTGGAACGGAAGACGGGAGCCAGGGGTCTCCGCTCCATCATGGTAAACAACAGAACACATTCATCTAGTCATGAATGTTCTTCCAGTGTCTCTGATGTGTGTAATCTCTGGTCATTCAGGAGAAGCTCTTGCTGGAGCCCATGTTTGAGGTGCCTCAATCTGACATCATTGCTGTGGAACTGACTAAGGATGTGGTCCAGGGCAAGTGTGAACCACGCTACATTAGGTACAGCGACCTTTTTACATGGACTACCATTTTAATTAGTCTTGTTAATCACTATGTTAGCATTTATTATAAAAGGAATATTTCACCCAAACATTCCTATCAATGTTCCATGAAAAAATACAGCAATAAATCGCCCTTATGAGGAGGGCTGCCCCCTAATAGTCGATATTAGACAAGAAGAGGCTTAGTCGAGCAAAATTGGTTTATGTAGTTGGTTAGTCAGAGAAAAAACTAATACTCTACAGTGGCTAAGTAACACAGTCCGTTAACGGTATGTCGGGCAGGAAATCCAAACGTTTGCCTATCATCCATCGACCTCAAATATAGCTTATCATTTATAACATGTTAGTAGTATCAGCTTTACATGGTCACTCGCTCTAACGTTATCCTAGATAAATGTGCACTATTATTAGGCGCATATCCAAGTGTTTGTGTTTGTGTGGAAGCTGAAGTATTAGCGCACTTACTGTACGACTGGAGGCACTGGCATTTTTTTCTTAATAACAGCGGAAACAACTTAAATTCGCATTATCTGCTGAAAGAGCCACAACCACCAGGGAATACCGTTTCCATGAAAGGGTGCACATGGTCTAAGCAATGCTTAGGTAGGTGGTGTGTGTCAAAGTAACATCCACATGGATGGAGGACCCAAGGTTTCCCAGCAGAACATTGCCCAAAGCATCACTGCCTCTGCCGCCACGCCTTCTTCCCATAGTGCAGCTGGTGCCTTGTGTTCCCCAGGTAAGAGACGCACACACACCCGGCCATCCACGTGATGTAATAGAAAACGTGATTCATCAGACCAGGCCACCTTCTTCCATTGCTCTGTGGTCCAGTTCTGATGCTCACGTGCCACTGTTGGTGCTTTGGGCGGGGTCAGGGGTCAGCATGGGCACCCTGACTGATCTGCGGCTGTGCCGCCCCATACACAACAAACTGAGATGCTCTGTGTATTCTGACACCTTTCTATCAGAACCAGCATTAACTTCTTGAGCAGTTTGAGCTCCAGTAGCTCGTCTGTTTGATCAAACCACACAGGCCAGCCTTCGCTCCCCACGGGCATCAATGAGCCTCGGCCGCCCATGACCCTGTGGCCGGTTCTCCACTGTTCCTTCCTTGGAGCACTTTTGATAGAGACTGACCACTGCAGACCGGGAACACCCCACAAGAGCTGCAGTTTTGGAGATGCTCTGACCCAGTCGTCTAGCCGTCACAATCTGGCCCTTGTCAAACTCGCACAAATCCTTACGCTTGCCCATTTTTCTGCTTCTAACACATCAACTTTGAGAACAAAATGTTCACTTGCTGCCTAATATATCCCACCCACTAACAGGTGATGAAGAGATAATCAGTGTTATTCACTTCACCTGTCATAATGTTATGCCTGATTGGTGTGTGCGCATATATATATATATATATATATATATATATATATATATATATATATATATCATGAAATGTCAACTTTTAAACTAACCAATTCGAAAACAAGTGATGTAATTCGCATGAAAAGTGCATTTATTTCTAAATAGCGGAGATGAGTCAGCATTGTGAAATTCATCTTTGCAGTGACACTGACTCTCTAGTTTATTAATAAACAAGTAAAACGTCTCCTTGCTATGTTTTCCAACACATTCATAATGATTACTTATGCAGGTACTTTTCGTATTCAACATATATTACTATTAGTGCTGTCCAAAATTAACGAGTTAACGCGGGCGATTAATTTTTTCCGTTTAAAAATATTGAACTCAATTAATGCAGCATCCGTTTTTATATCCATTTTTACCCAGCGTTACATTATATGATCACGCTCTTATCCATGTAAATGCTTTTAAACAATCTAAGCACGACAAGACACAAGAGAACGCGCTGTATGTCAATGTCCTGTCTGTGTGTGTGTGTGCGTCTCAATCCGCTCCCTAGTTCAGTAGTCAGGGCACTGATCAGGGATCAGCCACATTCATGTACACGATATACTGATTCACCAGGAAGCTAGGGAGCTGACACACACACACACACACACGCCAGTCTCGTGCACACATCCAGTTCTATTTTGCTCATGAACAAACAATAACAACAACACAGAGAATTTTGCCAAAATGCAGTTGTGTGGAGTATTCTCATATTAGGAGTCTTAAATGAGTTAAACAACGTCTTAAATGAACTTGTGATTTAAATGATCCGCGTCATGTTCAGCAGCGGCCGATCTTAAAGTGACAGCAGCACTGATGATGCCTGTCATTAATATTCATCAAAAAACAACGGGAACAGGGAAAAGTGTAGCTTTAATGATGATTAATCTATATTTCATTTAGTATTTATGCAGTTAAGAAAGGGGTTTATAACTTTATTTAATTTCTGTGTAGGCTCTGTCTAACAGGGAAGGCCATGGGTAAATATAACATTTATTATAATGGGTTTATATGGGTAAAGTCTAATAAATGTTGAAATCGGCAGCTTTCAGTTCTATTGTAATATAACGTCATTAATGTTTCATAGAGACATCAGTGATACTGGCCTTCATTCATAAAAAGATGCCATTACAACACATATTTAAAATATGCTGTCTTTAAATTCATTCATTTGGAGAGTTACTGAAATTATTACAATATCAAAATATAAAAAACTGCGATTAATCGTGATTAATTACAGAAAAAAATGTGATTAATTTGTTTTACTTACTATATATATTAAACTCTTTATGATTTAGTATTCCTCCTAGTATATTTTTAAGTAATTAAATGAATATAAACGTGCGATTTAGTCGATTAATGGCTTGAATGAACGACTACTAGTCGACTAGAAAAATCTTAAATCGGAGGCAGCCCTACTTATGACCCTTTTAGTTCTTCAAATCACTTTGTAGATCAGCAACTACTGCGATATATCTTCAACAATTCATTCATTCGTCCTCGAGCATGAACTATCTATGAGTGATTCTGTCATTTGACTCTTTAATATGTCATGTCGGTAGCCCCCATAGTCAGTTTCTGAGTCTAAGCATGTGCAGATAAACGTTGATGTTTGTGTGTCTGTGATCCAGAGCTCCTCCTAAAGAAACCGAGGAAGAGTTTGACCCGGCCGCTGAGGAAGACAACTGGCTCAGACACGCCGACGCCGCCAACAACTGAACGCCAGGCTAATGCTAGCACATCGTCAGGCTAACGCTAGCACATCATCGCTGTTAGACAGCACAAGGCCTCCTCATGGACTCCTTCCAGCCGGACCTAAACCCAGAGCAGCGTTGTAGGTGTTTAATGACAGCACACAGAACATTTAGTACTATTTAATAACCTAAAGAGGAAACGATATGACAGTGTTATTTAAAAAACAAACAAAAAATACACTAACATAGTAGAGCTCAAGCTTATTTTCAACCTCTGGTGATCTAAAGATAATTATTCTATACTTAAAGGGTGATTTTATTCAGTTTTTTTGCTTTTTGTTGGTTTGTGAAGATTCTAATGAAAGTATACGGATTATGTGAAATTTCAAAATGTCAAATTTTAGTATTTTTGGGTGCATAACACACCCAGCATTCAGCAGGACACACTCTGTTTTAACCATGAGGTTCAGTTCTCCAGCACACGCCTCTGTGTGTAATGTTACGTACATCTCGTTTTTAACTGTTCAGAGCTGAACCAGAGCAATGTGATAATAAACTATAAGTTGCACTCGTTTTCTATGCAGTCGCTCTGTGGTGGTCATTTCTGGTTTTGTGCGGCTCGTTTTGGTTTCTGTTTAACTCTTGGCACACAAATCTAAAGACCAGACTGTCATTTCAAGATTTCTCTGGTTTCGCTTTTGCTCTATTTTTCTGCCCGCCGTTTATTTCCACTTTAAAAACAGAAACCAAATCAGAAACTAAGCCGTAACATGACTTTTTGAGTGATGAAAATAACTTTGGAAAGTCCCTACAGAGCAAAGAAATCACATGTTCTGTGAATTAATTTGTTTTTGTTTATGGGGCAATCATGTTATTGATTGACCCCAGGGTGGCAGCGTAGAGCAACATCACTACATTAGACATTAAAGGCTTAGTTCACCCCCAAAAAGGACAATTAGCCCATCATTTCCTCCCCCTCACATCATCCTAGGTCTTCTTTCAGGCGAACACAATCTGAGTTATATCTAAAAGTCCAGGCTAATGCAAGCTTTATAATGGAGGTGAATTGTTGTCTCGTTTATGAAGTCCATAAGGTCAAGTCAGCTTTATCTCTGCAGCTCTTTCACACACAGACGCTTCAGAGCAGCTTTACACTGATGATAGGAGATGAGTTTAGTTTTAGATGAAAAGCTAAAGCTAGTTTTTGATTGATTCATTTCTGTTGTAAAAACTGATTTCAAAAGTTCAAAACGCACGTAAAAAATATATTGCACAAAATGAAAACAATAATGTAAATATTATTATTATTATTATTATAAGTGTGAATCAAAAAAATTGTATCTCATAATTTGGACTTTTAATCATAATTTAGATTTTAAGTCATGATTTTGACTTTAAATCCCAAATTTTGAATTTGTATCTCTATTCTAATCTCACAATGACTTAGCATGTCTTAGCATGAGGACTTTTAAAATCATATTTTCAACATTTCATCTTATAATTATGACTTTGCATGTTGTATTTTTGACTTTTAAAATCATATTTTTGACTTTTTATCTAATAATGAGGACTTTTAAAATCATATTTTTGACTTTTTATCTAATAATGAGGACTTTTAAAATCATATTTTTGACTTTTTATCTAATAATGAGGACTTCTAAAATCATATTTTTGACTTTTTATCTAATAATGAGGACTTTTAAAATCATATTTTTGACTTTTTATCTAATAATGAGGACTTCTAAAATCATATTTTTGACTTTTTATCTAATAATGAGGACTTTTAAAATCATATTTTTGACTTTTTATCTAATAATGATGACTTGCATGTTGTATTTTTGACTTTTAATCTCACTATTATGACTTTTAAAATCATATTTTTGACTTTATCTAATAATGAGGACTTTTAAAATCATATTTTTGACTTTTTAATCTAATAATGATGACTTTTAAAATCATATTTTCAATATTTTATCTTGTAATTATGACTTTGCATGTCGTATTTACGACTTATCTCACTATTATGACTTTTACAATCATATTTTTGACTTTTTATCTATTGAGGACTTCTAAAATCATATTTTCAACATTTTATCTTATAATTATGACTTAGCATGTCATATTTTCAACTTTTTATCTCACTATTATGACTTTTACAATCATATTTTTGACTTTTTATCTAATAATGAGGACTTTTAAAATCATATTTTTGACTTTTTATCTAATAATGAGGACTTTTAAAATCATGTTTTCAACATTTATCTTATAATTATGACAGCATGTCGTATTATCAACTTTTTATTTCACTATTATGACTTTTAAAATCATATTTTTTGATAAATGATATTTTATGATAATTGAAATGAGCTGATCAGTAATATAGTGGAATATTTAGTGTCCCCAACTGAGCAAGCCTAAGGCGACGGTGGCAAGGAACCCAAACTCCATCAGTGACAGAATGGAGAAAAACATCTTGTGAGAAACCAGGCTCAGTCGGGGGCCAGTTCTCCTCTGGCCAACGAACAAACAGGTCAGAGGTCATATTACATCAGAACATTTGATAGATCGGAGGCATCACGCTGGAGACGGGTTTATTGAGGATGCCGTGTCCATGAGGCATTTACAGGGGCGAGTCTATCCATCATATAACTGCTCCACGCGGCTCCGGGGGTTAATAAAGGCCTTCTGAAGCCAATCAAGGGATTTGTGTGAGAAAAATATCCATATTTAACACGTTATAAAGTAAAATATCTAGCTTCCACTGGACCGCCTTCTGTTTTCGGCTTACACGTAACGCTTCTCGAAGTGAGAATTGGACCCTAACCTAAAGTGTTTTGTCTGGTTTTCTAATAAAAATACCCAAGATATATTTACTTGAGAAGCAAGTTACACACGTTTATTTTTCTGGCCTCATTTTTCTTGTTTTACACATAAACGCTTTAAGTTTGAATCAATTTGTAATCAGACAAGACGTATCTTTTCATTTTGCTTCTCAAGTATTTTGTGTTTATATATTTGTACTCAATCAAAAAAAAAAAGACAAAAATACTGAGTAAGATGTTTTTTTTGGTAACACTTCACAACAAGGTTTCATTAGTTAACATGAACTAATAATGAACTACATCACTGATGACTTGAGGGGGAGTAAATCATGGGCTCATTTGCATTTTTTTGGGTGAACTAATCATTTTTTGGATTGCCAGTTCAAATAATTTTTCATAAAGTAAATCAACGTATAATTACCTTGAATTTAGGCTTAAAAATGCATGTTATTATCATGACACAGGCTGAATTGGAAAGCTGACATGTGTAAACTAAGGAAGGTGGCATGTCTGTCACATGTTGTACTGGTCAAATGAACATTAGTATGTAATTACACAGTAATAATGCTATTTAGTATGTAATTACACAGTAATAATGCTACTTATATTGTTGTAGGCCTCTATCTTTAACTGTTTTGCTACAACAAATGCAACAAGAAACCCATTAGGAAGTAAATAAGCGGATGTTGTAGCAGACTTCAGGTTCATTTATTTAGCAGTGGGACACCACACAATATAAAGAAAGACTTTTTAATAAGCATAAAATAAGTTACGGCTTTAGTTTGAAGCATATGGCAGTCAACCTGTACGAAATGTCCTGCAGTATAACATGTTAAACAGCATTTTCTTTTCTTTTTTTATGTATTATTATTATCATGACCATATTAATTGAGAGACTTTTTAATCCATGTGTCACATCACTGGTCTGTTGAAATGTTTAGTGAAATAATCAAAAAAGCTGGTGAAAAAAATACAGCATCAAAACCTGCAAGCATATACTTGTTCCCTTATACACATATATAAACATTTAAGCTAAAAAAGTTGAAAATAACGTCTGTTGTCCATGTCCATTGGTCAGCTACCCAACTATTACACATTACATATCCCTGAGATTACATTTCTGCTGCAGAACAGTGACAGGAGAGCATTCGTAGGTAAGAGACGCTGGATCTGAAGGGAAAGCTTTGTGTCAGTGGTGATACTGCCTCCTGTCCACGGTCATCCTCCTCATCACGTCGCCGCTGAACTGGTACGTCAGCTTCTTCTTGACCTTTTTGACCTCGCCCGTCTTGCCGTAGTTGCGCAGGGCCCTGGCCATCTTCTGGTAGGTCATTCTCTTGCGGTTGCCCTTCTGCTGACCCCAGCGGCCGGCGAGTATCTCCTTGTGTTTGGAGGAGAACTGAAAGACGCCGCGCTCTCTGTCCACCCACCAGATGCAGTCCCGCATGTCTCCGTCCTGCAGAAGGTCCAGGAGGAACTGATAGAGACGCACTTTCCTCTTGCTTCCTGTAGAAGTTGACATTCATTTGAAAGTCTGGACGGCACACAATCCCCAAACACTTTATTTTGATGGTCCTTTTAGAACATCCTGTTCAGTAACTTTGCAACTACGTGTCCACTTCTTCTAAACCTACCAGTCTACTAACACTAGTGAGAGTTAGTATGTAAGTGCAATGCATCAGACAGTTTTTCAAGGAATTTTGTGGGTAAAGTACACAATGAGATCTGTGGATAGCGTTAGTGAACTGCTCTTAAAGGGATAGTTCACCCAAAAATGAAAATTATCCCATAATTTACTCCCCCCTCTAGCCATTCTAGGTGTATATGACATTCTTCATTCAGACGAATACAATCTGAGTTATATTAAAAATGTCCTGGCTCTTCCAAGCTTTATAATGGGAGTGAATAACTTGAAAAAAGTGCTTCCCTCCATCATAAAAGTACTTCATGCGGCCCCTGGGGGTTAATAAAGGCCTTCTGAAGCGAAGCCATGCGTTTGTGTAAAGATCCATATTTATTACTTTACAAACCGTTACTGGAAGCCAGTGATTATAGTTTATAAAGTTATAAATATGGTTATTTTTCTTACACAAATGCATGACTTCACTTCAGAAGGCCTTTATTTATCTAGGATGGCTTGAGCGTGAGTAAATCATGGGATAATTTTCATTTTTGGGTGAACTAACCCATAAAATACCATATAAACGTGCATTGGACCCACTTTATATTAGGTGGCCTTACTACTATGTACTAGCATTTAAATTAATCATTTGATACAATGCACTTGTTGTGTACATACATGTTTTTACATTGTACTTACATTTAAAAAAAAATACCTGCATGTAATTACATCTGTAATTAATTTCTGTAGTTACATTTATAATTACACTGTTGACACCTGTCCCTAACTTTACTCTTAAACTTACCCATCCCACCACACCTGTCACTAACTTTACTCTTAAACTTACCCACACCACCACACCTGTCCCTAACCCTAGCCTTAAGCTTACCCACACCACCACACCTGTCCCTAACCCTAGCCTTAAGCTTACCCATCCCACCACACCTGTCCCTAACTTTACTCTTAAACTTACCCATCCCACCACACCTGTCACTAACTTTACCCTTAAACTTACCCATACCAACACACCTGTCCCTAACTTTACCCTTAAACTTACCCACACCACCACACCTGTCCCTAACCCTAGCCTTAAACTTACCCATCCCACCACACCTGTCACTAACTTTACCCTTAAACTTACCCATACCAACACACCTGTCCCTAACTTTACCCTTAAACTTACCCATACCACCACACCTGTCCCTAACTTTACCCTTAAACTTACCCATACCACCACACCTGTCACTAACTTTACCCTTAAACTTACCCATACCAACACACCTGTCCCTAACTTTACCCTTAAACTTACCCACACCACCACACCTGTCCCTAACCCTACCCTTAAACTTACCCATCCCACCACACCTGTCACTAACTTTACCCTTAAACTTACCCATACCACCACACCTGTCCCTAACCCTACCCTTAAACTTACCCATCCCACCACACCTGTCACTAACTTTACCCTTAAACTTACCCATACCACCACACCTGTCCCTAACCCTAGCCTTAAACTTACCCATCCCACCACACCTGTCACTAACTTTACCCTTAAACTTACCCATACCACCACACCTGTCCCTAACTTTACCCTTAAACTTACCCATACCACCACACCTGTCACTAACTTTACCCTTAAACTTGCCCATACCACCACACCTGTCCCTAACTTTACCCTTAAACTTACCCATCCCACCACACCTTTCCCTAACTTTACCCTTAAACTTACCCATCCCACCACACCTTTCCCTAACTTTACCCTTAAACTTACCCATCCAACCACACCTGTCACTAACTTTACCCTTAAACTTACCCATACCACCACACCTGTCCCTAACCCTAGCCTTAAACTTACCCATACCACCACACCTGTCCCTAACCCTAGCCTTAAACTTACCCATACCACCACACCTGTCCCTAACCCTACCCTTAAACTTACCCATCCCACCACACCTGTCCCTAACCCTAGCCTTAAACTTACCCATACCACCACACCTATCCCTAACCCTAGCCTTAAACTTGCCCATACCACCACACCTGTCCCTAGCTTTACCCTTAAACTTACCCAACCCACCACACCTGTCCCTAACCCTAGCCTTAAACTTACCCATACCACCACACCTATCCCTAACCCTAGCCTTAAACTTACCCATCCCACCACACCTGTCCCTAACCCTACCCTTAAACTTACCCATACCACCACACCTGTCCCTAACTTTACCCTTAAACTTACCCATACCACCACACTTGTCCCTAACCCTAGCCTTAAACTTGCCCATACCACCACACCTGTCCCTAGCTTTACCCTTAAACTTACCCATACCACCACACTTGTCCCTAACTTTACCCTTAAACTGACCCATACCACCACACTTGTCCCTAACCCTAGCCTTAAACTTACCCATACCACCACACTTGTCCCTAACCCTAGCCTTAAACTTACCCATATCAACACACCTGTCCCTAACCCTAGCCTTAAACTTACCCATACCAACACACCTGTCCCTAACCCTAGCCTTAAACTTACCCATACCAACACACCTGTCCCTAACCCTACCCTTCAACTAACCCACACCACCACACCTGTCCCTAGCTTTACCCTTAAACTTACCCATACCACCACACTTGTCCCTAACTTTACCCTTAAACTGACCCATACCACCACACTTGTCCCTAACCCTAGCCTTAAACTTACCCATACCACCACACCTATCCCTAACCCTAGCCTTAAACTTACCCATCCCACCACACCTGTCCCTAACCCTACCCTTAAACTTACCCATACCACCACACCTGTCCCTAACTTTACCCTTAAACGTACCCATACCACCACACTTGTCCCTAGCCCTAGCCTTAAACTTGCCCATACCACCACACCTGTCCCTAGCTTTACCCTTAAACTTACCCAACCCACCACACCTGTCCCTAACCCTAGCCTTAAACTTACCCATACCACCACACCTATCCCTAACCCTAGCCTTAAACTTACCCATCCCACCACACCTGTCCCTAACCCTACCCTTAAACTTACCCATACCACCACACCTGTCCCTAACTTTACCCTTAAACTTACCCATACCACCACACTTGTCCCTAACCCTAGCCTTAAACTTGCCCATACCACCACACCTGTCCCTAGCTTTACCCTTAAACTTACCCATACCACCACACTTGTCCCTAACTTTACCCTTAAACTGACCCATACCACCACACTTGTCCCTAACCCTAGCCTTAAACTTACCCATACCACCACACTTGTCCCTAACCCTAGCCTTAAACTTACCCATATCAACACACCTGTCCCTAACCCTAGCCTTAAACTTACCCATACCAACACACCTGTCCCTAACCCTAGCCTTAAACTTACCCATACCAACACACCTGTCCCTAACCCTACCCTTCAACTAACCCACACCACCACACCTGTCCCTAACTTTACCCTTAAAATAACCCACACCACCACACCTGTCCCTAACCCTAGTCTTAAACTTACCCATCCCACCACACCTCTTCCTAACTTTACCCTTAAACTAACCCACACCACACCTGTCCCTAACTTTACGCTTAAACTAACCCACACCACCACACCTGTCCCTAACCCTAGTCTTAAACTTACCCATCCCACCACACCTGTCCCTAACTTTACTCTCAAACTTACCCATCCCACCACACCTGTCCCTAACTTTACCCTTAAAGTAACCCACACCACCACACCTGTCCCTAACCCTAGTCTTAAACTTACCCATCCCACCACACCTGTCCCTAACTTTACTCTCAAACTTACCCATCCCACCACACCTGTCCCTAACTTTACCCTTAAACTTACCCATCCCACCACACCTGTCCCTAACCCTACCCTTAAACTTACCCACACCACCACACCTGTCCCTATCTTTACCCTTAAACTTACCCATCCCACCACACTTGTCTCTAACTTTACTCTTAAACTTACCCATCCCACCACACCTGTCCCTATCTTTACCCTTAAACTTACCCACACCACCACACCTGTCCCTAACCCTAGTCTTAAACTTACCCATCCCACCACACCTCTTCCTAACTTTACCCTTAAACTAACCCACACCACACCTGTCCCTAACTTTACGCTTAAACTAACCCACACCACCACACCTGTCCCTAACCCTAGTCTTAAACTTACCCATCCCACCACACCTGTCCCTAACTTTACTCTCAAACTTACCCATCCCACCACACCTGTCCCTAACTTTACCCTTAAACTGACTCACACCACCACACCTGTCCCTAACTTTACCCTTAAACTTACCCACACCACCACACCTGTCCCTAACCCTAGTCTTAAACTTACCCATCCCACCACACCTCTTCCTAACTTTACCCTTAAACTAACCCACACCACACCTGTCCCTAACTTTACGCTTAAACTAACCCACACCACCACACCTGTCCCTAACCCTAGTCTTAAACTTACCCATCCCACCACACCTGTCCCTAACTTTACTCTCAAACTTACCCATCCCACCACACCTGTCCCTAACTTTACCCTTAAAGTAACCCACACCACCACACCTGTCCCTAACCCTAGTCTTAAACTTACCCATCCCACCACACCTGTCCCTAACTTTACTCTCAAACTTACCCATCCCACCACACCTGTCCCTAACTTTACCCTTAAACTTACCCATCCCACCACACCTGTCCCTAACCCTACCCTTAAACTTACCCACACCACCACACCTGTCCCTATCTTTACCCTTAAACTTACCCATCCCACCACACTTGTCTCTAACTTTACTCTTAAACTTACCCATCCCACCACACCTGTCCCTATCTTTACCCTTAAACTTACCCATCCCACCACACTTGTCTCTAACTTTACTCTTAAACTTACCCATCCCACCACACCTGTCCCTAACTTTACTCTCAAACTTACCCATCCCACCACACCTGTCCCTAACTTTACCCTTAAAGTAACCCACACCACCACACCTGTCCCTAACCCTAGTCTTAAACTTACCCATCCCACCACACCTGTCCCTAACTTTACTCTCAAACTTACCCATCCCACCACACCTGTCCCTAACTTTACCCTTAAACTTACCCATCCCACCACACCTGTCCCTAACCCTACCCTTAAACTTACCCACACCACCACACCTGTCCCTATCTTTACCCTTAAACTTACCCATCCCACCACACTTGTCTCTAACTTTACTCTTAAACTTACCCATCCCACCACACCTGTCCCTATCTTTACCCTTAAACTTACCCATCCCACCACACTTGTCTCTAACTTTACTCTTAAACTTACCCATCCCACCACACCTGTCCCTAACTTTACCCTTAAACTTACCCATCCCACCACACCTGTCCCTATCTTTACCCTTAAACTTACCCATCCCACCACACTTGTCTCTAACTTTACTCTTAAACTTACCCATCCCACCACACCTGTCCCTATCTTTACCCTTAAACTTACCCATCCCACCACACTTGTCTCTAACTTTACCCTTAAACTTACCCAAACCACCACACCTGTCAATAACTTTACCCTTAAACTGACCCACACCACCACATATGTCCCTAACTTTACCCTTAAACTGACCCATACCACCACACCTGTCCCTAACTTTACTCTTAAACTGACCCATACCACCACACCTGTCCCTAACTTTACCCTTAAACTGACCCATACCACCACACCTGTCCCTAACCTTACCCTTAAACTTATCCATCCCAACACACTTCCCTAACTTTACCCTTAAACTGACCCATCCCACCACACCTGTCCCTAACTTTACCCTTAAACTTACCCATCCCACCACACCTGTCCCTAACTTTACCCTTAAACTTACCCAAACCACCACACTTGTCTCTAACTTTACCCTTAAACTTACCCAAACCACCACACCTGTCAATAACTTTACCCTTAAACTGACCCACACCACCACATCTGTCCCTAACTTTACCCTTAAACTGACCCATCCCACCACATCTGTCCCTAACTTTACCCTTAAACTTACCCATCCCACCACACCTGTCCCTAACTTTACCCTTAAACTCACCCATACCACCACACCTGTCCCTAACTCTAGCCTTAAACTTACCCATACCAACACACCTGTCCCTAATTTTTACCCTTAAACTTACCCATCCCACCACACCTGTCCCTAACTCTAGCCTTAAACTTACCCATACCACCACACCTGTCCCTAACTTTACCCTTAAACTCACCCATACCACCACACCTGTCCCTAACTCTAGCCTTAAACTTACCCATACCAACACACCTGTCCCTAATTTTTACCCTTAAACTTACCCATCCCACCACACCTGTCCCTAACTCTAGCCTTAAACTTACCCATACCACCACACCTGTCCCTAACTTTACCCTTAAACTAACCAACACCACCACACCGGTCCCTAACCCTAGTCTTAAACTTACCCAACCCACCACACCTGTCCCTAACTTTACCCTTAAACTGACTCACACCACCACACCTGTCCCTAACTTTACCCTTAAACTTACCCATCCCACCACACCTGTCCCTAACTTTACCCTTAAACTTACCCATACCACCACACCTGTCCCTAGCTTTACCCTTAAACTTACCCATACCACCACACCTGTCCCTAACTTTACCCTTAAACTTACCCCTACCACCACACCTGTCCCTAACTTTACCCTTAAACTTACCCATACCACCAGACTTGTCCCTAACCCTAGCCTTAAACTTGCCCATACCACCACACCTGTCCCTAACTTTACCCTTAAACTTACCCATACCACCACACCTGTCCCTAGCTTTACCCTTAAACTTACCCATACCACCACACCTGTCCCTAACTTTAACCTTAAACTAACCCACACCACCACACCTGTCCCTAACTTTACGCTTAAACTAACCCATCCAACCACACCTGTCCCTAACTTTACCCTTAAACTAACCCACACCACCACACCTGTCTCTAACCCTAGTCTTAAACTTACCCATACCAACACACCTGTCCCTAACTTTACCCTTAAACTTACCCATCCAACTACACCTGTCCCTAACTTTACTCTTAAACTTACCCACACCACCACACCTGTCCCTAACTTTACCCTTAAACTTACCCATCCCACCACACCTGTCCCTAACTTTACTCTTAAACTTACCCATCCCACCACACCTGTCCCTAACTTTACTCTTAAACTTACCCAACCCACCACACCTGTCCCTAACTTTACCCTTAAACTTACCCCTACCACCACACCTGTCCCTAACTTTACTCTTAAACTTACCCAACCCACCACACCTGTCCCTAACTTTACTCTTAAACTTACCCATCCCACCACACCTGTCCCTAACTTTACCCTTAAACTTACCCATCCCACCACACCTGTCCCTATCTTTACCCTTAAACTGACCCATCCCACCACACCTGTCCCTATCCCTAGCCTTAAACTTACCCATCCCACCACACCTGTCCCTATCTTTACCCTTAAACTGACCCATCCCACCACACCTGTCCCTAACCCTAGCCTTAAACTTACCCACACCACCACACCTGTCCCTATCTTTACCCTTAAACTGACCCATCCCACCACACCTGTCCCTATCCCTAGCCTTAAACTTACCCATCCCACCACACCTGTCCCTATCTTTACCCTTAAACTGACCCATCCCACCACACCTGTCCCTAACCCTACCCTTAAACTTACCCATCCCACCACACCTGTCCCTATCTTTACCCTTAAACTGACCCATCCCACCACACCTGTCCCTAACCCTACCCTTAAACTTACCCATCCCACCACACCTGTCCCTATCTTTACCCTTAAACTGACCCATCCCACCACACCTGTCACTAACTTTACCCTTAAACTTACCCACACCACCACACCTGTCACTAACTTTACCCTTAAACTTACCCATCCCACCACACCTGTCATTTAATTCATACTACAGAAGAAATAAGAGTGTTATGATAGTATGCTGCAGTGTTGTAATCGAGACCAGAAGAGGGTTGAGTCCATGATAAGACCATAACAATATTGGCTGCATCCGAAATCGCATACTTCCCTACTATAAAGTAGGCGACAAACAGTATGTGACAAAATAAGTATGTCTGAATTTACAGTACTCATAAAGAGTAAGCAAAAAGTATGCGGATGACTGACTACTTCCGAGTGTCCATCTGATGCACTTAACTATCCCATGAGGCCACAGGAGAGGATTTATGAATAGCAGTGATGAACTGACACTGGTAGGTCACATGGCGACTGTAGTATGCTCAGATTACATTCATACTATATAGAACATATTTTTTTTAGTGTGAAGTAATTGTACCTACTTCAAGAGTGTGTGATTTCGGACACAGTCATAGTCTTGGACTCATTTTCGAGAGCTCACCTGAGAGAGTGCTGGAGGTGCCCGGATGTCCATCGTTGTCCTCCTCACCTTCTGACACCTCAAAGGGTGGACTGCGTCCCCCAGGGTCCTCATCATCAGTACTGCAGTGGGGGACGGGGGACCGTTGGTACAGCGGGTGGGGGACATAAGTATACTGTAGAAATAGACCATCAATCATCAGTCCTACCTCCATAATATGAATGTTATTATTAGGGCTGTCTCCGTTAACGTGTTAACGCATGCGATTAATTTAAAGTCCTTAACGCGTTAATGTGTAGAATTTCACACAATTAACGCAAATAAATTACAGAAGAACATGAAGCTGCGTCATTAATGTAATGTTCGTCACGCAGTCAGAGATGATGTCAGAAGTCGGGAGTTGATCAAAATCACACTGAGCATCTACAGCACCTGTAACCCTGGAGGAAATGTCCATTCTAACTCCTTTACCGATTCTGCTTCTCTGTTTGGGATCAGGACATTTCACGCAGTTAAACTCTGGGAAAGTGTTCAGTGATCCAGTAATCGAATTCATTCAAACAGTCCAAAGCAGTGCTAATGTAAAGAAGGCCAGGCTGATCACGTCACACATATCAGAGAGAATAGAGACTCACATCGCGTTTTTAGCGAATTATTCATTTCAGAATGTGCTTTGCTTTAAAACAAGAGCTCTGTCGTATTCTGCGATTGTTTCTGAAGAGCGTTGGTGTTGTACAGTAAGCGCATGAGAGTCTGTTATATTGATGCAAAAAGAACAAACCGTGTGTGTGCGCTCTCGATCACTGATCGCTGCATTCATGTACAGACACATTTCAGTACATTCACGTCGTTTCCACACACACTCGGGAAGGATAATGTTTGATTTGTCATGTGTACGTTGTTGTGTTTAGTAATCGTAGGTTTATGCCAGGGGTGTCCAATCCTGATCCTCGAGGGCCGCTGTCCTGCAAAGTTTAGCTCCAACCCCAAATAAACACACCTTAACCAGCTAATCAAGGTCTTATTGGGGATACTAGAAACATCTAGGCAGGTGTGTTGAGGCAAGTTGGAGCTAAACTCTGCAGGACAGTGGCCCTCCAGGACCGAGTTTGGACACCCCTGGTTTATGCAGTCAAAGCGGTTGATTTAGGAGTTTTTTTGGGGTCTTCTTGTGGTCATGTTCGGTATTGCAGCTTGACTAGTCTAAAATGAAAACAATCTCGTTGTTGTTGCTCTGTACACACACTATACACTGTGAATTCTGTAACTTTTTTTTCTGTAATGTTTTTTTTCATGGGTGCTTAGGTGTGTATAAATATATTATATAATAGAATTATATGGACTCCTTATATTTGGTTATTTGGTGTCCTTTTGGAGTCTCCAATTGAAGCTTGCAGAAAATACAGTTTTCTGATTGTTTACTTTGCTGGATAAAGCAATTGATGACAAAATGAATGTCTTTAATGAGATTAATTGCGTATGCTTAATTTTACGATAAGTAAAAAAATAAATAATCGATTGACAGCCCTAGTTGTTGTGCTAACCAAGACACAGGAACTCACAGAATCAAAGCAATCAATGACCAACTCGATCTCAAGAGAAAACATGATTTTCAACTCTTTCCTTGCCAGTGAAAAAAATTGCATTTTTGATCATTTTCACAAAAGTTTCATGGCCCCCAGAATATTTTCTTGTATGAATATCTGAACATGCAATAAATCAAAAGTTAGTGATTTTTAACTTATAAAAAATAAGTTTTATTCTAGCACCATGTATTCTTTTTTTATCAACACTTAAATGTGGGTTAAAAACAACAAAATTTTGAACAAAAAGTGGAGAAAATCATGTTTTTGTCAAAGACCATGTCCGGATGGGATTCAGAACGATGATCAAAACACAGTTGGAGTCCATCAACACCTCCAAAGCTTCACAGTCCTAGAGCTCACCCTGGGTCTACATTTCATTCAGTAACATTAGATAGTTTTTATTTATATGCTGTTTAATGTTGATGATCACGTTATTTTACATATGCACCTGCTTACATACGATCACTTGTTTCTGCTTCTTTTTCGCCTGTGTTTTTCAGGAGATTCTGTGCTCTTTCAGAAGATGTGTAATAGCGCCCCCCCCCCCCCCCCCCCCCCAAATTATAACAGTGAAAACATTAAAAGCCAGAAAATTTCCGTCAATGGCAGGGAAAGAGTTAAAAAAAACATTGGACCTGCAACCCTAAAACTAACCCTCAGTGGGGCATGAACAGGTTATTCGAAAACATGTGAATGAGATGAGAAACATGTGCAAATGCACACATTTTTGTCAACAGTTTGCGAGTTAAAATTGTCATGAGGACTCGTTTCACTGGAAAAAGCAAAATGTCTGAAAAATGCAAATGATCATGCAATGTTTTTTGAAAAGTTTATCGACTGTACATTCCCACATACTTATTTTCGAGAAGAAAATGCTGGTTTAGCATGATCTTATATTAGTGGTACCAATACTTGGAAACCACAGAATTGCTTTACATTGAAAGAGGAAGTACAAAAAGTCAGTGTCAACAGAAAGGGACACACAATGATGTGGTCCCAGGTTTACAAATCAAGTGCACATCACGTTTTGCTTCCAAATCATCTCAGAGAGCCACAAAGTTTCATTTCTATCAGCAGAATAATACCACACAAACACATTTGGTATATAGGTATGGCCTGTTTATTATTTAGTTATATTCGTAATCATAGGGTTGCATCTAAAAACTTAAGTTACTCTTATTTTAAACTTCTTTAAAGAGATTTTTGACTGGTTAGCATGATCGAGTTAGATGTCGCAACAAGCAAAAAACAAACTAACAAACAAAACATTGGCTGGATGTTCAGAAGTAACCCTGTTTACTGATAAAATGAATCACAAATATTGTGTTGTATTATAGTAGATGTTTTGCCAGAGACCTGTTTTAAAGTTAGTCGCTAATGATGGACTTCAGCCATCAACTAATCTGGACGCCATTTTGCTGCAGACCATTAGCCACATGGTGTTACATCTCTGCTGAGTGGCTCAAAATATATATTTCAGGAACTGAGTGTGCAAAGATGTGGATTTCATATAGCCATTTAAATGAGTGGCAATGCTAACAGCTTTCTCCGAATATTATAGACCTATAGAGTGGTGCAGGGATGACGTCAAAACCCGGAAGACTAATTCACCGCTGGTTCCTTCGAGATTTTCCTGTGGGGTTTTATAATGGGGGTTTTCAATTATGAGTAAAATAAAGCCTGTGGTAAACATAACCTGATGATACTTTAAATTCCCCCTGTAGTCTATAATTGTATCCCTTAAAACTCATATTTGATCACCAAAATTGCATATTTAAATGTTTTTCCCTGTGTAAAAAAATGTCTTCATGCCTTAAAATAGCTTGACTGTAACTCTACACCCTCGCCGCGGCTCATTAAATATGCAAATTAGCCCCGCCTCCCAGGGGCGCAACTACCCAGTGCCAGAGGGGTATGCAGTAACAAATAGGCTACTTATTAATAGGCTAAAAACAAACATAAAAATAAACATTTGCTTGAAAGTAATTAAAGAGGAAATTATGCGTTAAGCAATATCATACGAGCAAGAGTGCTATTTTCCAGAGTAGCCTATATCAGCACAATTGCAAAATCCGATATTAATTTTATACAACAGTTCAATAAACAACAAGTTGTCATTTTTTACAGTTTTGCTCTATTTTTCCAACAAAAATAGATTCAAACAAAGTATAGGTTTCGTTCTCGAATAATTCACCATTTTTGAACAGTCGGTTAGAACAAATTAGTTGAATGATTCTAGAATCCACTCACGCCGCCAAATATACTGGCAGTTTATAATTTCATAGGCCTGGAATAATTTCAAATTTCTATAATTGAAATATTATATTTAGAACATAAATCTAAAAATCTCATTACATTATTTAGGCAATTGTAATTACAGTGTAAGTGGATTTTGATAAATGGTAAGATGGATTTTGTTGATACTGATTTAATTTAATTTAATTCTTATAACAGCCATAGTGTATCGTGGTAAATAGTGTAATGACTTAAAAAGATGGTCAACAATATGTAACTTTACTTTATAAGAGGTGTGCCCTAAAAAGTAAGCATGCAATTTTGAGAACACAAAGAGCACATTCTTTAGTCTGTTTGGATTCTTCAAACACAAGTTTGCACTGCCTGTTTGGTTTACCTGTTTAGCCTAAATAACGTGCGTTTTGTCCGACTCATTGCGCGCGTCCTCGACGCGTGATTTATCATATAAGCCCCCGTGCGCACTGGGGTCACGGAAAACGCGCGTCGGTTTTTTAAATAGCAAATCACGCGTCGAGGACGTGCGCTTTGATATAAAAACCTGCATTGTTTTTGTGGTAAATCACGCGTCAAGGACTCGGGTTTTGCTGTCAAATCGCACGCTTTTGACGTGTCAATGCGCAATCAGACGCCCGCCCAAGCGTAGGGTGTATGAACACTTTGGCTTGCCGCCGGCGCGCCCACTCGCGATATTTCATTGTTATCCAAAATTCTATTATGGAATCTTATGAGGGCGCCTAATCTAGCCTGTTAGTCCTCTAAAATGTTATATAATATTGAGGAAATACAGAAATTATTTAGAGACGCACAACAGCATATAGAAAATACCACAAAAAAAAAATGTTTTCATACCATCGCTTTGGCGCCCCCAAGGTGCTGCGCCCCTATGCGCCGCATATAGCGCATACCCACTTTTTGCGCCACTGCCGCCTCCACTCACTCACACCAGCTCAGAGAGCCACTCGTTGATGATCATGCGTTGACATGATTGGTTACAAGGTAGTTTGTGACGTCAGAAACACCAGCGATTTCAAACTGCGTTTATGAGACTTTGGTTCACTGCAGTTTTAAGGAGAACATTCGGAGCCCCACACATGAACTAATTTAATAATTCGTTCCCTCGCTTTATAAATCGCGTGCACAATTTAGCCTACTATTTTTTCCCTGCATGTCATGTGTGGGACTCTGTAAAAACATACTCAGCAATCGTGTTGACATGAATTTGCACATGGTTTGTCTGAAAGCATATTAAAAACACCACATAGACATAAAAACAACAGTAAAACCTTGATTTTCATCACTTTCATGTTTTGTTCTACACACACCCATACCGAAAACGCACATTTTGAAGCAGTTCATTGTTGAAAACTTAGGTTTCTAATAAGTAACTAGATAAGAGAGTTTTTGTTGTGTGAGTGTGTGCAGTTTAGCCACCAATTCACCAATTCAGCGAAACATAAAATAGTTACGGCGTTAGATTGAGTTGGATATTTAGCAGAATATCCGAGCTGCCCTTTTCCATACAACAGAAGTGAATTAAGGACTGGTGCTGTCAAGCTCCAAAAATGACAAAAACACACAATAAAAAATATATTATTTTGAGATCATACGCATAATTTTTTCCCCAAACCAGTTAGTGTCAGTTATTAGTCCTGTCAATCGCAATGACGACTGCCTACATAATGCTAAATAAATACTAACCCTTAACTCTAACCTACACCCAGGGCCGGCTCTAGCTCTTTGGTTGCCCTAGGCGAGATTGAGTTTTGCGAAAAAAAAGTATTAGCTTCCTTCCTGTCACATGAGACTGCCAACTTCCTACCCCTACTTCCAGGGAGCATAACGAAGGCAAACCCTCCCAAAGAAAGGATATTTTCGTGTTCCTAATAAGTATTTTTGTTGACATATATATATATATATATCAACATAATCATGAAGGTCTCTAGAAATCATCCAAACAAAACTTACAACAGATCTATAGTTTTTAGTATACTTAGTCAAACATAATAAATTTGATTATGAATAAAGATTGATCTGTTGAAAGCAGTTATTTTGAGTTAGATGCTAAATGTTCTCCTCTCATTCATATTTGACATTGAAGGGGTGCATACGACATATTTGCCCACCGGCAACTATAGTTGCCACAGATTCAAATACGATTTTCAAGAAAAAATACAAAAACCTGGGGGAAATAAATGCAGAACATGCCATTCAGAAAAAATTGGGCACAAATGGGTTAAGTATTTATAAAAACTATACAAACAAAAATGCTCCTATAGTTACTCCAAGACTTAAAAAGCTAATTATGACTTAATACACTCTAATAAATTGCACATACAAAAATGCTACAAAGAACGTTGGAGCATATTTAACAAATTATGACTCAAACTATGGATGAACAAACAAAAATGCTTTTATAGTCACTCCAACACTTAATCAAGAAAATTAAGACTTGAAGGATCAACTGCAATAAATTGGTCATACACAAATGCTAGAAAGAATGTTCAAGGATATTTACCAAATATTAACTCCATAAACTGTGCAAAAACTCTCTTAAGCACCTGTAAAGACACTTAAGCAAATTATGACCCATAAACTGGATTAACTAACCCCTCTACAAACAAAAGTGCTATTATGGATACACTGTACTTACCACTACAAAATTAAAATATACAAGTTCTTGTAGCTCTATACCTATCTTAAATAATAAAAGATGAACAGTTGTTTCTGGCATTTCTATTCACCTTCAAAATTGACGCAGCATTCAAATTTGGCTCGTCTGGATTTCCTTATTGTCAGTGAAATGCGTAGTAATATGTAGATAACTAGCTAGCTAGTGATAGCTTAGTGACAGCAATGAAACGTCCAATGCCGTCCAATATTAGTTGATAATATCGATAATACGAAGTAAATTTATTTCGTTTGACAGCTTTATGGCTGAGATGAGAAGACTTACCTCTATACTGGGCTTTCTTTTGATCTTCTGCCTTTCTCTTTTTCCGTCCCTGTGTACTCGAGGGTTTAGACCGCTTCATTTTTGAAGAACGCGCCAGTGATGAGCACTTGCCTGACCTAACGCCTGAACGCCTGTGCTCGACAATACTCACCATCTATTCAATCTAATAATCAGGTTAAGTAATTAAACGTGTGGCTGAGGGGGCGCCCAAGGATGATCATGTTTAATAAACAGTATGTTTTATTTCGCTTGTTTTAATTCTATGCTTAATGGGAAGTAAGTTTAAGGGCGCCACTAGAGGGCGCCTGGCTGCGCCCCCCAACAAATTTGTCACCCTAGGCAACCGCCTAGCTCGCCTATAGCAAACGTTTATAGCAAACGTCGACACCGAAACCTCAGTCAGGTCAGACGCCATGTTGAATTTAATGTGGATGAAAACAAGGCTGTGTGGGATAGACGTACAGTCTTTACAGTGGCAAGCACTGCATTAAGGTCCTAGATCACATCATTTTCACAACTCACTAACTTTTATGGAGCTTTTGTGCCAGATTTATGAACAGCTTGCTCCGGCGAAAACCCCTCTTTTGGCGTTAAAATACTACTGTCAGGATTTACTAAAGATGCAGTGAAAAGGAGAGTTTCTAGACTGGGTAAACCCAGCCCGATCTGCTGGAGATTTGATTTCTCCCTGCAGCTCAGGCTGGAAACCTGTACATATTTCTATCCTGCTTCTGTTACAAATCTGCGGGGACCAATCACAAACCGGCTTATCCACCTGGTGTGCTATTGGCGGTTTTAGGACAATGATGGATAGAGAAGCGATGGATCATTGGTCTGATTGGTTGAAGGACTATCCAATTGCGTACAGAGTTATTTGAACTATGCCCGTTGATCACGCCTTGTGGTCTGATTGCTTGAAGGACTATCCAATTGTGTACAGAGTAATTTGAACTATGCCCGTTGATCACGCCTTGTGGTCTGATTGGTTGAAGGACTATCCAATTGCGCACAGAGTCATTTGAACTATGCCTGTTGATCACGCCTTGTGGTCTGATTGGTGGAAGGACTATCCAATTGCATACAGAGTCATTTGAACTATGCCTGTTGATCACGCCTCTTGTGGTCTGATTGGTGAAAGGACTATCCAATTGCATACAGAGTCATTTGAACTATGCCCGTTGATCACGCCTCTTGTGGTCTGATTGCTTGAAGGACTATCCAATTGTGTACAGAGTCATTTGAACTATGCCCGTTGATCACGCCTCTTGTGGTCTGATTGGTTGAAGGACTATCCAATTGCGTACAGAGTCATTTGAACTATGCCTGTTGATCACGCCTCTTGTGGTCTGATTGGTTGAAGGACTATCCAATTGCGTACAGAGTCATTTGAACTATGCCTGTTGATCACGCCACTTGGGGTCTGATTGGTTGAAGGACTATCCAATTGCATACAGAGTCATTTGAACTATGCCCGTCGATCAAGCCTCTTGTGGTCTGATTGGTTGAAGGACTATCCAATTTCGTACAGAGTCATTTGAACTATGCCCACTGATCACGCCTCTTGTGGTCTGATTGGTTGAAGGACTATCCAATTGCATACAGAATCATTTGAACTATGCCCGTCGATCACGCCTCTTGTGGTCTGATTGTTTGAAGGACTATCCAATTTCGTACAGAGTCATTTGAACTATGCCCACTGATCACGCCTCTTGTGGTCTGATTGGTTGAAGGACTATCCAATTGCATACAGAATCATTTGAACTATGCCCGTTGATCACGCCTCTTGTGGTCTGATTGGTTGAAGGACTATATGATTGCGTACAGAATCATTTGAACTATGCCTGTTGATCACGCCTTGTGGTCTGATTGGTGAAAGGACTATCCAATTGCGTACAGAGTCATTTGAACTATGCCTGTTGATCACGCCTTGTGATCTGATTGCTTGAAGGACTATCCAATTGTGTACAGAGTAATTTGAACTATACCCGTTGATCACGCCTCTTGCGGTCTGTTTGGTGAAAGGACTATCCAATTGCATACAGAGTCATTTGAACTATGCCTGTTGATCACGCCTCTTGTGGTCTGATTGGTGGAAGGACTATCCAATTGCGTACAGAGTCGTTTGAACTATGCCCGTTGATCACGCCTCTTGTGGTCTGATTGGTTGAAGGACTATACGATTGCATACAGAATCATTTGAACTATGCCTGTTGATCACGCCTCTTGTGGTCTGATTGGTTGAAGGACTATACGATTGCGTACAGAATCATTTGAACTATGCCTGTTGATCACGCCTTGTGGTCTGATTGGTTGAAGGACTATCCAATTGCATACAGAATCATTTGAACTATGCCCGTTGATCACGCCTCTTGTGGTCTGATTGGTTGAAGGACTATACGATTGCGTACAGAGTCATTTGAACTATGCCTGTTGATCACGCCTTGTGGTCTGATTGGTGAAAGGACTATCCAATTGCGTACAGAGTCATTTGAACTATGCCTGTTGATCACGCCTTGTGATCTGATTGCTTGAAGGACTATCCAATTGTGTACAGAGTAATTTGAACTATACCCGTTGATCACGCCTCTTGCGGTCTGATTGGTGAAAGGACTATCCAATTGCATACAGAGTCATTTGAACTATGCCTGTTGATCAGGCCTCTTGTGGTCTGATTGGTTGAAGGACTATCCAATTGCGTACAGAGTCATTTGAACTATGCCTGTTGATCACGCCTCTTGTGGTCTGATTGGTTGAAGGACTATACAATTGCGTACAGAGTCATTTGAACTATGCCCGTTGATCACGCCTCTTGTGGTCTGATTGGTGGAAGGACTATCCAATTGCATACAGAGTCATTTGAACTATGCCTGTTGATCACGCCTCTTGTGGTCTGATTGGTTGAAGGACTATCCAATTGCGTACAGAGTCATTTGAACTATGCCTGTTGATCACGCCTCTTGTGGTCTGATTGGTTGAAGGACTATCCAATTGCGTACAGAGTCATTTGAACTATGCCTGTTGATCACGCCTCTTGTGGTCTGATTGGTTGAAGGACTATCCAATTGCGTACAGAGTCATTTGAACTATGCCCGTTGATCACGCCTCTTGTGGTCTGATTGGTGGAAGGACTATCCAATTGCATACAGAGTCATTTGAACTATGCCCGTCGATCGCGCCTCTTGTGGTCTGATTGGTTTAAGGACTATCCAATTTCGTACAGAGTCATTTGAACTATGCCTGTTGATCACGCCTCTTGTGGTCTGATTGGTTGAAGGACTATCCAATTGAGTACAGAGTCATTTGAACTATGCCCGTTGATCACGTCTCTTAGAACTACAGAGCAGACTCCCCAGTCCAATGTTCATTCTTAAAAGATTGAGCTTGGTCTGCTGATAGCCAGACAAGAGTTTCCCTTTCAGACACAAAATTTATGGGAGGAGAGCATTTAATTGATTTACTAAGGTTTGTGTCAAGCGGACAGGAATGAAAACGAGGCTGTGAGGGACAGAATTACAATGCGTTCAACGGATTGCACTGTTGTTTATCAGCATACATTTTCAGCTGACGAAATGAATTGAAACGAAATTAAATGAAAATAAAAATTTAATTTACGCAATTACGCGATTACGCAAATTAGCTTGAGAGCGCAATTCCATAAAAGCGCTGATTGGAGTGTAAAGTTCAGCGCGTGATCTACTGACGACAAACAAATTACTGAACACAGACGCAGCCGGATCATTTCCATCATGACCAACACAATCTACCAAGAGCAGCACAAATTAGCGTCTGGATTAAGACATGCTTTTTTGCCCTGTAAATAATGGTGCAAATACCAGTAAATTGACGAGCATAAACCTTAGCAAATCAGCTTGCGTAATTCACTTAAGGGGAAAGTTCACCCAAAAATGAAATTCTGTCATTATTTTATCACCCTCATGTCGTTCCAAACCCGTAAAACCTTCTAAGATCTTCAGAACACAAATTTAAATATTTAGGATGAAATCCGAGAGCTCTCTGACCCCTCCATAGAATTTTTTTATTTTTGGGTGAAATGCATGAATGTTTTGGCAATCATTATTACATATTGGGGTCTTAAGTGACCCAGATCTATTTCTAACACGGATGGATCTCTGCCTGTCACGATAATATAAAACTCTCCTGATATTAGAGTAACAATTACAGAAGAATAAAATAAAGCATATTTTGTTAGTTTTTGGAGCTTGTAAGCGTTCAGTTTGAGCAGATGTTTTATCCCATCATCACTGTCCTCATCTGAGCTCATTTCTCAGTGCATTCAGCATCTGCCCCATATTCACCATCTCAAACTCAAAACTATCATTTTCAACATCTTCAGAATCAATGTTTTGATCGCTGACAGCTTCTTCAGCAGATCCAGTGACAGTGACACTCATGTTTGACTGCGTTCAGAACTTGCTCTGCAGTAAATCTGAGCCGTTTCAAGTTTTGCTGATGGTTCCTCCTATTCTTTTGTTTTCTGCCTGCGGTGACTATGAGTGAAACGTCACTTCATCATTGAGTATCAGACACTGTCCCCTTGTGGAATAAAGGTGAACTGCGCTTATTCAGTCATCAAAGATTCAATTATTGTTGTGCTGAGAATAATATACTTACACTGTTACACAACTCGGGTCGTTAGTGACCCTATACACACTCTAAAAAAAAAGTCTCGTAATCATAAGGGAACCTTTTTAGTGCTATATAGCACCAATTTTGGTGCTTCAGTGGTTCTTCAGAGGTGCTATATAGCACCTTAGTCAAAGAACCGGTGAAGAACCGGTGAAGAACCACTGAAGCACCAAAAATGGTGCTATATAGCACTAAAAAAGGTTCCCCTATGATTACGAGCCAAGAACTATTTTTGGTGCCATATAGAACCTTTTTTTTTTTAGAGTGCAGTTTTTACCAAAAAATGAATGGGAAAACAATCTTTTATACCTTTATTATTATTTTTTCTTGTTATATTGTTTATAATGAATTGATTGAGAAATACTAAGGTTGATGTCTAATTTTAAAAAAAATAAAAGGAGGTGGTGAATGACGTCCCAGGTCACTAAAGACCCGAGGTATGGGTTTAAGGGTGATATACTCTCCTCCCATAAATACTGCATCTTAACTCTCCTACAAATGCATATGCAATAAGATCAGCTGCAAAAATAACCCTGTTCACGCCTTTTCAGTGCTAATGTTTCACTGCGTGTCTTTAGTAAATCCTGACAGTAGTTTTTGTGCTGGAGCAAGCTGTTAATAAATCTTGTGAAGGTTGTGAGTTGTGAAAATTATGTGATCTAGGACCTTTATGCATTGCTTGGGACCAAGGTTATTATAGTTTTGCATTTTTAAATTAGTTTTTATTTTATTATCGTTTTCAATTTTTCTACAAATTTCAGTTTAGTTTTAGTTAGTTTTATACATTGTTTTGCTAGTTTTAGTTTATTTTTTATTTTGTGATCACATTTCTATTTAGTTTTTATATATTTAGTTTCAGTTTTAGTTTTAGTAATTATAGTTTAGCAGAGTTACCAGAACGCAGTGTAGAGACCAAATAAATATTTTTAATTTCAGCAAAGTTTAATGTTTGCACAGATTAGAGTTTGCTCTAATGCAGACATCTTAATAATAAAAATAAAATAATGGAATACAGATTGTTTTATTTAATGTCATGTCAGCATCTAAAGCTATATTCATGGCAAAATACAAATATCATAAAAATACAATAAAATAGAGCAAACAAACACAACAAGTCATATTATACAAGATTTTTTAAATCAATTTATGATAAAAAAATGTATGATGCTTTTCATGCATAATCTTACTAAATAAGTGCTTAAGTGAAATAACTTGATAAAAGAGCGTTCTTGTTTTAACCCAGGACAGTCCAACAAAATGTTTACGGAGAGGGGAATCTTACAAAACAAGCATAAAGTTGGGTCTTCACCTTTAAGAGTCAAACTATGACCTATACGACAAACAATGGTCTGAGATTGAACAAAGAACCAACTAAATGCAATGTAAATATATAAAAGTAAAAATTATAAATTCCAGACAAACTCATTCATATTAAAGATGAAATATTGTTAAACAATTTAAAGTTTATTTGAGTAGTACAATGTAGGCTAGCAGTGTGACTGACCACAGCTAAAGTCATCTGACTACAGCCAACACTAACTGTTGTTTAGAAAGTGTGATTAAATAATGAAGTGTAGCCTATATGCTGTGTGTGTGTGTCTGTCTGTCTGTGAGTGTGTGTGTGTCCTGGTATTCCCTACTTTGTGGGGAAATGTCTCCACACGGATCATTTACTACTAATATTATCAGTAGTAAATGATTCGTAAAACCAATGATAACACCTTTGAGCCTGTCAATATTGCAAACATGAAATCTCAAACACTCAGTAGTACGTGCTACTATAGTTGCTGTTGCACCTGCGTCTCTCGTCGCGTATGAAATGGCGTTCTAAAAGCAGTGAGCTTAAGTTAAAAGAAGTTCAACGTGCGTCTTGTTACCTTCTGTCATTTCCCATTTCACTGCGACGAACGCATTCTTTGTAGCGCGATGTGTGTTCACTGCTCGCGTCACGCGCTGTAGCTCAATATACAGACACTCCCTCAACCGCAACAGGTCAGATTTTCCGCCACAGTAAAGAGAGCTTATTAATTACGAAAACTAATATTTATTTTTGCCAATTATTATTTTATTTCAGTTAGTTTTTCAGTAAGAGTTGTTAGTTTCGTTTAGTTTTAGATTTTCATTTATTACGATTTTTAAATTTTATTTCAGTTTACGAAAATGTTTTTTGACCAATAGTTTTAGTCTTAGTTTTAGTTTTCGTTTACGAAAATAACCTTGCCACTGTAAAGACTGTACGTCAGCCTTGTTTTCATCCACATTAAATCCAACATATTATAATATTATAAACACGGATAAATCAACTCATCAACTTACAGTGTGTAAGTCTCCTTGGCTTCCATTGTCAATTGCGCTCGATCCTGTTGCGTGTCCTCAATCTGGCAACCCGCGTGAGCGTCGAGTCTGAGGAGGAGGGGGCGGGGCAAACGACTCTCCAATATTTTGAATTTGGACTGCAGTACCAATTTCGGCCACTAGCTGTCAAACTTACATACCGCACCTTTAATTCACTTCTGTTGTACGGAGAGGAGCAGCTTGGATATTTTGCTAAATATCCAACACAATCTCACGGTAATTCATATCTATTTTACGTTTTGCTGAAATGGTGGCGGTCTGTTTAAACCTCAGTGATCCTTCATAATGAGATACTTTAGCTTATGTACGCATCAAATCGTACGAATTAATCCGAAATCGCCACCTCGTAAAATACTTCCCGTGAGATCGGTTTGAAACATCTCCATATATGGGCCAATTTGCAGAACAAGGACAATCCGATGGGTTTAGAACAAAACAAGGTGAGTAAATACAGAACAAGGTTTTTTTTTTTCTTCTTTATAATTTTACTGATATGTTGGTGAACGGCACTTAGTCAGATATTTGCATTGAAATCGCTTATGTTACCAAACCAAATTCAAAACGCCTAGTTTGCATTAAACCCAGAGCCTGTCATTATTGAGGTTTGACTGAGATTGTGTTTAGCGAACGTGCGTGTGTGTTTGTGTGTGTGTGTGTCACTGTGTATTAGCAACAGTCTTTAGTCAGGAAAAGACAGTGTTGAGCAATCAGTCTGTCTCCTCCACTCACATCCTGCCCATCTCTCTTTCTTTCTCTCAGACCTTTTCTCTGATTGCAGTGCCCTATGGGTTACTGAGTTAATATTAATAGCTGAATATTGTCATCTCTGCAAAATAATTTGAGTGTTAAGTAAAATAGCCACACCTCTAATGTCTTATTTTACTTCATTTGTACATTTTGAGAGATGCCATCGCACTAAAATCTGATGTAAGATTTCAGGCTTCATATAGCAAAACAGAGCCATTTCAATACATACGATAAGAATAAGTTATTAAATAAATATAAGAGATTGTATACCATTATGCCACTAACCTGTGGGGGAATCACAGGTAGAAGTGTTCCCATCCCTGCGTCTACAGATGGATGGAAGGACTCGGCGTCTCCATAGCGGTATGCGGTGGGATGAAGCTCCGTGAAATGGTTTCCTTGAGGCGGCTCAAATTCACTGTGGTGGGCATGAACACTTGTGTATTCCCATCCACTTTCTTCCATGACAAAGGGTGAACAAAAGTGCGCTCAAAGTTAAAGTAAAGACTGTAGAGCTCGTTGCAGTGTCAATAACCAACAAACCAGATCCGGACATTTAGAACCAATGGATCATCACACTATGAGACAATGAGAGTCAAATGTATATGGGAAAAAAACCGAAAGATTTTTTCAAACTCACCAGGATGAGTCTCAGGGTCAGTACTGAGATATGGGTAGAAGTCATATATCGGCCGAGCGTCGTGGTCATACGGAATTATTTCTTCAGACAACTGAAAATTACATTTAGTTAGAAGTTTACAAAATGTTGTGTTGCATGCAAAACTTAACCCCCCCCCAAAAAAAAGATATAAAAAGGATCAAATTTGACTTTAAAAATACTTTTTTAGGAAATGTAAACATTTGAAAGAGAAGTCAATCACACATACTTACAGGAGAAATAACACAGCTCTCCATCCTGTAATGCAACATGAAGCCCTTCGATCATACAGTATACCGTCTTCTGTGGTGTCTATCTCACAGTTTCACACTTATTTACAGAATATTGCATAACGTGGAAATTACTTCACAGAGCGCTCTACTGTGGTATCTCTTTTCAAATGGGCAAATGCGTCAAATCTCGTTTTTCAAACTCTTCTGCCTTCAGCTTCACTGTCCTGATGTGAAAAAAAGACTAAATTTCCTGTATCGCCCATGAGCGATTAGCCCTGACTTTACTGAAGGATCTGGCCTCTGATAGGTCAAATGTGGCGATGACTCGTGGTTTTTCATTTGTGACACTGTCAAGGGATATCGGCCAATCGTGATCCGGTTGATGGGATGGCCTTATGTGCATCTCCACCATCTCTCAGATGATTAATTCCTTTTAATGATTGTGTGTCAAGTGTTAATTTTAGAGCGATTATTGAACAAACTCACACATAGAAAGGTCCTCATTAAAATGCATCAAACTTTCTGCCATGAAATAGATTTTTTTTTTTCATTTTTAAAAAGATCTTACTCATGGATTCTATTGAAGAGTTTTGCACTAATACATTGAGTTGCATTTGTAATGGAAAGCCCTGAGTTTGTCTGAGTTGTCGAGCGAATAGGCCGTGTTGTTGTGGCCTCCAGTCAGGCAGTCGGGGGGAAATTTACATGTGCTATTGTCTGAGAATCATAAACTTCAGCGTTTGGCCAAAGTGAAGTTCCGAGAGAACTTTGTTCCCTTTTTAATCAAAGCATTGTACTGTTATCGCATGTTTTGAGGAAGCAACTACTATTGCAGCATAGACAAATGCATTATTCTGTGTTTGACTTGGATTTTCATATGTTAAACTCGATTGACATGAGGTGTTTCAGGAGCTGTTTTGAAAGTGGGAAATTTTGCATTGTAAGAGCTAAATAAAACTATCTATCTATCTATCTATCTATCTATCTATCTATCTATCTATCTATCTATCTATCTATCTATCTATCTATCTATCTATCTATCTATCTATCTATCTATCTATCTATCTATCTATCTATCTATCTATCTATCTATCTATCTATCTATCTATCTATCTATCTATCTATCTATCTATCTATCTATCTATCTATCTATCTATCTATCTATCTATCTATCTATAAATCAAGCACTAGGCATGCAGACGCTTCTACAAACATTTGTGAAAGAATGGGCCGCTCTCAGGAGCTCAGAGAACTCAAGCGTGGTACCGCGATCTGTGCAATAAGTCCATTCGGGACATTTCCTCACTACTAAATATTCCACGCTCAACTGTTAGTGGTGTTATAACAAAGTGGAAGCAATTGGGAACAACAGCAACTCGTAAAATCACGGAGCGGGGTCAGCGCATGCTGAGGGTCACAGAAGTCGCCAACTTTCTGCAGAGTCAATCGCTCCAGACCTCCAAACTTCATGTGTCCTTCAGATGAGCTCAAGAACAGTGTGTAGAGCTTCAGGAAATGGGTTTCCAAGGCCGAGCAGCTCATCCACGCCTTACTGTGCGTTCACACCGCCGCCGGCGAGAGCGTCAAAATTCGCTCTGGCCGCCCTGCCATCGACGCTATACTGTAGAAATATTTGTGGATGCGCTGACGTAGATTGAATGCTTTAAACATTATTTAAAGGGGACAAAGCAAACAGTCATGTTGATAGCCATTTGTGCTGACTGACAACATTTATAGTTGCATGTTTGTTCACGAAATAAAACAATTGTGGTGTGGCTTTTGTGTTCATGGTTATGTACTAGTTTAATTTCAACATGCAGTTTATAGGAGACGTTTGCTAGCTGTGGTCTTTAATTAACATTAACATTCATTTGTGTGCAGCCTACATTACAATAACAGTCCTGGTTGAAGTGCAGTATTAATGCAATTGGTCAAACTGGTGTTATGAAAATGTTGCCTATAAATAGAGTGCCTTCTTATCAAAACCGCCACAGCAATGATTAATCTCTCCTCTATTTTGCTTGGGAACTAATGTGGTCGGAACCAGACTTTACAACCATGTGCTCTCTGGAATCCTCTCAAGCGGAGCACTTCTACATCCCGATTGATTGCCGCCCGGTTGCCGCCGAACCGCGTCATAGCTCATTACCATAAAGTTGAGCTGATTTCAACTCTCCTCAACGCCCAAATCGCCCAAAAGGCGCCACACCGCTCTCACCGGAGCTCGCCGCCGGCTCCCATTGAAAATGAATGACTTCCGGCCACTTTGACGCTCTCGCCGGCGGCGGTATGAACACACAGTTACATCACCAAGTGCAATGCAAAGCGTGGGATGCAGTGGGGTAAAGCGCGCCGCCACTGGACTCTAGAGCAGTGAGACGTGTTCTCTGGAGTGACCAATCACGCTTCTCTGTCTGCCAATCCGATGAATGAGTCTGGGTTTGGCGGTTGCCAGGAGAACAGGACTTGCCTGACTGCATTGTGCCAAGTATAAAGTTCGGTGGAGGGGGGTTATGGTGTGGGGTGGTTTTTCAGGGGTTGGGCTTGACCCCTTAGTTCCAGTGAAAGGAACTCTTAATGCTTCAGCATATCAAGACATTTTGGACAATTTCATGCTCCCAACTTTGTGGGAACAGTTTGGGGACGGCCCCTTCCTGTCCCAACATGACTGAACCAGTGCACAAAGCGTCGGTCCATAAAGACATGGATGAGCGAGTTTGGTGTGGAGGAACTTGAGTCCTGACTTCAACCTGATAGAACACCTTTGGGATGAATTAGAGCGGAGACTGAGAGTCTCTCAGTCATCAGTGCCTGACCTGACCTCACAAATGCGCTTCTAGAAGAATCCCCATAAACACACTCCTAAACCACTCCTAAACCCGTGGTACCGTGATCGGTTGACACCTGTGAAATAAGTCCATTTGTGAAATGGATCTATCTATCCCCTATCCCACTAAACCTAGCCATCACAAAACAACTTTCAGCATTTTTACATTTTCAACATCACCTAAGATTGATATGCTGTTTTCCTCATGGGGACCAATAATGTCCGAAAAGGACAAGGATTTCGGACATTTTGTCTCCATAACTGAGGGTATACAGTACCTGAACCACACACACACGCACGCACGCACACACGCAAACACACACACACACACACACACACACACACACACACACACACACACACACACACACACACACACACACACACACACACACACACACACACACACACACACACACACACACACACACACACACACACACACACACACACACACACACACACACACACACACACACACACACAAATGGGGAAGTTTGGAGCTTTCACATTCACTTCCCTAAATGTGAATGTGAGAGACTTTTATGGACACTTGTGTAATGTCATCTCTTTTCTGGAGTTGAGTACTCTGCAAGTGTTTATTTTTGTATTTCAAAAAGGAATCTGACCTTAATGGAGATTCAAATGTTGTTTTTATATCAACATAACAAGTGAGCTTGGATTCTGAGTTTGTACCGAGTTGGTATTGTGGCTAGTTTTTAACTAGCTGACCGGTACACTGTGACTCCTGAGTGGGAACCCGAGGGTTTTGTCTGTGTGCTCTCATGTTTTCCCAATAGTGCATTGCAGGGTATTTTCAGGCACCACAGGAAGTCCGTTACATCTACACACACACACACGCACACTCTCTCTCTCACACACAGTCACTGTCTCTATTGCACAACAGCCCTGAAGAGCTCTATAACTAACTGTCTCACTGTAGAACAGAGGACAACAGCCACAACACCCCAACATTAAGCCTGATAAGATTTGAGTTTATATTGTTATATTGGTCAGAAAAGGCTTTCCTTATAATAAAGAAAAAAAGGTATGAAAATGTTGTATGTATGTATGGTAAAAGTAAGTATTATGAAGTCATAAGACCTATTAGATATGCAGGTAACACTTTATATTAGGTGTCTGTAACTACTACACTCTCAAAGAAAATAGTGCAAAATTGGGGTTTTTGTACCTCTATGTCAGGGGGTTGGCAAGTTCGGCCCTAGAGAGCTGACGTCATGCAGAGTTTAGCTCCAACCCTACTAAGCCACCATAAAACTCATGGCTCCCAGCATGCATTGCAACATTGAGTATGTCACCATTGTTGAGATACACATGCTAACACTGTCTTGTTAACACTGTAACAAAAACCACAAACTCACATAAAAAGACAAGAGTCAAACTGCCCAACTAAAGGAAACACTGATCACCATAATGGCGACCAAATATTTTCAATAAAACATCAACATCTAAACCTCAGTTAATTCTCAAAAAGAGTAATGTCTTTCAGAGTTGGAGCCAAACTCTGCAGGACAGCAACTCACTAGGACTGAACTTGCCTACCCCTGATCTAAACAATGGTATAATTGTACCCTAAGGACCAATTGTGTACCTTTAAAGGTACCGTTATACGTTTTGTTCCACAAGGAACATAATTGTACCTCCACTTTTCTGAGAGTGTATGTACTTGCATCAAAAAAGGTACAATGTACTTTTTTATGTTCATGTTGTGCTGCAAAACACTGATACTGAGGTGGATACGGATAAGGTTAGGGACAGGTTTGGTGGTATGGGGAAAGTCAACTGTGTAATTATAGATGTAATTAATTACATTCAGGTATTTCTGAAATATAAGTACAACGTAAAAACGATTAAAAATCATTAATTTAAATGCTAGTACACAGTAGTTCAAGACACCTAATATAAAGTGGGACTGACACACGAGATAAAATAGTTATTATTATTAACCAACCATAAAAAATTGATCATTCACACATCAAATGTCTATATCTGTCCTCACTTAAAACTGTGATAAAATTTGGTCTGTGCCTCATCAGACTTTCTTGACTGTATACAATAACTAAAATCATTAATTAAAATTGTAGTTTTGATATAATCTGTTAAATTGATCTCGGATCAATTGTAGTAAAAACTATTTAATGTTAAAGGAACACGCCACTATTTGTGAAAAGCAAATTTTCCAACTCCCCTAGAGTTAAACAGTTGAGTTTTACCGTTTTCAAATCCATTCAGCCGATCTCCAGGTCTTGCGATAGCACTTTTAGCATAGCTTAAGAAATAAATATTATACACAAATTGAATTGGCAAATTCTAATAAAATAAACACTGAGGGTTGACAATTGAAATATTTATTTCAAACCATAATTTTATGCAATGTTCAATTTAATAATGCAAGGTGCAGTTAAATACTGCATTTTTTGGTCTTTTAAATCACTTTATCAAATCATTTAACATTAAACTTCTAAATTTTAACATTAAATAGTTTCAAATGTAAGTTGTTTTAAAGGAACACGGCACTTTTTTTTGAAAATAGACTCATTTTCCAACTCCCCTAGAGTTAAACAGTTGAGTTTTACCGTTTTCGAATCCATTCAGCCGATCTCCGGGTCTGGCGGTAGCACTTTTAGCATAGCTTAGCATAGATCATTGAATCTGATTAGACCATTAGCATCTCGCTCAAAAAATGACCAATTTGCCTATTTAATTTGTGTATAATTTGATAACTACAAAATCATATACAAATCAGAATTTTATACTGAATTCAGACGTCCCAAATTTTGATAACAGGGTTGGGAAAAAAAATCAGACCTTATTCATAATATACAAAACAACTATAATTTGACATCCTAAAGATGACAATCAATATTCTTTGTTCAGAATTTACCATTACTGACCATTTGTTGAACAACTGATTTTCTCATTTTTTCAGGCCTTATTTTGTACCTTATTTGTGGAAAGTGCCTTAAAAATGTTGGTAACTTGGCTGCCATGAATATAAAAGCATAATTCTCTATAATACAGATTTTATACATCTATCACACACACACACACACACACACACACATCACAGGCAAGGGCATGATGAGTGAGTCACAGGGAATGACCGTAACAAAGGCAATGAGATGAATGACAGCTGTTTGTCTTGGTCTTTATCTCTGTGAACAAACTTCCTGTAGGTTACAGCCACTACAGCCATGATAACCGCACCACACTCTGACTAGCCACATGTTTGAGCAGGTTTTCTCGCTTTCTCTCGTCTTCGGGTCTTTCGCAAAGACACTGTTCATATACTGGAAATCATGTAAGATTCTTAGTAATTGTATGTGTACAGGAGTGCCGGAAACACCTGTTACAAAAAATCAACACGCAATAAACAAAATAAATTAATATTTAATGTGGGTTTTTTTTCTTCTTCAATTTCTTCAGCATGATGTCATAGGAGAACATTAAGTTCCACATTGAACTTTTTATTTCCTAGTTATTCAGAAAATGATCTATCCACTGTATTTCATTTGTGTAAATTAGCTGTCTGACTCAACCCAGGTATGGTGTGCCACAAGGCTCAGTCTTGTGCCCTTTCTTGTTCTCAATGTACATGATCGCTTTTGGTGATATTTTTAGGCAGCATGGCATTCATTTTCATAGTTGACACAGCTTTATATATATCCTCCAGATAAAATTATAGAAAAATATACAAAATATTAAGGAAGACAATTAAATTATAATCATAATTCCAATAACATTTGTCTAGATGACTTTGTATTTTGATAGCTATACATATCTAATGTCTCTAGAACAACAGTTTCCACCTCAGAAATATTGCCTGTCACAGTTATGTTTATTTTAACGGGTTTCTTTGTCATGGTTCTCATTGCCATTGCTTGAGCTCTGATTAGTTACACACCTGAGGCTTCATTTATAGAATGTTGTAGACACCGTCCTACATGTGATCTGAGATCATGTCCCGAAAAAAACATGTACGCACAAAAGAAACATGCATATTCCACGTCTTCCAGATGTGAAATCTATAAATCGCAAATGATCTTGAAATTGTGCGCAGCTGAATGGTTTCAGATCTCCACCTTGCAAACGGCGCCTAATTAATGTCATTAATATATAAAAGAGCACCAGTCAACATCCAAATTCTTTACTTGAGAAAGGTGGGTGCCTGGGCGGCAAGAAAAAGAATTTTAGCGAGGCCAAAATCGGGGTCCTGTTGGCGGATTAGCCAAAATAATTCATAATTCCAAGTCAAGTCAGCTTTATTTATATAGCGCTTTTAACAATGTAGATTGTTTCAAAGCAGCTTTACAGTGTTAAACAGGAAAATAATGCAGCATAATTTTTATTCAGCTGTATAGCCATTCTGGAGAAAATGCTGATGTCATCAGTTCATTTCAATTATCATACAGTGACAGTGTGGGCTTTAGATCAATAATTAGATCAGTAATTTAGTTTATATGGTTAATTTAGTTTATTAATTAGATTTATTTCGATGTTTAGTTGAAAAATTTAGTGTCCCCAACTGAGCACGCCAAGCCAGAGGCAACAGTGGCAAGGAAACCAAAATCCCATTAGGTGACCTAATGGAGAAAAATAAACCTTGGGAGAAACCAGGCTCAGTCGGGGTGCCAGTTCTCCTCTGGCCAACACATGTGGAATCAAAGTATACATGCTAAATAATTTAAATGGTAACACTTTAGAACAGGGGTTTCAAACTGGGCTCCAGGGACCCCCAGGGGTCCTCCAGAAGGTTCTAAGGGGTCCCCAGAAAATTTCAGAGAATAAAGCAAAAATGGATAAAGTTCTACCGAACATTCATGTTAAATGTTAAATCTCATGTTAAATCTAAACGTTTCTCTCTTTTCTTGCCGTAAACGTACTTTCCAGAATTGTATATGTTTGCTTTGTATCTTTCTAGTGAGTTTTTCTCACTATAGTCCTTTATCTCGCTCACTGGGGTTGTAAGGCAATATTCTTAACGCAGTATGCTTACATACATTTATTGTGAAAGTTGCTTATAAATACAAGTTTTAAATGAAAATTTCTTCTTCGAGTTTATACTTCCAACATTAAGTATGCCTTCATATTCGGGGGTCCTTGGCATGTTAAAGTTTGAAAACCCCTGCTTTAGAATACTGTTCCATCATTAATGAATAACTACACAGGAACAAATGAGAAATGCATTAACACTCTAGTAACTACTATTAAAGGGTTAGTTCACCCAAAAATGAAAATTATCCCATAATTTACTCACACTCAAGTCATCCTAGGTGTATATGATATTCTTCTTTCAGACGAATACAATCAGAGTTATATTACAAAAGTCCTGGCTCTTGGCAGTGAATGGCTGTTTCTGTTTTTGAAGTCCATAAAAGTGCATCCATCCATCATATAACTGCTCTACACGGCTCTGGGGGGTTAATAAAGGCCTTCTGAAGCGAAGTGATGCGTTTATGTAAGAAAAATATCCATATTTAAAACTTTACAAAATAAAGTTCCGGCCGATCGCCTTCCGTATTCAACTTACGGAAAAAGTGTTGAAAGTGCCTCTCGCAGTTCAAAATGACGAGCGTAACTGTTGTGCATTGTCGTCAGACGTAGCGTAAGCATTTTGAACTGCGAAAGTTTTTAATATACGTTTTAAATATGGATATTTTTCTTACACAAACCCATCGATTCACTTCAGAAGGCCTTTATTAACCCCCCAGAGCCGCGTGGAGCAGTTATGATGGATGGATGCACTTTTATGGATTTCAAAACAGAAACAGCCAGTCACTCCCATTATAAAGCTTAGAAGAGCCTGGACTTTTTTAATATAACTCTGATTGTATTCGTCTGACAGAAGAAAGTCATAAACACCTAGGATGACTTGAGGGAGAGTAAATTTCATTTTTGGGTGAACTAACCCTTTAACTAACAAGAAACTCTAATTAACAAATTAGCATAATAGCATTTGGTGTGGTAGTTCACTATTAGCTAATCAGTAACAACTATTTTTTCATACCTCCCATACCCCTTATCCGCCAGCATGAACCAGGTGCTAGTTAAGAGTCGGTTCGACTGACGAGCCTTCTAAGAACCGGTTTGCCCTTGCACGGGCTAGAGAGCCATCACAGAGCCAGTCTTACATCACTTTTCCACCAAGGCAGTGCTAGAGCTAATTCAGAGCCAGTGCTAGTCCCAGTTCATAGTTGGTTCGACTGAGGAGCCTCCTAAGAACCGTTTGCTTTTCCACGGGCTGAGAGCCACAACAGAGCCATGTCTTACGTCACTGTGTACGTCTCATCTCTCTCAGCAACGCTAGCGAGGCAGCGGCAGTGTTGCCAAGTTGGGCTACATCATCACTGTTGCTGCGGGCTGTTTTTCATCTCCGCGGGTTAAGGCGACCACAATTATGTGATATTTAGCCCCGGGAATGCGAATTTAAGTAGGCAACCATGCCAAAAAAACACATATTTTACCCCCAAATGTGCTTTTTACCGGGGAAGCCCCCCTGAAACACGATTGGGCTTGTTTTGAGTAGCAATTGGATGGGTTTTGTTGTGAAAACCTGGCAACCCTGGGCAGCGGGAAACACAAACACACCAGGCTTGTTCGAGATGCATCGGCGCTGCGCAGACCGATCCACGTATGATATTAACAAAAAAACGCATGAGTGAATCAAAAGGAGTCGTGTGCTCTCGCTGGACTCGTTGTCATACGGCGATCGGTCTGCACAGCACCGCTGCGAACAAGCCTTCCATCAACAATGCAAACGTTGCGTTACTATTGATTCACATGGCTTTACGATCCTACATCGGCATCAAAACACAACGAAAACACAGCGAATCCAACGCTTTAATGCAGTTCGCCGTAATTTGTATAGACGGAGATTACAAACGAGCAGCAGCTGTTAGCTCCATTAGCTGCTATTTCAACAATGGCAGATCTCCAGTTTGTGTTGGTCTTGTTGACCCCCCCCCCCCCCCCCCCCCCCAGCGCCTGACGTAATCGGTTCTTACTTCTAGCCCTGTTCAAGCCCAGCAATGTTTTGGTGCTACTTAAGAACCACTATTCCTGGCTCGGAGCTGGGGCTTTGGGTGTGGAAACACAAAGAAACGATTTGAAACTAGGCTCTGGCTCCGATCTAGCTCTAGCTCTGCCTTGGTGGAAAAGGGGTACATATACGTCTCGTCTTTTTTCAGCAACGCTAGCGAGGCAGCGGGAAACACACACACACACCAGGCTTGTTCGAGATGCATCGGCGCTTCGCAGACCGATCAGCATATGACATCAAAATACCGCATGAGCGATTCAAAAGCATAAGGAGTCGTATGATCTCGTTGTACTTTGATTATTATTTTTTAACCTAGTTTTTTGTAATTCTTATGCTGCATTCACACCAAATGCGAATAGAGCGTCAAACATTTTATGTCTCTGCTTAGGTTCCTCCTGTCTCTGCCCTGGCACTTCCCACTTTAATCTCTTCCCTGGTCATCGTCCTATCGGTGGCCCTGTCCCATAAACACTCATGGTCTTCCAACGAGTCCGCTCTTTCTTGACGTAACACTGCTTTGACTGTCAGGAAGAAATGTGCTGCAGAGCTCGCACCAGTGCAGGCTCGGCAAAAGTGTGCATCGAGGGCGCATATCAACCAAAAAGGAGGGTGCTCGCGAGATGAAGACTTCTGAAACCTAAAATGACAAATGGGACACCCTACAGTCTTATGAATTTAACAAGCACACGGCAGCCATTGTAAGACCGAAAGTGCATATGAAGTGTACCATTTGGGTCTTCCTCTGCCTGCTCCTCATCCTCCTCCAGAGCCCCTGATCCGAAATCACCCCCTAAACCTTCAATCACTATTTCCTACTTTAGTCCACTAATACAGTTCACTTGAAGGAGTAAATGAAAACAAGTGAGGACATTTGGACATCCATTGAGTGTTCATCAGCTGTACACTCGTTATTGTGGTGCAATGTGGGATAGAATGAGTGCACTCAATAACGTCCACTAGGGTTTCGGACACCACTACAAATGGCTGTCCCCTCAAATAATTCCGGTTTGAGGGTATAGGGGGCGATTTCGGATTCAGCCTTGGAGTATGGTTTGCAGCACAAGGACATGATTGATTATCACCTGTCCCCTGTTCTGTTGATTATCACCCACAGCACAAGCCCTCACAAGCCCTCAGTTTCTTCACCAGCAGCCATATCACCCTGCAGCCCAAGACTGGTTTCCCACTGAAGCTAAGCAGGGCTGAGCCTGGTTAGTACCTGGATGGGAGACCAACTGGGAAAACCAGGTAGTAGACATGTGCCGGTGAACGGTAATACGATATACCGCAATAATGAACATGCACAATATTGTTATCGTGGGCACTTCAAAATACCGTGAATAATTATTTATTACGAATTATTCAGATTTTTAGAATGAATTTTAAGAATACTTTACCCATCAACCGTTTAAAATGAAAAACACGTCAAAGAGGAACGCGCACTGATGTAAATAGAGCGTGCATGAGCCGAGCACATGGCAGAATGAGGAGACTCGCTGAAGTGCACATTCACTCTTCGACAGCAGAAGGCGCTGACGCAACTGCAGAAATGCAGCCGTTTCCCCAGTAATCACATAACCTAATACATAATACTTAAAGACTTAAGGCTATTCATTTTCAAACTTGCATTTTATATTTTAATCTGGACTAAATTACATGCCCTAGATATTGTTTGAATATGTTCTGACTGTTGTTCAATCACACACTTTACAAGGTATTTAACATTAGTTCCTTCATTAACAAGCTGACAATGAAAAATACTTCTAAAGCATGTATTAATCTTAGTTAAATGTACATTTCAGCATACCTATTGTTCTTTATAATTCTTTTGCACTTTAATCTGTTTTAAATATTTGTTTACTTTATGCATTTTTGTGTATTGCTTTATTGTATTTAAATGTTTGGTTCTTTTGTTATAAGAAAGTGATTTAACCTGTTATAGTATGACAACACTTTTTGCAACTTATTTCAATATCGTGATACCGTATACCGCGATAAAAGCTTCAGCAATTAATCGCAACATGAAAATTTGATACCGGCACATGCCTACCAGGTAGCTGCTGGTAGAGGTGTTAGTGAGGCCAGCAGGGGGCGCTCACCCTGTGGTCTGTGTGGGTCCTGACACCCCAGTATAGTGATGGGGACACTATACTGTAACAAGCACCGTCCTTCGGATGAGACGTTAAACCGAGGTCCCGACTCTCTGTGGTCATTAAAAATCCCAGGATGTCCTTCGATAAAGAGTAGGGGTGTAACCCCGGCATCCTGGCCAAATCTGCCCATTGGCCTCTGTCCATCATGGCCTCCTAATCATCCCCATATACAGATTGGCTTCATCACTCTGTCTCCTCTCCACCAATCAGCTGGTGTGTGGTGGGTGTTCTGGCGCAATATGGCTGCCGTCGCATCATCAGGTGGTGCTGCACATTGGTGGTGGTTGAGGAGATTCCCCCCTTCTATATGTAAAGCGCTTTGAGTGCCTAGAAAAGCGCTATATAAATGTAACAAATTATTCTTCAGTTCATGGTGTTACGTCTGGAGATGTATTTTTCGGTGTCTATCTCTCTCTCTCTCTCTCTCTCTCTCTCTCTCTCTCTCTCTCTCTCTCTCTCTCTCTCTCTCTCTCTCTCTCTCTCTCTCTATCTCTCTCTCCTCTTTCTTGCTCTTAGGTCTAATTGGACCTAATTGGACATACAAAGACGTGCCTACTGATTCGTCATCTGAGGCCCGCGTCTTTTTAAATATCCAGACGCGAAGAGACTGGAAGAGAGAAAGCAGATTTGTTGTTGGCGTTGATGTGTGTTGTGAATTGGAGTTGAATTTTATTCTGTTGTTAACTCTGTTGTACATATCCATTATTGTTTAAACCTTTGTCTCTCCGTGTCAACTGTTGTCTTTTCTTTTTTTGTATTTTGTGAGTTGGCGAGTGTGCTGCTGTTTTTGGTACTTTATTGTAAACACTGTAAATATTACCGTGCCTTTCATCTTAAAGGCCGTAGGGATCGGGTGCCAGTTTTCTTTATTGTAAATACCCTTTTCTCCTGTTTTTGGCTGTAGACAGGGAGCCAGGGAAGACTGCTGTTTTTTCTTTCGCGTAGGTTAGCGTCAAGTTTTGTTTCTTATTTTGGCACTACCCAATCCTGAAGAGATTGCCTTATTGTGTACATATAAGAAGCTCTAACAGAAAGAATAAAAAAGTTCACAAGCACGGTAACAACAGTTTGGGATTTTTTGATCTTATGTTGGCCTCACTGACCCTAGACGAGGGGCGTAACAATGGTCTTGTGTTAACGTTACGTTGGTATATGTTATTGCACTTTGCCCTTATTAAAAGACCATTTCTCATTCATTCTACATCGTGCGACTCTTTGGTGGATTTAAAACATGTAACCCCTGACAGTTACAGGACATTTTCTTATTATGATACTGAAAAAGTAGTCCATCTATTCATCATTAGACCTGATTATTTCATGTACTTTTGGGTGAATTCCAATAATCTTTTTACTGTTTACTTGTCCAGTCCATAGCATTTTTACATACACCCTGTAACGATCTACCCCATTAATAATGGACAACTTCTCTACTATCCATGGCCCAGAGGATGAACATTAATAAGAGGGAATAGAGTTTTTCTTGTTGAAATTATTATTTTTGTCGCCTTTGGCTCGCTTGCTGGGGACTGAAAGGCACTATTCTTTATAAAGCTGTTTTGAAATGATTTTTTATTGTGACAAGTGCTAAGATCTCATGAACCAATTCACTCTGAAGAACCTGAAGACTTTTCTCCAAATAACCTCCAAAGGAAACAGAGAAAACGTTGTTTTTTTTTTTTAAACAAAGATGCTAAAAACTACAGTTAACAACCAATTATTTTAAGTACTGCAGTGCTGGATGACAGCCTACAGAGGATAAAGAAGTTCTGAAAGTCATACCTCAAGGGTAAAAGGGATCACTGCTCAACTGTGGTGATCCAATACGCAGTTTGCAAGTGCATGGCAAGCAGAGCAGGACTGATGCTCTACCTCCATCATCTGGCAATGAAGAGCATCGTGTTTATGTCCACATCTGCTGGTGATGAAGAGGTATTTCTACCTCATTTCTGAAAATGAGTTTAGATCAGTAATATGGACCAGCTTGAATTCCAAGATTCCAAGCAATACTATCTTGATAATAATAATAATAGTATCAATTAATATGAATTAATTATTTCGCTCTAAAAAATATGTCAACTCTATGTCAAGAGTTATTTTGAGATTTCTTCAGTTAGATTCATACTGCATGAAGTTGCACTAATGGGGAATCTCAGAAATATACGTCAATGCCATATATTTTGTCGTATGTATGTATTTATGTATGTGCCACAATCTGTGTTTAGTTTTGTTACGTTGCCTTTACTATCTTGTTAACTTTAATTGTTATCTACCTTATTTTAATATTATTTTAATATATAAATATTTAGTGTGCCACAGCAACACCATAAATGTATTTAATTAACCCTCTCGTGCTCGTCGGTCATTTTTTGACCGAAAAATGTTCTGTTTTGAAATGTTAAAAATCACAGCTTCATCAGAATGATATGAAACTTGGTAACTTTTCTAGCATTAGGTATGTAAACACAAAAAAATTGTGGTCATGATTCGAGCATGCTAATTGGTCGTAAAAAAAAAAAAGTACCGTACATTGTCTTCGGTCATAAATGACCCCCATAGGAAATTAATGGGAAATCGGCAAAAACACAAAAATTCTCCGAATATTTGCGTGTACAATCAACAAATCGGCCACAATGCTGAAAAAAAGTACACAGCAGTCAAGGGGTGACACTCTAAAACATCAAGAGTGTGATATTGACACACCCACTCACACACACACACACACACTTATACACACACACACACACACACACACACACACACACACACACACACACACACACACACACACACACACACACACACACACACACACACACACACACACACACACACACACACACACACACACACACACACACACACACACACACACACCTATGAAAAACTGAATGAACCACATTTTTAAAAATCACAGCTTCATCAGAATGATATTAAACTTGGTGACTTTCCTAGCATTAGCTATGTAAACACACACAAAAATTGGGGCCAAGATTCGAGCATGCTAATTGCTTCAAAAAAAAAATACTCCCACTTGTGCTCTTCGGTCAAAAATGACCCCCATAGGAAATTAATGGGAAATCTGCAAAAACACAAATTCACAGAAAAAAATCTATATTTCTAACAAAAAAAAATTATCTAAAACTTTATAATAAATAGTCTTTGAGATTTTTAAAATATATATTCAAATCCATCAAAAAATAAAAATCATTAAATGTGTTCAAAACAGAACTAGTGAATTCTCAAGCGTCTCCATAGAGACCTCTAGTGATTACACACATGGTTGCATGATTCCTTAAAGGTCCCATGGCATGGCATTTTTCTATTATTTTATAGTGTTTTCTGAGGTGTACTTATATTATTAGTATGATTTTTACATCATAAAATGTCATAATTTAGAAATAAAAGGCATTTTTTCTATACTGCTGTTTACCCTGTGGCTGACTGCCCTGCTTCAAGAGGCGTGTCTGCTGTGAGACTTCAGTAAAAACAACCACTGTTGTGATTGGCTGACATCTTTGCATTTTAAATGAGCGGAGGGGGCGTGGTTTAACGAGGCACGAGTCTGCCAGAGACGATGGACCTGTGTTCACTTCACATCAGTTCTGTCAGCATGTCTCAGTTCAGGGTGAACTGTTGTAGTTACTAGCATATACTTCAGGTTATTAGTTTATTTCTAGTCGGAGAGGCTGTCACTCATGTCAGAAAGTTAGTAACTTTAGTAAATTATGGATCAGCGCTGACTCGAGACGCGAACCGTTTAGAACGATTCAGTCCGATTTGGTGAACTGGTTCGGTTCACTAAAAAGAACCGATTCAAAAGAATGATTCGTTCGCGAACCGGACATCACGGAGACGGAGCGATTGCTAACAAAGTTATTTATAGTAACTACTGAGTTATGAGAGCGCTGTCTGTCAGCGCGAGTTTATTGTGTTTGTATCTGAGAGTTCTGAATAAACACGAGTCCCAGTCACACCGAGTCCTCTTCATCATTATTCTACCAACTTTGTAACACATGCAATGTACCATTACAGCAAGATGAACGAGTTAGTAAGTTTGATTAAAGCATTATTTCTAGATATGTTCCAATCATATGAATAGCGTCAGTGATGCGCATTGAGTAACGTACACAGCGCAAACAAAGACACAACAGCTGTAATCGAATGTAATCCAGTTTATTGTGGGGAAAGCTGGCTAGCCTAGCCAGATACCCTCACGCTTACCCCCCTTCTGCTTAATCTAACGCCGCGTTTGGTGCCTCCGCTGTGGGCCAGATGCAGTACTGGGGGTCGGGGATGTTGGAGGCCGAGCTTCGGCGTGTGTGAGGTTTATCTCTAAAGATGTGACTGCTGATGTTAAACAGAAAAGACTGTATGCACATTTTAGAACAGATAGACGCGACAAGGACGTACAAAAACACTGACTCACAAGATAGAAAACACGAAAACACTGTTCTGTCGGGAGAGAGAGAAGCCGCTGCGTGTCCACAAATAATAAATAATAAGCTACACATAAGAAATCAATGATCACAGATCAGAAGGAACTGAAGAAAGACTTCTGTTTTCATTTGTACATCCAAACACTGAGAAACTGGCAGCGTTCACTCGTTCACAACCCATGATCTCTCGAGCGTTTGCATGGGCGTGCCAGATTCTCTGGGCGGGGGAAAGGGAGGAAACCGTTCCTGCTTGGACGTCAAACCAGGAGACTTCAGGATTGGCTCGTCTGGCCTGTCATTTTCTCAAAGGCAGAGAGAGACAGCCAGAACTCGGTTTTACACCGATCAACATTTCTATCCACTTGGGGACAATATTCAGGCTAGGGGAACTCATATTAATGTTGAAAAACCTCATAAAATGAAAATTTCATGCCATGGGACCTTTAAATAATTCCAAAAGAGGGCGCTAATCTGATTATACATTTTTTTTTGAAGGCCTAGTCTCTATTTTAACCTGAAATACTGCAAAAAAAAAAAAAAAAAAAAAAATGTGTATCATTTTCAATGGCAAAATAGACCACAATTATTGCATAAATATGAAAAAATACCATCAAATCATCTCAAAATTAAAAAGAAAAAATATTATTGAAGAAAAATAAATTGCATTGGTTTTACTGGGAAGTTTAATTTTTAGATGCACCAGAGGGTTAAACAGAAAGTTGGACAAATATTTCATTAAAAAAAGCAATTAAAAATGAATTGATCAAAGGTTTGTTTCTGTGCATTGGTGTCTTTTGTGTGCATATGCTTGTCAAATATTTGTCAAACAAAGATTAGAACATCACCCCACACAATTTCTCCACTGGTCGCACTGACATATTATTTTCTTTCCATTTCTCTTCTCTCTTCTTATCTCTCTGTATCATTTCTTTACTTGTCATACTGCAATGCAATTTTCTTTTAAAAGACTGTTAAGATTTTGTATGGATACATATCTAGGCCTATAAACCTATTTTCACCCTCAATTTCTGTGTAAAAGTGTGTGCGTGTGTGTGTGTGTGTGTGTGTGTGTAGCCCATTTTAGCTAAAAACTGTGGCCCATTTTAGCTTAACCAGCCATTTCTACCTAAACCCTTTACACAGAAATCGAATTTTCTTTTTTAAAAGTGTTGGTAAGCTTACTTATTGCTTTAGTACTATTAATGAAGGATGAAATGTACTATGTCAGGCTCACCTTACTATTCCTCTGACAAGCTTCATGCAACTAATAAACAACTCACACCAATCAAAACTATTGTTACATGTAAACAAGTGCAAGATCAGTTCATGTGATTGGCTGTAAAAACGTTAAGAGATGTGATGCTACAACGTTATTTGGCCCATTTTAACGAGAATTGTTGTGATTCATTTCAACAAAATTGTTTTACTGTCAAAAATCGCGACGGTCCAGCATTTTTATCCGTTAATATAATTTTCCTATTTAAAAAAAAAAAAAAATTATAAACATCACCCGGACGCGTATTGACAGGCTTTATTCGATTCGCCCGAGCATCCTTTATGGAGGCAGCGGCAACACAGCTGTGGTCTGGCGAATCCGGAGCGCTTTCATCAGCAGTCTCCAGTGTCGGCATTGGCTCTCCTTCATCCCGACTCCAAACGAGCAGCGGCGGCGGAGGCACAGGCATGTCTGTCTAGAGCTCCGACACCATATTTACCGGCCTGTTATGTCGGGTTTAGGATGATATGGGCTCGACGGAAAATGTGACAGCTGTCCGCGGGCATCATGAGGATATTGACGGCTTCCGGGCTCTTCCTGGCCTTCTGTTCCATCTGGCTCTTGACCATGGCCATCAGCACAGACTACTGGTACGAAACAGATGCGCGGAAACACCGGGACCGATGCAAAAAATACGCCAGCAAGAGAAATGACCCAGGATACATATATATTTCCAACCAAAACCTCCCTCTCCGGGTGCGACCGACAGCGAGGCAGCCTGAGCGCTTCGCTCCTCTGCGGGGATCCCTGCACTCTGCGCCCGTCATGGAGTCCCGCTGCAGCCGCCGCTACAACTCGACCACAACCGGGCTGTGGAGGAAATGCCACCGAGAAGGGTTCGACCTGGAGAACGAGGATCTGATTTTTAAAGGTGATGAGCAGTAGTTGATCTGGAACAGTGTGTTTATGTCTGGCGCTATCCCAGGTGCCGATGTCCCACATTAACACTAGCTCACACATTAATCACATTTCATCTGAAATACAGAAAAATATAGAGTGCATTTGACAAAACACGTGTTCTTTGTGAGGTCTGAGAGACCCTTTTAATAAAGGAAAACACTCTCGATGCAGTTTGTGGCCCAGTTATAAAGTTGATTTGATCTTAATCCAAATGAAGGGTTTGTCACCAAAGTTAAAGGATTAGTTCACTTCAAAATGAACATTTCCTGATATTTTACTCACCCACATCTCATCCAAGATGTCCGTGTCTCTCTTTTATTAAGTTTTTTGAGGAAAACATTCCAGGATTTTTCTCCTCATCATAGACTTCAATGGCAACCGAAATGTTGAAGGTCCAAATCAATGCAGTTTCAGAGGAAGGGCTTCAGAGGCTCTGCACGATCCCAGACGGGGAATAGGGTCTGATCTAGACAAACCATCAGCCAAAACAAAAACAAAATGTATATAGGGGGAGAGCAGGGGCGAAAGTACAAATTTTCAGAAAAACGTCATTTTAAAAGATAATGTTTCAGACAGAGAGACCCAGCTAACACACGACGTAACAGTTATGTAATTTATTCGTACTTTTTGGTAATTTCATGACTTACCAACTGACAACGTAGTCTCAACGTCGTATGTCTGTAATTTCCTTACCATAAAATGACCTTCTCACAACGTTGTCAGTACGATCTCTGGACGATACAAGATTACCAACAACGTTCCAGATACGTACTCCACACGTAATATTTTGGTAATTTTATGACTCAATGACAACGTAACTACAACGTTGCATGCCTGTAATATCATTACCATCAAATTACCAACACACAACGTCGCCAGTACGATCTCCTAACGTTATTAGATAACCAAGGACGTCCAAGGACCAAGGACATGGTAATTCCATGACTTACTGGCAACATAAATGTATATATTTTTGCTGTGGTCAATAACTCACAAGTGTGGCCTATCAGTAGCAGGTGGTATTTTGTATAAATGTAGAATGACTACAGTATAATTTCACTTTGAACATAAGCTGCACTATTGTTACTTAATTGTGACCCATCAGTTGGGACGAAAGTAACACAACAATGAAAGCTAGATTTTTTTTGTATTAATACTGTTTTTATTAAACATACCTGACTATGACCTTGCTAATATGTAACTGCAAACATATTTTGTCCTTTAAATTACATTTTCATTTTAAATTTCAACAAATGTTTCAAATGTTACCCGACAGTACAAACTTGAATTGTTTATAATATTTTTTTATTTGCAATGTCAATCTATTTGATACAACAGTATGAACAATATGAAAATTAAATTAAAATAAATTAGCATAATATGCATTATATATATATATATATATATGTATGTATAAACAGGGCTCGACATTAAGCATTTTCATGTGCTTGTCGGTCATTCACTTGTCTGAGTAAAAAATGTGAAAAAAGTTTGATTTTTTTGTGTGTGTGTTGTAAATATAAAATTCATCCTGAAGCAATATTCTCACCAGTGTTCGATCAGCTTTGACATATTTAAATCTGCATATTTGTGACATTTTTACCTTTTATAAAGGGCATTTGTTCCCCTCATCTTATTAAATATAGGATATGCTTCAGCTTTGATATTATATTCTTAAATTTGATCTATACATTAAATAAAAAAAATGACACTATAGTGCTGTTACCATTCAAATTAAATAATTTACACTGAAAAAGTACAACTACTTTAAATAATGTTATGAGATTTGTATTTTTGAATAAACAAATAAGAAATGTTGGAAAGTATGTTAAACATGAAACTAAACCACCAGTAGGTGGCGGCAGGTGACCGTCTGAATAAGTGAGTCATTGAGTCATTCATTCAAACGATTCATTCAAACGATTCATTCAAGAATGAGGCAGTCGTTTACAAATAGGTCATTGAATCTTTGATTCAACCGATTCATTCAAAACGCTGAATCGTTCAGTAACACGCTGTTGCTGTGAGATGCGTTATGGTTCTGCTGTGATCTTTGTTTGGAACTATTTTCGCTGCTGAAATCGAACAAAAACAATCAATATTGCATCTAAAATGTAAGTGACTTAATGTTAATTGTTTATGGAGCTTTCATATGATATCAGTGTCACTTTCAGTCGTGATGTTATTCAGGAAAACAGCACTCTTGGTCGTGTGATGTTGTTTAACTGTAATGCAGTATCATATGTTCTAAATATAAAAACTTCACATTTTGAATGTTTACCACAGTGTGTTAACTGAGTTTCTCTGTGTGAGCGGCGCTCATTTGTTTTGATTTCTCCTCGAGAGGCTGCACAAGCATCAACAGCGCAACCTTGTTTCCGTCAGTTCATTATATATTATACTATTATCCACTATGGATCGCCACTTACTCTAAATGAACGCAGAATCACTTGCATTTCGGTGATGCCCTGGTTATTTTTTTGTTATTGACGTTTTAATCAGGCTCTTGTCCGGTCGGGCAAGTAAAATTCTCTTTCACTTGCCCCTTCAAAAAATCCAAGCAGACAAGCGTTAATGTTGAGCCCTGTATACACACTCACCTAAAGGATTATTAGGAACATCACTAATACTGTGTTTGACCCCCTTTCGCCTTCAGAACTGCCTTAATTCTACGTGGCATTGATTCAACAAGGTGCTGAAAGCATTCTTTAGAAATGTTGGCCCATACTGATAGGAGAGCATCTTGCAGTTGATGGAGATTTGTGGGATGCACATCCAGGGCACGAAGCTCCCGTTCCACCACATCCCAAAGATGATCTATTGGGTTGAGATCTGGTGACTGTGGGGACCATTTTAGTACAGTGAACTCATTGTCATGTTCAAGAAACCAATTTGAAATGATTCGAGCTTTGTGACGGTGCATTATCCTGCTGGAAGTAGCCATCAGAGGATGGGGACATGGAGGTCATAAAGGGATGGACATGGTCAGAAACAATGCTCAGGTAGGCCGTGGCATTTAAACGATGCCCAATTGGCGCCACTAAGGGGCCTAAAGTGTGCCAAGAAAACATCCCCCACACCATTACACCACCACCACCAGCCTGCACAGTGGTAACAAGGCATGATGGATCCATGTTCTCATTCTGTTTACGCCAAATTCTGACTCTACCATCTGAATGTCTCAACAGAAATCGAGACTCATCAGACCAGGCAACATTTTTCCAGTCTTCAACTGTCCAGTTTTGGTGAGCTCGTGCAAATTGTCGCCTCTTTTTCCTATTTGTAGTGGAGATGAGTGGTACCCGGTGGGGTCTTCTGCTGTTGTAGCCCATCCGCCTCAAGGTTGTGCGTGTTGTGGCTTCACAAATGTTTTGCTGCATACCTCGGTTGTAACGAGTGGTTATTTCAGTCAAAGTTGCTCTTCTATCAGCTTGAATCAGTCGGCCCATTCTCCTCTGACCTCTAGCATCAACAAGACATTTTCGCCCACAGGACTGCCGCATACTGGATGTTTTTCCCTTTTCACACCATTCTTTGTAAACCCTAGAAATGGTTGTGCGTGAAAATCCCAGTAACTGAGCAGATTGTGAAATACTCAGACCGGCCCGTCTGGCACCAGCAACCATGCCACACTCAAAATTGCTTAAATCACTTTTCTTTCCCATTCTGACATTCAGTTTGGAGTTCAGGAGATTGTCTTGACCAGGACCACACCCCTAAATGCATTGAAGCAACTGCCATGTGATTGGTTGATTAGATAATTGCATTAATGAAAAACTGAACAGGTGTTCCTAATAATCCTTTAGGTGAGTGTATATATATATATATATATATATATATATATATATATATATATATATATATATATATATATAATAGAGGGACAAAAGTAACAAGTGTTGCTTTCGTCCCGACAGGAAGTCCTGACATTTAAACGCGATGTACTTTTATACTGAAAAACTCTGAAAAGACAAACCTTCAGGGTGTGTAACAGCACTAAATAACCTGTAGATTGATCATCACTGTGGCACATGGAATGAGAAACACAACTTGTAATTAGAAAAAAAGTACCGCTTCAGTCATTTACTTGCCTTACTCAAAAACTGTATTTCGGACCTAACCGCGGGAAATTATGTCAAAATCACATGATATGGCTTGTGTGCTGAACCTGCTGTCATAGCTTGTCATAGCAAATGTAGTCAGGGCTCTGAGAAAATTGTTCTCCCCCCCCCCGGTTTTCCCTACTTTTTAACCTAAATTGCTCATCTTGCGCTGCTCTGCGACACAGCACGTCGGAAAGGTCGCGCTAGACGTAGGCAGAAGTACCGCCCCAAGCGGACTAATACAAACGCCCTTTACCAAAAAAAACCACTCCATATCCAACTTCAAAATCGTCCGACATCGTTGTTTTACCTTTTTTTGCTAAAGGCCGTTTTTATTAGTCTTCGCACGAGCGCTTTGTAAACACGGGGGCGGCACTTCTGCCTACGTTTAGCGTGACCTTGAGTCGCAGAGCAGCGCAAGATGAGCAATTTAGGTTAAAAAGTATATATATATATATTTTTTTTTTAAATGGCCGATGGTTTGTCTAGATCAGACCCTATTCCTCGTCTGGGATCGTGCAGAGCCTCTGAAGCCCTTCCTTTGAAACTGCATTGATTTGGACCTTCAACATTTTGGTTCCCATTGAAGTCCATTATGTGGAGAAAAATCCTGGAATGTTTCAAAACATGTAATTTCTTTTCGACTGAAGAAAGAAAGACATGAACATCTTGGATGAGACGGGGGTGAGTAAAATATCAGGAAATGTTCATTTTGAAGTGAACTAATCTTTTAAGGGCCTGTAAATGTGTGTAGACGTTCTTGTCTATGACTACTTGTGACTGCTCCACATAAACATTCACACACACTCATCTGTGTTAAAGCGATCCACTTACTGAAGTTTCTGTGAATGTCTGCAGGTTTGCTTCAGCGCTGCACGCCGGTGAAGTATTACTATTCCTCCGCGGATATCCCACGGAATCTGCCAGTGAACATCACCAAGACTATAAGACAAGACGAATGGCATGCTCTCCGTAAGTCAGATCATGACATGTTTACTGCAAGGTTTGAGTCTGAAAGTCTGTAGCTTCAGTCTCACAAGCATTGATCGATGAACCATCACCATTGTGCTCTTCTACACACTTGATACACTTAATGTAATAAGTGTATTTATTAGGGCTGTGACGAGACACGGGATCAGGTTCACGAGTATTTTTATTTCACATTATTTTTGAGAAATCCTCAATGACAAAATTCATGACTGGAAAAATAGTCTTAATTAGTTCTACTCTTTGAGTATGAATTATCAAACGCAATGAAAGACGATAATACTCAAGCACTGTAGCAAACAGACTCCACTGACTGGCTTCTCTCCTGTATGATGATTTCACACGAGTCTCTTCAGATATTACTGTACATGAATTATGAGCTTCCAGAACTTCTGACTGAGGCTCCTAATTCAACTCCTTTCCACAAACTGAACATAGAAATAAGAACAGTATAAGGGTGTTTCTGCAACTACGGGCACCCCAATTTTAATCTCAATCTCAATGAATATCAAATTTAACCATAACAGTCTGTAATGCATATAAAAAGTTACACAAAATTGAATGTAGTCATGAACATGTTTATTTTCTCTGTTTTTCGGGTCACCTTCTTAAAAAGTGTCACTTAATAACGTTCATTTTATACATTTTTCTTTATTAATTTCTATAAAAATGTAATAGCTTTTTCAAATTTGATGCAGTTTTGTAAGTATTGATATAAAAAAATAATATACAAAATAGGGAATTTCTTGTTTTTTTCTGTGCCATGTAAAAATGTTGCAGTAACCTTAGATGTCAATTGTTTCCATACACACAAAATATAACATATTTAACGTTTTATGACAGATGTTGCAATTTCAATGTGTTAATCATCTCAATATTTTTTTTTGCCAATTAAAATGTGAAAAAACAAAAAATAGAAATAGAGCAGTGCTGCGGTAATGACATCTTGTGTCGGTAAGGACACAATGTTAAAGTGCCACGAAATCAAAAACAGGCTACTGTAGAGAACAACATAGCATACTAATAATAAACTGAATATTTGTCATTTAATATACAGTAAACCTTGAATTTGTCTGTACCGCGACACAAGGTCTTTACCGCAACACCTAAATTTGCTGCGGTAAAGACATGTTGCGGTAATGACAATATTTTAGCTAATTGGCAGCTAGCAAGGCCTACTACATTAGTTTTGACTCTTAGCATCTTAATATACATGAATTCAACAGTAATATACATTTATTTTTCAAATGTAGTTCAAAATACACAATTATTAAGCTGAATGGTAAGGACGCACAATAAATACTAGAACAGAAACACTTTAGAACAGGGGTCATCAACTATATTTGTCCAAGGGCCAGTATTTTTCTCTGCAGACACTGTAAGGGCCAGATACTCGTAATATTAAAAAAAACTGAGGCCTTTCGCTTTCATTTGTCATTAGAACTATTTGCTGATGTGCAAGGCTTGCAATTACCATGTTCTTCTCTGTTATGTTGATGGTTCTTATTGAGACACCGCAATTGTGCGCAAATCCCAGGCAAGGAAAATTTTGACATTTGTGAAAATATGAGCACGTGAAACAATAAAAGATGTTCAATGAGAGCAACGCGTTTATCGTCATTCTTGACTGAAGCCAGGCTTTGGCACAAGCTACTTTTCAGAAGGCTTTTTTTCCGTTAGATTTAAAAATGAATAAACATGGAACGGACCCGAATATTCGAATATTCGTTCGGTGGGTTGGTATTCGATTTGAAAGCTTGACATTGGAATATTCGTTTGTTTGTTTTTTGCACACCTGGGACCCCCCGCGAAACGGTTCTCATTCCCTCTTGAATAAGGCCGGCGACACACTGGCTGCGTGAGCGTCTCAGCTGTTTGGTGTCCATTATTTCGGCTCCCATATTTAACAGGTTGGAGTTTGCACACTGACACAGGCGTCTCAGGCGCACTCGAGCCACGCGGAAAACGCGTGTATGCTAGAAATAGAACCAACGCGAACGGGAGTGTTCTCTGGCTAGAGCGCAGAACAGCAGAGTTTGTATGGACCGAAGTGCATGTCTGAGCTTGTGTTTTGTTGCTTTGACATTGTGGAAAATAGAATAATAGAAGCAAAATGTACTAGCATTTTTACCCGTTATTATCAATCTAAATTAATCTCGTTTTTAATTTAACTTAATTTCGTTTTTCTTTATTAAAATTTCGTTTTTCTTTATTTAAATTTCGTTTTTTCTTTATTTAAATTTCGTTTTTTCTTTATTTAAATCTCGTTTTTCTTTATTTAAATTTCGTTTTTTCTTTATTTAAATTTAGTTTTTTCTTTATTTAAATTTCATTTTTTCTTAATTCAAATTTTGTTTTTCTTTATTTAAATTTCGTTTTTCTTTATTTAAATCTACCCTTACTGTGCCAATTTGTTAGTCAGAAAAATATTAGACTACCTTAAAAGTATTGCTTAATTTAACAGACCTGTGTGTGTGCGTTTTATATCACTAGTGTCCATTCTCGGAGCTTAAAGGCCGGGTATACTTCACTTACCGCGCCCGGACGCGTCACGCGCGCAGCCACAAACGCGGACAGCCGAAGTATACCCGGGCCTTATGCTGCCTTCACGTGCTCTCGGAATTATCTTAAATACGAGTTTCCTAGGTAAAAATTGCACATGAACGCACTCCACTTTCGAAATTTAAATGGGATGAGCTCGTAATCTCGACTTCAGAAATGGGAATTATCAAATTTCCGATAGCACGTGAAGGCAGCATTAAGGCCTGGGTATACTTCACTTACCGCGCCCGGACGCGTCACGCGCGCAGCCCTGTCCGCGCGTCTTTTAAAGTATACTACACAACGGATGCGCGCGGAGGATCGCGTTCGACACATGCGCAGTAAAAAAGTGTCTATGCTCTACCAGACATCGGAGGGCAGCACTGAGTCCTGTCATCAAAGGGACATTTGCTGGGCATGATCGGAGAAGAACTGTAGTGGATCCACCATTGCAACATAGTTTGGAAGAAACACTGAAGAATCAAAAATTCTCTCTTTTTTTTCAAGCGTGTTGTTTTTAAACCGGTCTTTGCACACTCTTCTTCGACGGCTGAACACTGTGCTCAATACTGTGTGTATTGCCACCTAGTGGACTCTTCTGTACTGCTGGCGCATGCGCTGTTGCACGCGGACCGTTTGCGCGGTCTCAAAATTTGGGCTGCGCGCGGACGGGGTGTGCGTCCGGCCGCGAGCCCTCCGAATGACGAAAATTACGTCATGCGGGCGGTGCACGAACGCGGACGGCCGAAGTATACCCGGGCCTTAAGCTCTGCCCGCGTGAGGTGCACCGCTTCCCGCTCGCGCTGTTCTGACTGTAGTTTACTAAAAGTTTATTAATTCTGAATGTGTCGCGTCTCGTGTGTCCATCTATATTGCACCAAATGTGACACTGCACTCCCTTGTGAAGTCGATTGGATGAACGGTTCTCGAAATAATAAAAATGCAAATGGACACAAATTCCTGGCTTTATTAGAGAGAAAAATATGTTCAGCCCCTCTCTCCGAAGCTTCGAAGCTCAAAAAATGGTATTCGGACCAGCCCTAAACTTTTTCCTCTTACAAGGCTATTCCTGAATTCATTAGCCTATTATTCTGGGGGCCGGATGGAAATCACTGGCGGGCCGGTTTTGGCCCGCGGGCCGCCAGTTGACGTTGCATGCTTTAGAATAATGGTCATGAGTTAACATTAGTTAATGTATTAACTAACATGAACTAACCATGAGCAGTACATTTGTTACTGTATTTGTTCATCTTTGTTAACGTTAGTTAATATAAATCCAGCTGTTCATGGTTTGTTCATGTTAGTTCACAGTGCATTAACTAATGTTAACGAGATTTTAATAATGTATTAGTAAATGTTGAAATTAACATTAACAAAGATTAATAAACGCTTTATAAGTGCAGTTCATTATTAGTTAATGTTAACTAATGTTAACTAATGACCATTATTCTAAAGTGTTACCCAGAAATCTTATTTTTTTTGGTATCTTGTGAGTGAGGCAGTGTGGTGGCCCAGTCTGTCAGCAATGGGCTCAAGTGATCATTTCTGTTTCCATAGAAACTAGACTTGTTTGTGTTTGATAAAATTTCATAATAAAAGCTTTTTTTCATTGTTGCGGTAAGGACTCAAAAGTGTGGGACAGACACATTTAGTTAAAAAAATCATAAAAATGATCAGTAAATAATACAAAGAATTTTATGATGCTGTAAATGAATCTGTATATGAAACAATTCCATTTGAAATAATATCAAATTGTAATTAAATTAGCTTATTTAAAGCTACACTGTGTAACTTTTTTAGTTTATTCTTAGCTAAAAACACTTAGTTCTTTCAAAAATATATGTCCTCATTAATGTATATTTACTTCTTTCAAGTAATAAAGTATTCTCGTAAGTTTATAATATGCCATTGTAAATACATACGGTAATGGGTTCGAATGCCGGTCGCCATGTTGCCCCTCCATCTTGAAAGTACATTAGCCAAAGAGGGACATACCCGTAAATTCAAGCTTCGCCTTTCGCGTTTTAACACTCGATGGCACCGTGTCGAATGTGGACGAGGTCGAACTGGAAGCCATGTTAATCTTGAACTAAATCGGAATTGAGAGGAAGAGAAACTAATATTCACTGGATGGTCATATACCTTTTCACCGCTAGATGGGGGAAAATATCACACAGTGTAGCTTTAATGCATCTCAACATTCAGACCACAGGTGTGGGACATTAACAAAAATGGTGTTTTGAGCTATAAATGCTTCATAATATTATATTAAATCACATTAATCAGTAATTATATTTTTTGTCAAGGTGTGTAATGGCACTGTGAATATATTTAAAAAGCATCATGTGACAAATTTGAACATAAATCAAAAATTTCCCTGCTGGGACTTAAAAGTGCCCTTAGTTGCAGAAACACCCACAAATAAAAACAATAAAAAAACTTTTTTTAAGTGCAACCATAATCAAAGTACTCTCTCAATATTCAAAGTGCAAACAACGACCAAAACAGAGAGCAGAGCTAAGAGGTGGTTACAACTACAGGGCCAAGCCTAAGATAGCTTTGATATTGGGAGGCAGGCTATTGTAGAAACTGAAATGTCATTATGTAGTTTTCATAAAGTTTTCCTGAGGTAAATGCAATGTTAAGGGACATTGTTCTCAAGTAGTTTTATGGACGTCTTTCCGCGAGTGAAACTCTGAGCGATTAATTTGCGCGAATCAGGGAGCTCGCGTTTACTTTCGCTTTTGATTCGCGATTGCACGTACTCTGTGTGGAGCGGCGGTGTTGAGCGCGCATTTAATAACAAGATAATAAGACATTAATCAGACACTCTATCAGGCTCTTTTGCGTATGAATCTTCCGCCATGATCATCTCACCTTACTCCCGTCACGTGATCAGCAATCTGTGATTCCTGCTGCAGGCCGCGCTGGCTGAGCAGACAATTACAATTGAAGCGACCCTTATACAAATTAATTACATTGTTTTTATTTCTATTAAAAGCAAAAAAGTCTGTTAGTGCCTCAGTGACAACTTCACTCAGCTGTCAATCATGACGTCACACCCCCCGTTTTTATAGTATCAAATAACTCACTAAAACTAAGCTTATTTTAACACTTGAAATGAAATCATTGTGATAAAAACTGCCTAAAATTACAGAAACCGTCTTTAGGAAACAAGTATTTGAAGTGTAATTGAATTGTTTAGTGTGTCTCGCGTCCATTCTAATACATGGAGAGGTGGGGTTTAGGAGCTATACTGGGACCGGCCACCGGGGGGCGATCGAGGCGCGGAGGCTTCAGTTTCTGAGAGGAGTGCTGCAGGCTTGCTACTAATATGCACCTCAAAGTGTACCTTTTGAAAAGGTACTGCCCTGGTGACAGCTTTTGTACCTTTTTTCTGAGAGTGCAGACCCTTTGGTGATTGTTTATTGAATAATTTATTAAATTTGGTATTTTTGTTCAACTATCAATTGTGGTGTAATACTCTTTGCTTGGTTTAACACATTTTACCATGTTTAAATCCAGCTCTCAGAATCTCTCAGAAAGAAAAGAGCCGTTTTTCTGGCCTTCCAGAACACACATAATGATAAAATCTTGAAATGGTCTCATAAACACTAAACACTTGCATAATATGCTACTGTATATAATGAGAATACCAAACCTATAACCTGACTGACATATGTGACAGATTATGACTATATCGATGTCTAACATGTACATGTATAAATGTTCATGATGTATTTAAAACAATAAATGTGTGAGTGATTCTATAATTGGAGATACATTTAGCATTTCAAAAAGTTGTTCACTAACAGAAATCCTTTCTAGTATTCAATTAAAAACATATTCAATTTTAATAATTCAGTGCTTGACAAATTACTTTAATGAAAAAACTGATTTCTTTATAGTATTGTTTGTCAACTCTGTTACATACTGTCAGCAGTGTTACTCTAACAGAGTTTGACGGTAACAGAATTGACAAACTTTTTAGCCAAAAACTCCACTTGCTAGCATAAATGCTAAGAGCACATGACACTAATGAAATCATGATTAAAAGACTTTGTTCAACCCACTGTGTGTTCAGTGATCAATGCTGTTAAGCCTTTGATATTGTGGGAACAATTATTTTACAAAATAACTCTTGGTTTAAGAACTTTAGATTAAAATATTTTCTCAGAGAGAGCACACACACCTTTCAGTGCTCCAGATCTTATCAGTGAGGGAAAGTGACATCATTTCCTGTATCTTACACACGTGTGGGAGATAATTCCACCGATTTAAAGGCAAAGTGTTACTGTAACAGAGTTGACGCAATATTTATGGAGACATTTTTATAAGATAAAAGTTATTTTTGAACAATTTAATGTTGTAGAATTAGGAAAATTACTATTTGGGGCTTTTATAAATACAACAAATGAAATATTACCAAAAGAAAAGTTAAATAAAATATTTTGATTACACAATCATGCATGATAGAAAAATATACACTGACTAATTCAGACAACAAGAAATCATTATTTTCAACTAAAGACACCTTTTACAGAAAATATTATGGTCTGTAACATCTTGTGATCCTTGACAATGAGTAACAAATTATTCAAATAAAAAATATAACTGTAGTAATGTTTGTTCGTGTGGGAAGAAGGAGGCGGGAACCGGCGAAGGTTTAACATCTTTAATAAAATAAATCAACAAAAAAGTATTTTGTCAGCCACCAATTGTGCAAGTTCTCCCACTTAAAAAGATGAGAGAGGGGGGGGGGGGGGGGGGGCATCATGCTTCGGGGCTGTTTTTCTGCAAAGGGACCAGGACGACTGATCCGTGTAAAGGAAAAAATGAATGGGACCATGTATCGTGCGATTTTGAGTAAAAACCTCCTTCCATCAGCAAGGGCATTGAAGATGAAACATGGCTGGGTCTTTCAGCATGACAATGATCCCAAACACAACACCCGGGAAATGAAGGAGGGGCTTCGTAAGAAGCATTTCAAGGTCCTGGAGTGGCCTAGCCAGTCTCCAGATCTCAACCCCATAGAAAATCTTTGGAGGGAGTTGAAAATCCGTGTTGACCAGCGACAGCCCCAAAACATCACTGCTCTAGAGGAGATCTGCATGAGGAATGGGCCAAACTACCAGCAACAGAGTGTAAAAACCTTGTGGAGACTTCATTGCCAACAAAGGGTATACAACAAACTATTGAGACGAACTTTTGTTATTGACCAAATACTTATTCTCCACCATAATTTGCAAAGAAAATCTTAAAAAATCAGACAATGTGATTTTCTGGATTTTTTTTCTCCTTCTGTCTCTCATAGTTGAAGTGTACCTATGATGAAAATTACAGGCCTCTCTCATCTTTTTAAGTGGGAGAACTTGCACAATTGGTGGCTGTCTAAATACTTTTTTGCCCCACTGTATATATCTCCACAATAAATACACTACAATAGTTTTTTTGTGTAACACAAACTAGATTACAACTTTGATATTGGCTTGAGAAAGCCTGGTCCGAAAGCTGAAAGAGTTTTAAAAGTTTGAAGTCTAAATGTATAAGTAGTTGGAAGTTTTTAAATCCATGTAGTCAAGTCATATTTATTTATATGGCTCTTTATGCGGATTGTTTCAATGCAGCTTCACAGTAATAAACACTAAATTAAAGGGTTAGTTCAGCCACGATATAAAATTATCCCATGATTTACTCCCCCTCAAGTCATCCTAGGTGTATATGACATTCTTCTTTCAGACGAACACAATCAGAGTTATATTAAAAAAATATCCTGGCTAATCCAAGCTTTATAATGGCTGTGAATAGTAACTTGAATTGAATTTTGAAGCCCAAAAAAGCACATCCATCCATCATAACAGTACTCCATATGACTCAAGGGGTTAATAATAGGACTTATGCACATCTTTATTTGTAATTTCATAATTGCGTATGTTGCCTTTGAAATACGGTTAAAGTGTACATCCGAATGCACTGACCAGCAGTTATGTTAAACTAAAATACACTCGAATGTTATTATGAATATATTTGTAATTACACGTTTGTAATGATGAAGTTGGGTTACACTTTAAGTCGTCCTTGGTACAGTGTAATGAATCATTTACATGCTGAGTAATATTAATTAACAACATGTACTTGCGAATTTGGGTCTTTAAAAAAAAGTGTTACCTGAAGTTGTAAAATATATCAACTTTCAACACACTACAGATTGTACTCTTGCACTTTACGTGTGCTGTAGTATGTAAGCCAACACATCAAAATAAGTGTCCGACAAATGAACCATAATGATTTCAAAATGTAATCTAATGTATATAATAATTTGACAATATTACAAATTGCACTTAAGTGTTTAAAGAAATGTCATGGAAGTGAGTACACTTACACCCTTTATTGTATTAACATTATAATATTTTGCAAGTAAAAATATACTTTTAAACTTTAAAGTAGGCTACGGTACAAACGCACATTCAGTACAATTAAGAATGTGTTTTCTCCTGCAGATCTGCAGCGGATGACCGCAGGTTTTATCGGCATGGCTGTATCCATCATTTTGTTCGGCTGGATCGTTGGACTGCTGGGCTGCTGGAAGCACAATGAGCTGATGCAGTATGTGGCGGGACTGCTCTTCCTGATGGGAGGTGAGACTCACACACGTCTCGTGTAACAGTACAAACAACCACTAGATGGCAGCTTAACACTGAGAGAAGAAAAAAAGGGCACGTTTGGAATGGCATATTACTAGAAATGTAGTGTGCACTGAGTATGCAGTGTTTGTGTATGCACAGAAAATTGTACTCCACAATGCAATGTGCTCCACTTGACTTTCCATTGTATTGAATTAACTCTTTCCCCGCCAGCGTTTTATTTAAGTTGCCAGCCAGCAACATTCAATCATTGCAATCTGCAATCATATTAACTAAACCGTCATGGCCTCCAGAGTATTTTGTTGAATGAATATGTAAAAAGTGAATGAAAGAACAGAGCCTCTACATTTAAACAAACAAATGAACAAAAATACATTCATTCACTCTTTTTTTTTTATCAAATGAGGTTTTATGAACAAAGTTTGGGAGGAACAAACTTTCAGCTCGAGAGGAGGCCAATATACACTATATTGCCAAAAGTATTGGGACGCAATCACTTCATGGCCACAGGTGTATAAATCAAGCACTAGGCATGCAGACGCTTCTACACACATTAGTGAAAGAATGGGCCGCTCTCAGGAGCTCAGAGAACTCAAGCGTGGTACCGCGATCTGTGCAATAAGTCCATTCGGGACATTTCCTCACTACTAAATATTCCACGCTTAACTGTTAGTGGTGTTATAACAAAGTGGAAGCAATTGGGAACAACAGCAACTCATCCACGAAGTGGTAGGCCATGTAAAAACACAGAGCGGGGTCAGCGCATGCTGAGGGTCACAGAAGTCGCCAACTTTCTGCAGAGTCAATCGCTCCAGACCTCCAAACTTCATGTGACCTTCAGATGAGCTCAAGAACAGTGTGTAGAGCTTCAGGGAATGGATTTCCATGGCCGAGCAGCTCATCCAAGCCTAACATCACCAAGTGCAATGCAAAGCGTGGGATGCAGTGGGGTAAAGCGCGCCGCCACTGGACGCTAGAGCAGTGAGACGTGTTCTCTGGAGTGACCAATCACGCTTCTCTGTCTGCCAATCCGATGAATGAGTCTGGGTTAGCGGTTGCCAGGAGAACGGGACTTGCCTGACTGCATTGTGCCAAGTATAAAGTTCGGTGGAGGGGGATTATGGTGTGGGGTTGTTTTTCAGGGATTGGGCTTGACCCCTTAGTTCCAGTGAAAGGAACTCTTAATGCTTCAGCATATCAAGACATTTTGGACAATTTCATGCTCCCAACTTTGTGGGAACAGTTTGGGGACGGCTCCTTCCTGTCCCAACATGACTGCACCAGTGCACAAAGTGTCGCTCCATAAAGACATGGATGAGTGAGTTTGGTGTGGAGGAACTTGACTGGCCTGCACAGAGTCCTGACCTCAACCCGATAGAACACCTTTGGGATGAATTAGAGTGGAGACTGAGAGCCAGGCCTTCCCGTCCAACATCAGTGCCTGACCTCACTAATACGCTTCTAGAAGAATGGTCAAAAATCCCCATAAACACACTAACCCTTGTGGAAAGCCTTCCCAGAAGAGCCGAAGCTGTTAGAGCTGCAAAGGGTGGGCCAACTCCATATTAAACCCTACGGATTAAGAATGGGATGTCATTAAAGTTCGTTTGCATTTCAAGGCAGGCGTCCCAAAACTTTTGGTAATATAGTGTGTATATACGAAGCCGACTCACCTATGTTTCTCAACAGTTTTTTCTGCATCCCTCTGCTGCCTCGGCTGGTTCCTATCCCAGACAGAGAGACGGGGAGAGTACTCTGTGTTCAGGCCAAAGTCTGAGCTCGGAGCCTCCCCTCGGACAGCACGCCAAATACGCATTCTCTCTACTCTATCAGTTATTTGTAAGTGTGAACTCATGAACGCTTAAATGTGGGTAAGATTCATCAAAACATTACGAACAAAAAGCTTAGAAATTTGTGTTTTGTCAAAGACTTTGTCCGAATCGCGCTGCCCCCTAAGTTAGCCAGAGAAATACTTCAAAAGTTAAAGGGTTAGTTCACCCAAAAATGAAAATTCTGTCAGTAATTACTCACCCTCATGTTGTTCCAACCATGTAAGACCTTCGTTCATCTTCGGAACATAATTTAGTATATTTTTGATGAAATCTGAGAGCTGTCTCACTCCTCCATAGGCTTTCAGAGGGAATGAAACTTGATGGCCCAGAATAGTAAGTAAAAACGTCATTTAAGGAGTCCAAATGACTACAGTGGCTCTCTATCATGCGACGAAAATACTTTTTGAGCGGAAAAACAACAAAAATAACGACTTTATCCCACTATTATTGTTGTTCAATTTGAGCCTCTGACGAGAGTTCGCGGGAGTGCCACGACGCATGCGCGAGAACTGAGATTACGGCGTTCTTCTTCTACTACTACTTGTTACTGGCTGCTCACTCTTTCGGAGTAGGGTTAATCTCAGTTCTCGCGCATGCGTCGTGGCACTCCCGCAAACTCTCGTCAGAGGCTCAAATTGAACAACAATAATAGTGGGATAAAGTCGTTATTTTTGTTGTTTTTCCGCTCAAAAAGTATTTTCGTCGCATGATAGACTTAATACAGAGCCACTGTAGTCATTTGGACTCCTTAAATGACGTTTTTACTTACTATTCTGGGCCATCAAGTTTCATTCCCTCTGAAAGCCTATGGAGGAGTGAGACAGCTCTCAGATTTCATCAAAAATATACTAAATTATGTTCCGAAGATGAACGAAGGTCTTACATGGTTGGAACAACATGAGGGTGAGTAATTACGGACAGAATTTTAATTTTTGGGTGAACTAACCCTTTACCTGAAAATAACCCACAATTTTGCAAGCTGTTTGTTGCCATAAGCTCACTGTGTGGTTTTGTTTGTGATTGTGCTTCGCAGGCACCTGCTGCATCATTTCTTTGTGTACATGTGTGGCCGGTATTAATTTCGAGCTCTCGCGGTACCCGCGCTACCTGTACGGCCTGCCGGAGGACATCAGCCACGGGTACGGCTGGTCCATGTTCAGCGCGTGGGGCGGTCTGGGCCTGACGCTGCTGGCTGGGTTTCTGTGCACACTAGCGCCCTCTTTACACAGTCCCCAGACCTCCACCACCACCACCACCACCACCACCACACACAAACCACGACAGGAGAACGGCATGGTGTGACGCTCGCACACTGCCACCACCATATGTGCAGAGTTAGCAGAGACATGTCATACTGATGTAGACGAGTGTCTTTACCGGTCAGAGAAAAACAGTCACACACACAGCAGACTTTGGGCAGATACACTGCAAGACTTCTATAATAGGAAGGTGAAAGTAAATCATGAGTGCAGCTGAGCTAAACGTTCTGGCGGTGAAGGAAAAAAAGCACTGCAAAAAACAAAAACAAAGCTTTTTTTTTTTTTACATCAGTATTATTGTCTTATTTTCCAGAAAAAATAACTATACCATATCATTTATTGGACTGAATGTGCACTTGTAGTGTACTTCAAATCTTAAAAGTATATTTTTTAAAAACTGTACTTGCAGACATAGTAATATTAATAAAATAAGAATAAAAAATGCACTTTCATGAATGTGTTTCTTTACACACTTAAGTACTTTAAAAAAAAACGCACACAGTTTTACTTAAAAGTGCATTTTAAATCATTTTGGGCCCTATCGTACACCCGGCGCAATGTGACACCAGGCACCAGGCAGTGTTTTTTGCTAGTTTCAGCCCGACAGTTATCATTTAAAGGGTGTGTTAGTAATATGTGCCTATAGGTGGGAGCACAATGCGCGTACACTCTGCTTATTACACACACAGGGATGCGCAGCAGCACACACACACACACACACACATTTAAATATAAAAAATAAAAGGAGTCTTTCCATGTAAGGAGCGAATCATCCATGACGCGAGCACAACTGGCTTTAAAAGGGAATGGGAGATGAGACTCTGATTGGTTTATTGCACGTTACGCCCAAAACACACCCATGACTCATTAAGAGACGAGTACAACCCTTCTGGATCATAGGTCGGGCGCGCTGACCGTTTTTTCCCGTCGTTAGACTAGCAAAAGTGGTTTCGGACACACCTTAAGTGCAGCTGTGCCATGAGCTTCAGAACGTTAAAATAGGGCCCTAAGTGTTAATCTGTTGTCATGCTTTAAAGAAGTACACTTATTTTGATGTTGACTAACATACAAAGCACATGCAAATTACATGATTATAATTTTATCTGTAGTGTGCTAATTGATATTACATTAAAGGGTTAGTTCACCCAAAAATGAAAATAATGTAACTTATTCCTCACCCTCATGCCGTTCCACACCAGTAAGACCTTCGTTCATCTTCCGAACACAAATTAAGATATTTGTGTTGAAATCCTATGGCTCAGTGAGGCCTGCATAGCCAGCGATGACATTTCCTCTCTCCAGATCCATTAATGTACTAAATGTGAGGACAGTGGTGCAATATTAATATTATAAAGCCACGAGAATATTTTTGGTGTGCCACAAAAACTAATTAACGACATATATAGTGATGGCCGATGTCAAAACACAGCTTCATGAAGCTTATGAATCAGCGAATCGAATCAGCGGTTCGGAGCGTTATGAATCAGCGAATCGAATCAGCTGTTCGGAGCGTTATGAATCAGCAAATCGAATCAGCAAATCGAATCAGCAAATCGAATCAGCGGTTTGGAGCGTTTTGAATCAGCGAATCGAATCAGCAGTTCGGAGCGTATCGAATCAGCGGTTCAGAGTGTTATGAATGAGCGTATCGAATCAGCGGTTTGGGGCGTTATGAATCAGCGAATCGAATCAGCAGTTCAGAGCGTATCGAATCAGCGGTTCAGAGTGTTATGAATGAGCGTATCGAATCAGCGGTTTGGGGCGTTATCAATCAGCGAATCGAATCAGCAGTTCAGAGCGTATCGAATCAGCGGTTCAGAGTGTTATGAATCAGCGTATCGAATCAGCGGTTTGGGGCGTTATGAATCAGCGAATTGAATCAGCGGTTTGGAGCGTTATGAATCAGCGAATCGAATCAGCGGTTTGGAGCGTTATGAATCAGCGAATCGAATCAGCTGTTTGGAGCGTTATGAATCAGCAAATCAAATCAGCGGTTTGGAGCGTTTTGAATCAGCAAATCGAATCAGCGTTTTGGAGCGTTTTGAATCAGCGAATCGAATCAGCAGTTCGGAGCGTATCGAATCAGCGGTTCAGTGTGTTTTGAATGAGCGTATCGAATCAGCGGTTTGGGGCGTTATGAATCAGTGAATTGAATCAGCGGTTTGGAGCGTTATGAATCAGCAAATCGAATCAACGGTTTGGAGCGTTTTGAATCAGCGAAACGAATCAGCAGTTCGGAGCGTATCGAATCAGCGGTTCAGAGTGTTATGAATGAGCGTATCGAATCAGTGGTTTGGGGCGTTATGAATCAGCGAATTGAATCAGCGGTTTGGAGCGTTATGAATCAGCGAATCGAATCAGCGGCTCGGAGCGCTATGAATCAGTGGTTCGGAGCGTTATGAATCAGGGAATTGAATCAGCGGTTCGGAGCGTTATGAATCAGCTAATTGAATCAGCGTTTTGGAGCATTATGAATCAGCGAATCGAACCAGCGTCTCGGAGCGTTATGAATCAGCGGTTCGGAGCGTTATGAATCAGGGAATTGAATCAGCGGTTTGGAGCGTTATGAAACAGCGAACTGAATCAGCGGTTTGGAGCATTATGAATCAGCGAATCGAATCAGCAGTTCGGAGCGTATCGAATCAGCGGTTCAGAGTGTTATGAATCAGCGTATCGAATCAGCGGTTCGGATCGTTATGAATCAGCGAATTGAATCAGCGGTTTGGAGCATTATGAATCAGCGAATCGAACCAGCGGCTCGGAGCGTTATGAATCAGTGGTACGGAGCGTTATGAATCAGGGAATTGAATCAGCGGTTTGGAGCGTTATGAATCAGCGAATCGAACCAGCGGCTCGGAGCGTTATGAATCAGTGGTTCGGAGCGTTATGAATCAGGGAATTGAATCAGCGGTTTGGAGCGTTATGAATCAGCGAATTGAATCAGCGGTTTGGAGCGTTATGAATCAGCGAATCGAACCAGCGGCTCGGAGCATTATGAATCAGCGGTTTGGAGCGTTATGAATCAGCGAATTGAATCAGCGGTTTGGAGCGTTATGAATCAGCGAATTGAATCAGCGGTTTGGAGCGTTATGAATCAGCGAATCGAACCAGCGGCTCGGAGCATTATGAATCAGTGGTTCGGAGCGTTATGAATCAGGGAATTGAATCAGCGGTTTGGAGCGTTATGAATCAGCGAATCGAACCAGCGGCTCGGAGCGTTATGAATCAGTGGTTCGGAGCGTTATGAATCAGGGAATTGAATCAGCGGTTTGGACCGTTATGAATCAGCGAATTGAATCAGCGGTTTGGAGCGTTATGAATCAGTGGTTCGGAGCGTTATGAATCAGCGAATTGAATCAGCGGTTTGGAGCGTTATGAATCAGTGGTTCGGAGCGTTATGAATCAGGGAATTAAATCAGCGGTTCGGAGCGTTATGAACAGGGACGCACGCAGCAGCGCACACACACATTTAAATATTTAAAATAAAAGGATTCCTCTCTTGAGAAGCGTTCAGTCTTTCCATGTAAGGAGCGAATCTGCCACGGTGCGAGCACAACTGGCTTTTAAAGGGAATGGGAGATGAGACTCTGATTGGTTTATTACACGTTACGCCCAAAAAATTTTCTCGTGGCTTTATAATTTATAATTAATATTGAACCACTGTCCTCTGGACTGATTTAAATATGTCTTTAGTACATTAATGGATCTGAAGAGAGGAAATGTCATTGCTGGCTATGCAGGCCTCACTGAGCCATAGGATTTCAACACAAATATCTTCATTTGTGTTCTGAAGATGAACGGTGTGGAACGGCATGAGGGTGAGGAATAAATGACATTTTTTTCATTTTTGGGTGAACTAACCCTTTAATGTAATATAATGGAAATGTGCTAAATTGCACCTTCAACATTGCAAATGTGTAATTATTTAAACACATGATGCACACGTTTCAATAGAAATGACATCAACATGTATTTTCATTTATTATAACTGCTATATCAGTGGATTTGGCAGTGCACTTTAACCAACTGAATTATGAATTTAGACATAAAGATGTACTTAAGTGCTATATAAGAGGGTCAAACTAACTGCATTTAATATAAATTCAAACTACATGCGTTTTCATTTAATGATAAATAACATGAAATTAAGTTTATTTCACAAGGGATCACCCTTCCCCAACTAGCCCTGGTGTCAAGTGAATTTATATTGTTTTAAGGATGTTTAGATGTTTTTACTGGAAAACAAAGCAAAAATACTGATTAGACTAAACGCAGACAGACAGACTTCTTCTCTGGTACATACATAGCTGATATTTGACTGAAGATTTCTGTCTCTAATGGTGCTCTCTTTCTATCTTTATCTTTTGCCTGTAATTATGTTCATATCTGTCTATCTCTCTCTGTCTTAATGATTGTGTCTTTTGCTTCCCCCATCTGTTTCTCCCCTCCTTTCCCCTGTTTATGTCTCTCAATGGATTTAAAAGAGTGGAAATGTCTCAGAGAATGACAGATTCATATTTTCGTTCAATAAACTGTTCCGTGTTTTTGCTTTGCCTGCTATGTAGAAAAGAGAACAACAGAACAAGGCACAAATACATAAATACTATTGTCCTCAGTGTCTTCCTATAAATGTAACAAAAAAAATCAAAAAATGAAAATGTCGAATAGCACAAGCAAAGCGAATTTTGGAGGCAATATGTGAAAATGAACCCTCTCTTTGTGCACAACCTCATTATCGGGGAGTCTTTTGAAAAGCAGTGTTAAGAGAAATTAGCCCGGACATATTTATTTTGAAATTATGATATGATTTATGAACATTTTTTTTCTAATAAAATGATCCTGAATCATCATTCGTTGGTTATTATGTGATTCACTTTGTTGTTTTGGATTTATGAAGCAATGTTCAGTCATAATGCCAGTGAGTTTGGAACATTATGTTCTGTTATGTATCTGGGATTTTTTATTCCAGTAGATTTTCTGGCTGGGTACATAAAACACAGTTAATGAGACCACAAATTGAAGTATTTATCTCTGTGGTTGTTATGTTCTGCAGCCTTTGAACTTTTGATGACTGTTTTTTAATGAGATTTCATATTTCCATTATTGTTCTTAAACCAGGTGCAAATATTAAAAAAGACTAAACATAAACATTCCATGAAGAGCAGGACACATTTGAGAGTTATGATAGTTTGAAAATGTACACTGTTAAAAGTACATTTTACAATACGAATTAAAAACATATATGGTTGTGAAAACTTTATCACACAATGACTCAATGATCATCTGCATATATTACTAAATGCTTATATGTTAATATACCAACCTACTCAAATAACATAAATCTGATGATTATTTTAATAATATTTCACTGTAAATTACACATTTTGTTTTGTTAAAAAAAAAAAAATTTCACCAGAAATGTATAATGTATACTTCTAGAAAAAAAAACATTTGAAACAATTTACAGTAAGACCAAAAGCATTGTATTATAAATATAATCCTCATGCATAAGCTACAGTAACTTACTGTCACGGGTGGTTGCAGTAATCGCACAACACCAGAGAGTATCAAACAAACAGTCTTTAATAAATCCAAAGTGAATGTACATACAAACAAATGTACAAACATGTAAATGTACAATCTCACGGCATAACAACAACAACAACAGTCCAACAGAGGAGGGAGGATGGAAGTGGGTGCAAAGCTAAACACAATGGCAGAGATGACGGAGGGAGGAGACAGGGTGGAGCTTTCTTTGGACCTTTTTTCCTGGAGGCTGACCGACGAAGACAGGAAAAGTGGAGATCCAGGTGGAGCTGAGGGGATGATGAGATCGGGTGACACCAAAGAACCTGGAGGCCTAGGTGGAACCACAGCGACGAGCAGCCGAGGTGAAGCCGGGGTGCCGGCTGACTGAGGAGGAGCCGGTGTGACTGAAGACCAAGGCAGAGCTGGAGGAAAGGCGGAGCCCGACGAAGCCTAAAGGTGCATTCACACTACCAGCGACTTTTGTTGCCAGTGGCTGACGATGAGGTCGCTAGTGGGCGTTCCCCCTACCGGTTGCCTAGTAATGTTTGGGAATGACATTCACGGATTTTACTCCATGTTGTAGATAACAAATCAGTTTTCTTGCGGCTACAAACAAACATTTGGAATGATTAGTCTAAATATAAATTGAATCAGTACAGAAAATGCCTAATATTAAAAATTAACGAGAAACAGTGAGTGCTCTTTGCCATCTATTTATCTGCAGCAAAAGGGCAAATGCCATCTATCTGGGCTCACAAAACCATTCAGGCTCAGAGTCAGCACAGCGAGTACCACTGTATGTACACAGAGACATATCATAAATTATAGGACAGTTGCTGACCGCTAAAATGAGCTTATTCTTTAACTTGCCTCGGCACTGAAGAGCGAAGAATCACGCGTACTCCACTAACTTCACTCCTATTGGTTGTCACTCCTGAAAGTCGCTCTTCATTTGAATAAAGTTGAACATATCTCAACTTTGTCGCGTCACTGGACATACCCCATCAGTCGCTTGAAATTGCCTGCTCTCCAGTGAAATGAATGGGAACGTGACGCATTGTCGCTGGTAGTATGAATGCACCTAAAGGGGTGGAGGGACGAGGCTCAGTCGAAGTCCCGGAAGTCCATGGTGTAGGTAGGCAGAGCGATGACCGACCAAGGCGTAGCCAGAGGGATGTGGGAGCCTGGTGGAGCCGCAAGGACGTCAGTACCAGGTGGAGCCAAGGCGGCGAGGGCTCCATTCCATGCCATCAAACTCCACAAGGATGCCCTCCTTGACAGACGCATCATGCCAGACTCTCTATTGCGCTCAGGCGCTGGCTTTAGCGCAGACATTGCAGTGGTCCCGGGCTCTGTGTCTGTGGTGGGCTCAGGATCTTAGTCCATGTGGGCTGTGGCTAAAGTCTAGCAGTTGACCAGCCCCCACTCCACAAACTCAGTGAAATTTCCTCGAGGATCATCGGGCAAAGGGAGCACGGGGAGTGACCGGGAAAGTTAGTGAGACGAGCCAGATCTAAAAAGTCACTTGTGTGGTCCTCAAGGGTGCGATGTTCTTGCTCTGAACTGAGCATGCAGACAGCTGGTAGGTAAATTTTATTTGGCTAGGTCTAGGTGTTCTGTCACAGGTGGTTGGAGTAATCACACGACGCAGGAGAGTATCAAACAAACAGTCTTTAATAAATCCAAAATCCAACAAGGAACATGCAGAAGAAAACAAGGAATACAGAAACGTACAACCACGTAAAAAAATAACAGTGACAAAGAACAAAGAACTGTGAGAACCGAGGACTATAAATACACAGGTTGGCTGAGGATGAAGACGAGACGAAGTGAGGTGAAGCAGATCTTAAAAGATCTTTTTTATTTTTTATAAAACAGGAGAAAGGAAATGCAAAGTGTGCACAACACAAACAACACCAGACAATGAACTAACTAAACAGGGGGCAATATATGTTCAGAGGACTAATTATCCCTTTTTAATGCAGATTTTTTTTTTTTTTAAAGATCAAAGGTCTGGCCATGTGTCTTGAATCAATCATTTCGTCTCTTATCCATTCAGATCAAACGGGGTTCATCAAAGAACGGCAGACGATTATTCAACATAATGAACCTATGTAAATGTCACAAAACTGCTCCGAAACACACGGGTTGATGCAAATTCAGTTTTATTAGGGCAATCCAGAATCAGAATTCATAAAACAGGTAATAGGTCAAAACACAGGGCAGATAATTCAAAACGGCAACAGTGCAGAAAAACAGGCAAATCCAGGAAAATCAGAACCATTATACAGGAAATCAGAGAGCGCTCAGAAATGCTGAGCAACACCAAGGCCCAATCCCAATTCTATTTTATACCCCTTTGCCTTCCCCTACCGTTCCCCTTGCCCCTTGAAACAGAGTGCCAAGGCGTGGGGGTGAAAATATTCCCCTAAGAAATGGGACACCACTACTATACCATTACACGTCAACATACCCCGTTTCTTTTATTAGTGTCCTGTACCATTTAACCAGTATGAACAGCAGTGAAGTGCGTAGGCTATATCTAACAGAAATCAGTCGCGAGCACGTTTAACAAATTACTCACTCCCAACAGAGTTTTGCGCTGTATTTTGACTTAATAAAATGGCCCTTGTTTTCAGTTCACAAGAGTTTATAGACGATATGTATTGTAAATATCGACTGTGTTATGAAGGATGACCAGATATATATTTTTTAACTATTATTAATATGTGTTCAAATCACTCAAATGGTGCGTTTAGCAAGCTACGGAGAAACTGGCAGCCAGGCGACACGCAAGCGATCGATCCCGAGTGGCAACATACACACTTTCTATACAGCACGGTAGTTGGTGGAGGGAAACTCATAATACCCCTTTGTTCGAAGTGTGGACCTGAAAATCTTCGTTTGAAGGGCTATCTGGCCTTTTCCCTTACCCCTACCACTCCAGCCAAAAGAGAATCGAGACACCCCTACCCCTTCATGTGAATGCGCAAAACGAAGGGGTAGGGGTAAGGGAAGGGCTAAGGGCTAGAAATGGGATTGGGCCTGAAGCTTGGTACAAAGAACAAAGAAATGTGTTCGTTTTCTCAAGGTGGCAAGCACAAGAACAAAGTTCGTTCTGGCCAGGACATTCCATACTTCACGAGAAAAGCAAGTGCCAAACTTCCAGGGAGTCCTCAGAGGCCCTGCCCACTGCAGCATGCATTTCAATTTCTGACCAATCACACAATAGATCTCGGACACCCAGAAGAAAAAAGTTCTGCTCAGGTATGTCGAGGACAAACTGCAAGAACTCCCAAACCAGGGCTGCGAGAACAAAATGACGTCATTTTGTTCTCGCAAGCCCTGGGAGCGAGAACTTTTTTCTGTGTTCTTGCAGAGTATGTAATGGCCTTAACAAGACTTTGCGAAGAATGAGTGAAAACACAGGGCTTAAATAGGCAGGCATTAACAAGATAATGAAAAGGTGTAAAAAATCTAAACATAATAAGTCCAGGCAATGGGTTAAGGGAAATGCAGTTCATAAGATAGCCCAGGAGTCGGGAGGAGTGCCCTCTGGTGGAGATCATGGGCAATGCAGAAAATGGCGGTTGTAATAATCGACGCAGAAAAGGCTTTTTTTATAAAGTTGATTGGTACATTCTTTACACAACATTTAAACATTTTGTTGGGGAAACTCCTTATTCACTGGATTAAAATATTATATAATACACCACTAGCGTCTAAATAAATGGCGTCATATCATCATTCCAGCTTCAGCGAAGGATAGGGTTGGCTACCGTTCACATTTTAACTGGTATCGGTACCGGTACCCGAAATTCGGTATCGGTATCCAACGGTACCTTTTTTCGCTACATTAGGGATGTTTACATCAATAACTATAAATAACCTGTAAGTCATTTATAGAAGTGTTCCCATTCAGTCGGTACGTCCGACGTACGTCTCCGTTCCCTCCTTCAGGGAACGAGGGTTACCATACGTAACCGAGACGTTATTGACAATATGCCAGAGCTGCCCTGGTCTCTGTCTGCCATTGTCTGTGATGTTTGTATACTGTAATATTTACTAGTAAATAGCAGGCTACTAGGTACTTAAATGAATACATAAAAACAGCCATATTATTTTTTCTTTTTAATTTCAATTGTATGAAAAGATTTCCCACAAATTATGTGTTGTGTATTTTCTGGTAATCAAATGAAGACATAAGACATTAGTTTAATTTATCTTTTAATTTAATTAAACTTTTTTTGTCAAACAAAGTGCTGCACAACTGAGCTTTAAGGCCTGTTCACACCGGGACGATTTTCGTGCGCGTTTATCGCCGACGTTTAACGCCTCGTGACTAAACAAAGGGCGCCAATGTGAGTGTTCACACCGACGCGTAAAACGGCAGGCGTAAAAGCGTCATTTAAAAAAAACCGCCTCGGGTTAGTTTTTTTATTTTGACGCGGCGCGTTTAAAACTGGCCGACCAATGAGATCAGCGCTTTTGTTCACGTGCCTGGAGCTGCTGAAGTGACAGTAAAACACGACTTGGTGGCGCTCAAGCACAAAATCGGTCTTGCAGAGCACACATTGATACGAAGAAGAAGTAGTAAGTAGACAAAGAAGAAGATGGGCTGCTAATGCTGCTTGCCAGTTAGCAAAAAGTGTGTGAATGGTTTTGTCCATATACAAAATATATCTGTGGTTTTGGCAAGCACGTAAATACTGTCTCTCCTTTTCTTCTGTGTGACAAGCGAGTGTCAGAAGCGTAAGTGCCGCAGCACCACCTTGTGTACCGGGAGCGCATCTACTGAATGTGCACGTTCACTCGGCGCATCGCCAGTGGAAATTGCTCGGGTGTGAACACTCAAGACGCGCCGAAAAACGTCACGAAAAACGCTGGTGATAAGCGTGTGCGATATTCGTCCCGGTGTGTACAGGCCTTTATACGGTTAAAATTAAAACATTAAAACAGAAAAATTTTAGTTTATTACTTAAAAAATTAAGTTTTGATTATTATTATTACATTAGTGTTAGTGTTATTATTACATTGAGACGTATCTCAATTCTACTGTACAACAGTGATGTATTTGTCAAGATAAACTGGACTTTTATTTTGACGCGTTGCCGTGAAGACCTTTGTGTTTCTGTGTTTATAATATGACGGAAGTTTTTCTCAAATAAAACGGTAAAATGCTCATAAAGTGACTCTGGAGATGACGTTTGTGCGTTCATGTCCTCATATGAGATGACAGAGATGGAAACACGCGACATAGTAAATGTAAATGGACTGCATTTATATAGCGCTTTCAGCAGACCTATGGCCATCCAAAGCGCTTTAAATCTTGCCTCACATTCACCCATTCATACACCGATGGCGGTGTCAGCCATGCAAGGCACCATCCAGCTCATCGGGAGCAGCTGGGGTTAGGTGTCTTGCTCATGGACACATCGACACTTGGTCAGGTGAAACCGGGGATTGAACCACCAACCTTCCGGTTTGTAGACAACCTACATGAACCACTGAGCCACTGCCACCCCCACTATAGTGATAGTGAGCGTGATAGTGAGCGTGATAGTGAGCGCAATAGTGAGTGTGTGCATGTGGTAAAAAGCGCTTCTACGGCATTCATTCGCACAGAGACACGCAGGATTCATTTTTAAATAGTCTTTTTACGGTTTAATATTCACAGACACTAGTCTATATCACCAGATGTGTTCTCAGGTACCGAAATTTGGCACAGATTGATTTAGGGTGCTTTCACACTAGCAGTTTTGGTGCGCACCCGGGTTCGATTGATGTCAGAGTTCGCTACGTTTGGATGATGTGAAACCGTACCAGAGTCCGCTTGAAAAGGGTGGTCTGGGGTACGGTTCATGTGAACTCCGGTACGGTTCGCTGCTGATGTGCATGCAATCGTACTAAATCGGACGGGCAGGTCCAGGATTGGCCGTAACCCACCGGTTTCCTAAGGTACAATGAAGTAAGGGCTGAGGAAGCTGGACTTCATTTCGGCTAGAGTGACAGGCTCGATCGCACCCTTCGCCAGTAGGGTGGCAACCTCCGTGGCCTTTTATTGGGCCCCACCCTGGAGCGCGGACTCCCCGGAAGCGGGGAGGAGCCTACGCGAACTGAATCGCATAGCCGAGCCTGCTGGTCTTCGCGACCCAGCGGACAGTCCCTGAAGCTGTAGCCAGGCTCCCAGGAACTAACCAGCGGGGTCACTCGAACCACATACGTACCCCGGGTGGGGCAGTGAGGCAGCGTGACTGGCCCGGACGTGGGAGGCGTAGCGTCCCGGTGTGGGGGCACAGTCACTAGCTGCGTCCTGACAGAGGAGACCAGGGAAGGATGCACGTTCCACTGGGGTCTGCTCTGAGAGGAGGCTGGCGACAGAGAGGGAAGAGAGCGGCGCGGCCCTGGGTCTCTGGGACCTCAGAGATGGGGACACCAGTTCTTTCCAAGTGCCGCCAGCCCGGGGGCCAGCAGCAGAAGGATTTTCCCCCGGCCCTCCACCGGGGGAAGGAGAAGCCCTGCTACCATCCCCTGGAAACAACTGGGACCCATCTCTGAGTTGTCCGTCTCCAGCCTGGCGTTTAACCAGGCTGGGGAGCGGACTGGGCGTCATCCTGCAACCACCTGCTCTGGGGCGGCCGAGAACCGTTGGGCGCAGTTCTCAGCCGTGCCGCCGAAGAGGCCAGCCTGGGATATGGGCGAGTTAAGGAGGCGGGCTCACTCAACCCCCCCACATCACCAGGTAAGGCCAGGTGTTTCTCCCGGACCACAGCTGTGGACATCGCCCAACCGAGGGAGCGTGTGGCCACCTTCACCGCCCAGAGGGCGGGATCAGTGGTGGCACGCAGCTCATAGAAAAGCCCTGGGTCAGCTCCACCCTTGTGCAAAGGGGTGGCGGCCTGCCCCGTAGCTCTGCAGGACCACACCACCGAAGTAGATGAGCCCACAGGGGTTGGGAGGGTGGTTAGGACAGCCACGCCACGTCAAAGCCCTCTGTGGACACCGTAGTGTGCAAAAGAGAGTTCAGAGTTCCAGTGTAACATAGGCCGCGGCCCCATCAAGGCAGAGAAGGCGGAGGAGGCCACCAAACGGTCGCGTGAAGCACGGAGACTTCCGGGACCGCGTGATCTCCTCATGCACCTCGGAAGCGAAAGGCATTGGGGGCGGGGCTCAACAGCTGTCGGGTGCCGCCCCCAAAAACCGATTGCGCAACCACGAGCACTCGCGTCAGGGTGGAGTTCCACACCAGCGCGAGGCTCGCGGCTGCCTGAGATAACATGGCTGTCAACTCTAGGTCAGATCAGGCAGCGCTGGCACACCCGAAGGCGGAGCACAACCTAATCGTCATCCCCAAAGGACTCTAGCCCACCTTGGGATGCGGCGATCGACATCTCAATGCTATCTGGAGTGTGAACGAAACGAACGAGGCATCAGCACTCGATGTGCGAGAGGGGGGCATGGCCCGAGGAATGTATCGTCGGGGTTCTTAATACCACAGCACCGCCCTCAGGTCACCCTGGCCACCAGCCAAAGTACCACCTCTCTCAGAGACGGTAGATTGGGGGGTGGCAGAGGGGACTCTCTCTCCTCACGGATATCACTGAGTCTCGACCATCCGATGGTCACGTTCCCGCAGTGGGAACATGACACATCCACAAACACTGCCCGAACGTGCTGAAGCTCAAACATGTCGAGCAGTGAATGTGCCCATAGACAGCAACGGAGATCGATCGCACCCAGAAGTGCGTGGGCGAGGCGTCTTGAAAAAGAAGTGCCACGCGCAAGCTCTTTTTGTGAGAGGAAAGCTCTGCAGAGTGCCGAAGCGCCCAGGGAAACACACACACAGCTGTTGCAGATCACTGCACAGATCAGCAGGCAGGCAATGTGAGATCGCTGGAACGCACCGTCACACCAACACCCTGGAGAACCGCTCGTCTCGAAGACTGAAGAGAGGAATTCAGAATTTGGGCTTGCAGGAGTGAAGAGATGCTCTTGGCTCCGATGCAGAAACATAATGCGATATTGCCCACGTACTTCCTTATATACCCACACGGTGGGGCGGAGTTACGTATGCAAATTCCGTATGCCCATGGCATTGGCACTGCCATTGGGCATTTTTGAATTCTCTAAGATGATTGGCTTCTAAGCGAAACCCCCATTCGTTAGTCACTAACGTTACGTCGTAGTGACTGAACGAAAGGGAACTAGGATGCTGCTGGTAGAGGTGTCAGTGAGGCCAGCAGGGGGCGCTCACCCTGTGGTCTGTGTGGGTCCTGACACCCCAGTATAGTGATGGACACTATACTGTAACAAGCACCGTCCTTCGGATGAGGCGTTAAACCAAGGTCCCGACTCCCTATGGTCATTAAAAATCCCAGGATGTCATTTGATAAAGAGTAGGGGTGTAACCCCGGCATCCTGGCCAAATTTGCCCATTGGCCTCTGTCCATCATGGCCTTCTAATCATCCCCATATACAGATTGGCTTCATCACTCAGTCTCCTCTCCACCAATCAGCTGGTGTGTGGTGGGCGTTCTGACACAATATGGCTGCCATCGCATCATCAGGTGGTGCTGCACATTGGTGGTGGTTGAGGAGATTCCCCCCCTTTCTATATGTAAAGCGCTTTGAGTGCCTAGAAAAGCGCTATATAAATTATTATTATTATTATTTTTTTTAATTTCTTCACACAACACCAATCATAACATTTCGCTTATATGCTGATGACATATTACTCTTAGTACAAAATTGCAAAACATCACTGACAGAAATAATGAAACTCATCAATGAATGTTCTACTATATCAGAGTACACCATAAACTGGACCAAATCAGCAATCATACCATTGAATATGAAGCCACATGACACTAGCATGGAAACACCATTCACAATAAATAATATTACATTAGGAATAAACATATGCCACAACCTCTCCGATTCAATGAACCTCAATTTTATAACCTCAACTCAAAGTAACATTTTACTGAAAAAATAAATAAATTAACAAACACTATAAATAAAGAAATAACCATGTCTGATCTTCCATCACCATCAAACTCACACAGCAACTCAACTTTTTGGCTTAATGCTGAGTAATTCTGGAAACCAGTCTGCACAAATATTTGTATCTTACCCACAAACACAAATATCCAGTTCATTCAGTATAAAACTGTACATAGAACAGGACGTCACACAACACAATATGTTTACAATGGGTTTAGTAACTTCTGACAGATGTACTGAAACCTCAGTACACCAGACCCTTACTTTCATGCACTCTGGTTGTGCTTATTTTTAGGATTTGTGAAGCTCCTATTTCAGTGCCTGAGGGAACAGAAGTCATGAACTTTATTTTGGGTTCCTGAGATCTTCACTCCTCCAAACCAAATCCACCATGACCTCGGACAGAAGATTTGCCTCATCCAAGCTAAGCATTCTTTAGATTCAAACCAAACAAAAAACAGTTCATTCAAAAAATATTGCTTGACTTAGAATATTTTCAATGTGCAGCGGTTTAGCAAAGAAAACGTGTGCATTTCTCATGTGGTATAGCTTTTTTTCTCACAAAGTTCTTATTGGATGGTGTTTTTTTGGCCTGTTCTTCAACATAATTCCAGAGTTCTCTGTAAACTGGCCAGAGGGTTCACAGGTCTGGGAAAATTAATACATCTATTTTGCATTTTCATAATTTAATACTTTTTCACAACTAATTGTATTATCATAACACAACATTTTGAGTGAAAATTACATTTAATTAATTGATTTATTTATAAAAAATTTATTTGCAGGTCTACATTAGAATTTACAGCAGATTTTCAATGTCATCCAAGACTTCTGCAATGAAATCTTTTTTTTTCTCTAGTTGTCTGTGAGTAAAGTGTGGAAAATATTGTTTTAGAAGATCATGTGTCAGTCGATGTTCACATTTGGGTAGGGTAGGGTCTTTTAACTGTGGTAAACATTAAAATTTTCCAAATCAACTCTCCATTTCCATATTTGCGTCAGAAACATTAAAAATGAAGGAAAAAAGAAATTGCAAAATCAGGAACAAATTTGGAGATTTCCCAGTAACTGTAATGCCTGTGACTGCTTCAGTGTTTTTTCAGGTCAGGATGTGAATATCTGTTTCAGTAAAACATTAGCATGCTTTGGAAGAAGGGTTTGCTAACACAGCATCTCGCTTTCTTAATACGCTGGAATCTGAAATGAAAAAAAAAACAAGAGAGAATCCACATCCGTGTGTTTGCACAGATGTCTGACTCTGCAGAAACTCTTAGTTCAGTGGATTTCTGGAACCTTCATCAAATAGGATATAGAATATGGCCTGAAGTAAGGGACAGCGGGCACAACCTAACGCTTTTTGACTGTCTCAGTTTGTGTAAATCCACTTGGGGTTCAGAGTATTTATTTTTCCCCACATCAATTTCCCACACGTCTAGTACAATAATGTGGTTTTGTTTCATTAATACTTTTTTCTTAATTAAGGCCCTAGTCACGACTGTTTCCCGAAACCGCATTGTCGCAAATCTGTCGTTCAACCACATTGGGTAATAATGTCACGCAGGTGTATTATCTTATTTTATTTAATTAGTTTGAGATCGAATTCATACTAGATTTGTTTGCTATAAATTACAGACATGGCACCTGAGGACTAATTGTAATTTTTCTCAGTTACTTAGCTTTATATCCAGAATCAAGATTCAAGAGTTTTATTTGTCACATACACAGTTATATACACAATATACAACTGGCAGTGAAATGTAAACAGGTCCGCTCCATGGACAGTGCAAATAACAGTTACAAGAAATTAAAATAGAAATAGAATAACATTAGAATAAAAAGTATTAACATAAGTAGAATTATAAATAAATCAAGTAAAAGATAAAAATAGGAAATAAGATAAAAATAAAAATATAAAAATTTAAATAAAAAAATAAGTGGATATGATAAGTGAGATAAACTGTAGACTTAGAAATAAGTGGTTAACATAAATATATATATATGTATATATAAAGAAGTATAATGTGCAAGGTTTATTACAGGTTGTTACGCAGTAACAATAGGAAAGTAAAGTGCAGTGCAATGGCAGTATGTGGATGTTAATGTTTAAACTGGATGTTTATGTGTGTGCGGGGGTGAAGTGAAGTCACGTGACTGAGTTCAGGAGTCTGATGGCCTGGGGGAAGAAACTCCTCCTGAGTCTTTCAGTCTTTGCCATCAGGCTACGGAAGCGCTTACCAGATGGCAGCAGGGTGAAGTGAGAGTTTGCAGGGTGATTAATGTCTCTGATGATTTTGGTAGCTCTACCTCTGCAGCGTTTGGTGTAGATGTCCTGCAGAGACGGGAGAGCTGAGCCTGAGATGCGCTCGGATAAGCGCACCACTCTTTGCAGGGCTTTGCCATCGTGACTGGTGCTGTTACCGTACCACGCTGTGATGCACTGAGTCAGGACACTTTCTATCGCCCCTCGATAGAAAGTTTTCAGGATGGCTGGTGAAACCCTGAATTTCCTCAGCTGGCGCAAGTGGTACAGTCTTTGCCTGGCTTTTTTCACCTGTGTCTGGATGTGTGTAGTCCAGGTCAGATCCTCGGAGATGTTCACACCCAGGTATTTGAAGCTGCTCACTCTCTCTACCGGTGTCCCGCTGATCATGAGAGGGGAGTATGACTGATGCTGTCTCTTCCTGAAGTCCACAATCAGTTCTTTGGTCTTGTTAACATTCAGAGAGAGACAGTTGTCCTGGCACCATGATGTCAGTTGCTCCACTTCGTCCAAGTATGCCGTCTCATTGTTGTTGGAGATGAGACCCAGGACAACAGTATCATCAGCAAACTTGATGATCGAGGTGGAGCTGTGTGTGGACAAACAGTCATGGGTGTAGAGAGAGTAGAGCAGGGGACTCAGCACACAGCCCTGTGGAGCTCCAACACTCAGGGTGATGGAGGTGGAGGTGAACTGGCCTACTCTCACCGCCTGGGGTCTGCCAGTGAGGAAATCTTCAATCCAGAGGCAGAGAGAAGAATTCAGGCCTAGATCCAGGAGTTTGTGTGTTAGCTTAATGGGAACTATGGTGTTAAAGGCTGAGCTATAGTCAATAAATAGCAGCCTGACATAGTTCCCACTTTTGCTGTCGATGTGAGTGAGGCAGGAGTGAAGGACGTGAGAAATGGCATCTTCAGTCGATCTATTGGGACGATAGGCAAACTGAAGAGGGTCCAAAGTGTCAGGAATGGAGGAGCAAATGTTGTTTTTAATGAGTCTCTCAAAGACCTTCATGACTAAAGATGTGAGAGCCACTGGACGATAGTCATTTAGGCAAGAGGGTTTACTGATCTTAGGTACAAGGATGATGGAGGATCGTTTGAAGGAGGTGGGGACAACAGATGTAGCAAGGGACTCGTTAAATATGGATGTAAAGAGCCCTGCGAGCTGATCAGCACAGGACCGCAGAACACGACCTGAAATACCATCCGGCCCAGCAGCTTTCCTGACATCCACACGTTTGAGTGCCCTCCGAACCTCGTCCTCCGAGACAGAGATCACGTGACCGTTGCTGCTCTGAGGGACTCTCTCTGACGCGTCACTCGCCGGAGTCGCGCTGCCGCGATTACCATCAAAGCGAGCGTAGAAAGAGTTTAACTCGTTCACCAGCAACGGATCAGCTCTCACCTCTGCAGAGGATTTAGTTCCAAAAGCACAGATGGTCCTCAGTCCCTGCCACATCCGCCGGGAGTCGTTGAGTTGGAAATGAGATTCCACTCGGTCTTTATAGCGGAGTTTTGCGGCTTTAACGGCGCGCCGGAGGGCGTAACATGAAGCTTTGTACTCCCTCATATCCCCCGTTTGGAGACCGGCATTGTACGCGATAGTGCGCGTGTTAACTGCAGTGCGGATTGAACTGTCCACCCACGGTTTCTGATTAGGGAAGGACGTTATAGTTATTGTTTGTGTGGCTTGCTCTGTCAGTGTGTTAATAAAGCAGAGCGCCACTTCTGTGAACTCGCTGACGTCTTCAGAACTCGCGCGGAACATGTCCCAGTCGACGTCATCAAGAGCTGCCTGTAGCGTGATCTCTGAATGGGATGACCAGCGTTTGACTTCCCTCCTCACCGGGGGCTCTTGAACGAGCCTTTGTTTATATTCCGGTGTGAGGAAAATGGCGGCATGGTCCGATTTGCCAAAAGCTGGCTGTGAACGAGCTTTGTAGGCGTTCTTAAACGGAGAGTAGCAATGATCCAGTGTGTTTGCTCCTCGTGTGGGACAGGAGACATGCTGGTGAAAGTTTGGCAATACTTTCTTTAGGTTAGCTTTGTTAAAATCACCCGCGACGATGAAAGCAGCGTCGGGGTGTTTGTTTATGAAGCCGCTGGTCACATCATGGAGGGCAGATAAAGCCAGCCCCGTGTCTGCCTGTGGTGGAATATAAACGGCAGTGGCGATGACCGAGGAAAACTCCCTCGGCAGGTAGAAAGGCCGGCACATGAGAGTTAAATGTTCCAAGTGAGGCGAGCAGGATCGCGAAAGAATGGAGATGTTCCTAGGATCGCACCATTTCTTGTTTATCATGAAACACACTCCACCGCCTTTAGATTTCCCGGCCTCGGCTGTTCTGTCCATCCGAAAAACAGAGAAGTTCTCGGACGGCGTCACGGCTGTATCCGGGACCGCTGGCGTGAGCCATGTTTCGGACAGACAATAGATGTTGCAGTCTCTCATGTCCCGTTGAAAACTTATCCTGGCTCTAAGATCGTCCATCTTATTCTCCAAGGATTGGACATTTGCGAGCAAAATGCTCGGGAGAGGAGGACTGAATGCTCTTTTTCTCAGTCTGTTGCGGATCCCAGCGCGTTTCCCGCGGTGTTTTTTGAATCTTCGCCGTCGACTCGAGTGGCCATTGTTCAACTCGGCGTCCCGGCGAATATCAGATGGAAGATTGGAGAAAGTGTCCTGAAACAGGTCAGTGTAGCGGTAACCAATTTCCAGAAGTGTTTTGCTGTCGTAACAGATCAAAGCAGATGATCCGTTGGAAAAAATAGAGAGTAAAAGAGAGTAGAATAATAAATAAAAGCAAAGTCTTAGCGGAGCGACCTGAACGGCGACCGAGCACGGCGAATCAATCATAGGCTCGTCCTCACGTACTACAGCACACATGCACACTCTTCAAAAACGGTGCTTTAAATCTCTTGACAAACTAAAAGACGTAAATGATATTTGTAGGCCTATGTATTTTAAATAAAAGATATAGATTGTACTGAATGTCAGCTTGCTTATTTTGCTCAAGATAAGGGTTTAAGGAAGTCCACATGTCATGCAAACAAGAAACTCTGCTTCTGACCACAGGTCGAGAGCTGTCGTTTCAACCACACAAGTTTGCGATGCTGTTTGGGGATGTTCGTTGGAACGATGGTTTTCGGGAAACACTGACTTGTTGAACTAAACTCACCTAAAGGATTATTAGGAACACCATACTAATAGTGTATTTGACCCCCTTTCGCCTTCAGAACTGCCTTAATTCTACGTGGCATTGATTCAACAAGGTGCTGAAAGTATTCTTTAGAAATGTTGGCCCATATTGATAGGATAGCATCTTGCAGTTGATGGAGATTTGTGGGATGCACATCCAGGGCACGAAGCTCCCGTTCCACCACATCCCAAAGATGCTCTATTGGGTTGAGATCTGGTGACTGTGGGGGCCATTTTAGTCCAGTGAACTCATTGTCATGTTCAAGAAACCAATTTGAAATGATTCGAGCTTTGTGACGGTGCATTATCCTGCTGGAAGTAGCCATCAGAGGATGGGGACATGGTGGTCATAAAGGGATGGACATGGTCAGAAACAATGCTCAGGTAGGCAGTGGCATTTAAACCATGCCCAATTGGCACTAAGGGGCCTAAAGTGTGCCAAGAAAACATCCCCCACACCATTACACCACTACCACCAGCCTGCACAGTGGTAACAAGGCATGATGGATCCATGCTCTCATTCTGTTTACGCCAAATTCTGACTCTACCATCTGAATGTCTCAACAGAAATCGAGACTCATAAGACAAGGCAACATTTTTCCAGTCTTCAACTGTCCAATTTTGCTGAGCTTGTACAAATTGTAGCCTCTTTTTCCTATTTGTAGTGGAGATGAGTGGTACCCGGTGGGGTCTTCTGCTGTTGTAGCCCATCCGCCTCAAGGTTGTGCGTGTTGTGGCTTCACAAATGCTTTGCTGCATACCTCGGTTGTAACGAGTGGTTATTTCAGTCAAAGTTGCTCTTCTATCAGCTTGAATCAGTCGGCCCATTCTCCTCTGACCTCTAGCATCAACAAGGCATTTTCGCCCACAGGACTGCCGCATACTGGATGTTTTTCCCTTTTCACACCATTCTTTGTAAACCCTAGAAATGGTTGTGCGTGAAAATCCCAGTAACTGAGCAGATTGTGAAATACTCAGACCGGCCCGTCTGGCACCAACAACCATGCCACGCTCTTTCCCATTCTGACATTCAGTTTGGAGTTCAGGAGATTGTCTTGACCAGGCCCACACCCCTAAATGCATTGAAGCAACTGCCATGTGATTGGTTGATTAGACAATTGCCTTAATGAGAAATTGAACAGGTGTTCCTAATAATCCTTTAGGTGAGTGTGTGTTGATAACCACAGAACCTGCAACCATAGTTGGCTAACAATGCTTTTGGGAAACGCACCCCAGCATAGTTCAGAAAATAATAATAATTAAGCATTTCTGAACATTGAATCTCAGTCATTATTCACCTTTTTCTCATGGTTTCTCAATAGAATTCATAAAAGTGTAGAATATAATATCGTAGTTCTAATAGAGGCTCATTGTAACGGCTCGGCTCGTGTCTTCTGCTGTTAGGTCAGCATTAAAGTTAACTGTTAAATAACCGATATAAGATTACAATAATATCAGATTTGTCTTATTTTAAATAAACACAAAAAACAGAAATGAAAAATAAACTTAAGTAAGAAATTTACTTTTCCTATGCTTAAATAAATGTTTGGTAATATCTTCCAAAGATTTAAAAATTTTGGCGCAATTGTTTCGCTATATAGTGTTGATATGGCAACTATAAATACACTAAGTTTCGTGATCCTGGCATGTGTGGAAAGTGTTAAACCATGCATGTTACAACTAACCCCGCGTTAGGTTGTGCCCCGCTCTCTCCCCTACTTGTCATTTTCAACAAATAGTGAGTAAAAGGTTGTTGACTGTGACCAACGTGTCAAACTAAATATGAGAAATGTTTTATTTTCTATTCCTCATAGAGTTATTAAAACAGGTTGTGTGCTCGCTGTGTGCTGTACTTGTCCAATCAGTGTTATTAACTTGATAAATATGCAAAAATTAAATAGCAAAGATAAGAAAATAGGGTTTACAAATGTGCAGAGTAAAATCTCAAAAGCTGACTACCCAGGATTAACTACTACTCCAGGATAATATTTGAAACATGGTGTTTGTGTGTTTGCCCAGGGTCTATTCAGATCCCACAATGAATCCTCTGATACTCAAAACTCTGAATAAGACTGAAAGCATGAGTGAAATCTCATTAAAGTGTTTGTTTATGCATTGCCTCCTGTTTCTGATTTGTTCTGTTTTTCACTTTGAAAGTCCAAACACTCATCTAGACTAAACATTTTGTGAAGAAAATGTGAGTGGTGCTTGCACTGTACAAGTTGGGTTGTTACTAGTGCATTGCTAAATGGTTACTAGGGTACTCTGAGTGGTTGCTAAGGTGCTGCTCACAGGCCCGAGTCAAAATGCTTACGTTTCTATGATATTCCAGTCTCTTCACCTTGTGAAAAAAGAAGTGCACTGATTTTAGCATACTTTTAAAACAAGTAAATATGGAGTAAGGAAATAATATACTTTAAATGAATATACTTGTACTTCAGTGCAAACTGAATATATTGTTTTCGGAGACTTAAATGAATGTCAATTGCAATTAAATTAAAAAACAAAAGAAAGCCCTGCACACTGTCTACTTACAAAAGTATCAAAAATAGCTTTATTTGCAACGTTTTGGTCCCACTGACTGAGACTCATTCCTGCGTAATAATCACGGGACTTTGTGCCGTCCCATGACTGCAGCGGCGCAATTATATTACACAGCGCCTGAAAATAGTCCCCAGCACTCTCTCTATGCAAGCAGGTTGTCACGTTGGTTATGTTGACAGAAGTTAGCCTATTTTCAGGCACTGTGTAATGTCATTGCGCCTCTGCACCCATGGTACGGCTCAAAGCTCAATTATTATGCAGGAATGAGGGTATAGTTCCCAGCCATATCGGTCTAGAAAATCACAACTTTTCATTTTCCGTCGGTCTTAGTGAACGATGTAACTACACACATCACAACATGTAAATAGGAAAATGTTGGTGTTATTTTGTCACTTATTGAGCAGTAGGCTAGCTGGAGCCATTTACCTCCAGTCTTTGTGCTAAGCTAGGCTAGTGATGGGTGCATCAGACAGAGTTATGGCACGCACAGAGATGAGAATGGTGTGTATGGACTCATCTAACTCTGGGGGATACGGTGAATAAGATAAAGTCCCAAAAAGTTTGCGTGTTTCCTTAACCCTTAAACCCATACCTCGGGTCTTTAGTGACCCGGAAACGTCATTCACCACCTCCTCCTCTTTCATTTTTTTGAAGTTAGACATCAGCCTTCTTAGTATTCCTCAATCAATGCACTATAATCTATATAGCATGAAATAATAATACAAATAATACAATTATAAAAGAACAAAATATGCTTTATTCTTCTGTAATTGTTACTCTAATATCAGGAGAGTTTTATATTATCATGACAGGTAGAGATCAATCCGTGTTAGATATAGAGCCGGGTCGCTAAAGACCCGACTATGTAAGAAGGATTGGTGAAACATTCATGCATTTAAGGAATAAAAAAAATATTTAAAATGTTCTTCTAAGTAAAACTTTTAATTTGACATCATTATAAAGTGCACTTTTTTCACCTTTAAAAGTGTGTTAAAAACACAGTCAGTATACACTCTTTAGAACACTAAAGTGGCCTTTTATTTCCTTATTTTATTATATTATCTGCAATATTTATCGTAAATTTTTTTGCTTTTTACTTTACTTATACTTTGGACGGTTTGAAGTGAACCACAATTTTTTTTTTTTTACTAGGGTAGAAATGACTCTGCCTACAGCTTCAAAGTATACTTTTATTCATTGCATTCTCTTACTATTTTATTATCTTCCAGGCACAAATCATAAGTCAGATCACAGAGCACACCTCTCCTCAACAAGATACCTAATTTGAAGTATCACTCATAACCCATAGCATAGATGTCCATGTAGGCGCCACATGTTCAAACTTTCTCCAGTGAGCAGAGCTGCCCATAAAAATGTACTTATGCATTTAACTTCACATAAAAAAGTTTCATTATCCATAACCTGGATAATGAAGCTATAGTGGCTGTGGTTTGGAGCTGGTGTGCGGAGCGGCTGGAGGCCGGATGGGGAAGGCTTGTGTTTGGACTGGGTCCCACCGGGGGAAAAGGGACTCTGAGGTGAGACACACAAAGCAAGAAGGCGCTCAGGATCAACGCTCTCTCAGCATGCCAAACTTCAGACCGCCCTGTCTTTTCAGTCCTTCACTAAATACTGCTTCCTCATAGGAAGATTTCTTTCAAATTTCGATTGGATAACACTTTATTTAACAGTATCCTTGTTACACATTATGTGTATGTGTATTTGCTAAACAAATTACTATAAATTGAGCATAATTACATGCAACTAACCAAACCCATAGTGGTTACATGTAGTTAATTGTTATTACTCAGTACTTAAATGCATAATGACACTGTAATACAGACACAAAATAAAGTGTAACCCTCGATTGACAGCAATGAGATTAAAATGGAGACGTTTAGCTGAGAACAGAAGCCAGCAATCAATGTCTCAAACTGAGCTCGAATGTGACCACAGTCGGCAAGATCTCAATATGAACTCAAATATTTCTCATCAAATTCTTTGAAGATCAAATGATCGAAATTTGCAATCCACGCTCAATAACGGACTCATTTGTGCCTCCTTTTTGGGAGAAACAAAACGTGGATACTTAAATGGAGCTAAGCAATGGCACTTTTCTTCTAGGTTCTCTTGTAGAGTCTTTTCAGGTATTTACATTAATCCAGACACTGTGTGTACATAAAAAAGCGTTTTATCCCTATCAAAACACTGAAAAAAATGTTGTTTATATGATAATGACTGATGGAGATTATGAAAGAAGGAGAAACACACTTAACAGTTTTGCTTAGAAATGGCTGAAGCTGTTCTGTGTTGACATAGCTTGTGTGAGTATTGTGTGTGTGTGTGTGTGTGTGTGTGTGTGGTAGAAGGTGCGGGGGATTGCTATGATGAGCACCAGCTGCTGTTTGTTTACCGAGGGCAGATTCCAGGAAGACTTACTCACACATAGGCCTTAGGAGCTAATGGCAGTTACTATACACCTAAACAATAACCCTCACAAAAGCCTGTTGACATCATTAGATTTATAGTCAAACATGATTTGGTTGACTTGTGAGCATTTTTAAATATTGAAAACCACATGGGTTCTCAACATGTTTCACCATATATTTGATGAGATTTTCATAGATTTAGTCTCAAAAGTGCACACACACACATTATTAATTATTACACGCACTAAACGACTGATAATGCAAACACAGGGTGTCGCTAGGGCTACTGAGAAGTGATAAATTGTAATCCAAGTGCAGATTTTTTGAGTGAAAAAGAAACAAACTACACTACCAAGAACACAGACCATGGCTTTACTGAAAGCTTGATTTGAACATGTTTGACAATACCTTTCATGAACTTATTAAAGTTGTTATAAGACATATTCAAACAGACAAGGGAAATATAAGGGTATTTCTACAAAGACAAATGACTAGGAACACTTGGGCTGAATTTAAAAAGTATGTGGTGAATTCAATGAAAACTTACTTGTCAACTGGTGCTTTCTATTGGTATCTATGGGTGTCATATAAATATATGACACACATAGATGTGTGATCTATAATTTTGGCATTATTCTTTGAATATGTCTTTTTCAATTAAAAGTCTTCTATAGTGCTGAACAGGAGACGACAGCAAATATAATTTTTGCATTATCATTTTCTCCAATAGCAAAATAAAAAAATCCATAGCGTTTCCATGACTCTGCAAAAGAGGAAACATATATAGAGATTAATAACAGCAGTCAGAAGAGAGAATGTCAAATTTGCCATTTCTTCCATAGCTGGTGTACTAGCAACACCCTTGAGGCAGTACATTTACGGCCAAAGTAATATAACACAAAGTATAGCAGTATAAATATATATTACATTTTTTTTTTATTATATGAAAACCTTTCCTAGATTTGCGATGTTGATAACTGTGTAAACCCCTCATCAGCCTTTGAAAAGGGTCCATAACATAAATGCGTACAGAAAGGCCTTAAAAACTGCTAGATCTGTTTTTTTTTTCAACTCTCTTAGAAGAAAACAAACACAACCCTAGGTATTTATTTTATACAGGGCTAAATTAACAAGAAATAAAGCTTCAACTTAGTAATGTAATGACTCATTACATTAACTCAGTAATGACTTTATGAACTTCTTTATGAGCAAGATTGATAAATATTAGGGAGAAAATAATAACTATGTAACCATCTACTACAATATCGCCTCAGACAGTGCATTGTAGTGTCACTGAGGAAAAATTCCACTCATTTACTGCTATAGGAGAAGAAGAATTTGCTAAACTCGTTAAATAATTTAATTCAAAAAAATGGTATGCTCGACCCTATACCGACTAGTCTATTAAAAGAGATGCTACCAGAGGTCATAGATCCTTTTCTTAATAGCATTAATTCATCTTTGTCATTAGGATATGTACCGGAAACTTTTAAGCTGGTTATTATTAAACCACTTATTAAAAAAACATAATTTGATTCTACAGAATTAGTCAATTAGAGGCCAATCTCAAATCTACCCTTTCTGTCAAAAATACTAGAAAAGGCAGTGTCCTCACAACTACGCTCCTTTTTAGAAATAAATTGTATCTGTGAGGATTTCAAGTCAGGATGTAGACTGTATCATAGTACTGAGACTGCTCTCATCAAAGTTACAAATGATTTGCTCTTATCATCCGATCGTGGTTGTATGTGGCTCTCTATTAGTGTTACTTGATATTACCGCTTCTGAATAGACTCTCAAATTATGTAGGCATTAGTGGAATTGCATTGGCAATTTAAATCATACCTATCTGACTGTTATCAGTTTGAAGCAGTAAATGAAGAGATGTCACACCGATCACAAGTTCAGTATGGAGTACCGCAAGGCTCAGTGCTAGGACCCTTGCTCTTCACCCTGTTCATGCTACCACTTGGAGATATCATTAGGAAGCATGCCGTTAGTTTTCATTGTAATGCTGACGATACTCAGCTATATATTTCTTCACGCCCTGACAAAATTTACCAATTCGCAAGATTAACGTAATGCATAGCTGATATAAAACATTGGATGACTAGTAATTTCCTACAACTTAATTCAGAAAAAAAATAATTTTTAATTATTGGACAAAAAATCTCCACAAGTAGTAACCTAGAATACTGTCTAACACTTGATGGCTGTTCTGTCAAGTCCTCGTCGTCAGTGAGGAACCTGGGTGTGCTCTTTGATACAAATCTTTCATTTGAAAGCCACGTTTCTAGCATCTGTAAAACTGCATTCTACCATCTTAAAAATATATCTAAATCACGGCACATGCTTTCAATGCAAATTATGAACAGTTAGTTCACACGTTCATGACCTCAAGGCTAGATTATTGTAATGCTCTACTGTGTGGTTTCCCTGCTAGCTTAATAGACTATCCCCCATGAGGGCCTCATCACAACGACATCCTCAACAAACCCGTCTCCAGCATGATGACTCCGATCTTCAATCAGATGGAACTGGACAAATATTCGGAATATTCCGATCTAATATGACTTGTTGTCACAGTTCTATAAGAGAGGACTCAAATGCAGGAATGAGTGATCAGGGATTTATTGACAAAACAGCTGACAAGACAATAAATGGTGAGGAGGTGAACACAGTCCAAACAGTAGGCGAATAAGGAACAATCACAGGCAGAAAGAGCAGCCACATAACTAGCTCAAGGAGGTGGTAGGCTGGAGAGCAGTTATGTCAGAGCAGAACGAGACCAGAGGATACCAGCGATGGCCAGGCAGGAATCCTAGGGCAATGCACTCAGGTATCTCCGGAAATGCACCAGGCTTTCAGCTAGGCAAGGAGAGCAAGCAGCCAGGGAAGCTCTGCTTGCAGGACAGGGCAGGAACTAGAGAAACAGGAAACAAGACCAAAAAGGCAGCACTAACGTATAGCAATACTAGAGTAACAGCACACGAAGGCACAACGTATAAAGAACCAGCAACACATGAGGGAAAGAGCACACATTATAAAGTAGCAGAAAACATGAGGAACAGATGACAACACTCAGACAAATGAAGAGCAGAGAACATGAGGAAATAGGCACACTCAGACAAGGAACAGGTGAGCACACTCAGATTAATGAGGACTAATCAACTAAACAAGAGGGTGTGGTCTGCCAACCGCTTGTAAATTAAGAATATTAATAATAAGAAGAAACAAGAGGGCGTGGTACTTGGAAACAAGGAGGGGGGACAAGAGCACATGTCAAACAAACAATACGCTTGTTTGACTTCATGCAGCGATGCGCAGACCGATTGGCGGCTGACTTCAAGCAGTGCATGCCGGTTCGAAATTTTGTCTGACTTGAGGCAGCGCTGATGCCTCAAGTCGGTGACGTATGTCAACAAATTACCACGAGAGCGATTCGAGAGCAGCCAGCTGGTGCCTTTGGTGCAGCTTCTCCAGAGCGACTGCACGAGCTCTGATGACGACACAGCTGTTCCACGATTGGTCGGATTCACCACATGACAGCGAACATGTGTGTTTCGTGTTTATTCCTTCTTAAACCTTGTTCCACTTATGCTTACAAAATCTTTTTTTTTATAACGGTAAAACCTCTTTTCATGTAGTCCCGAAGTTATATTGTCATGTTTATCAAAATAAAACTGATAAAAAAAACGTAGACCCCACTTCATTGATAGTGTAGGCTTATATGTTGAACTTTATTCTTGTACAAACAGATGCTGTATTAAGCAGTATAGCCAATATAACATATTGAATGAAAATGTCTTCTGAAACATCTGTGTATTTGACAAATATTGCATTTATTTCACTTCATCTGTGTCACTACAGGAAGCAGAAAGTGTCCGACTTCACGTCTCCGTTTGCAGCTCCTCCCCGCCTGCACGCGGCTACTCTCGCCGATCGGTTGCATCCAGCCGTAGCCGATGTCAAACACACCTAAAGACGAAGCCACTGTTACAAATCTGGTTGTATCAAAACTCACGAAGGCGAAGGAGAACTTGGAACAGGTATCTTTAATCAATTTACTCACAGGGAACACTCAGGAACACCAGTAACATGAACGTCGACGGACAAACACTGAAGAAACACTGAGAACTAAATACACAGGGATAACGAGGTGATTAACAGGACACAGGTGATAGACATAACTAATTATACAGACTGGGGAGAAACTAGGTCACTAGAAAACACAATGAACACGGCAGACAGGGCATACATGTAACAGCCATGTGGTGACACACAACACAAACATAGAGACATGAAGCACAAACAAGACTGACAGAACTGTCAGAGGAAGACCCTGACACTTCTGACTTGTAATGTTGCCTGAATCCTAATCATAAACTGTTTGTTCGTTGGCCAGAGGAGAACTGGCACCCGACTGAGCCTGGTTTCTCCCAAGGTTTTTTTCTCCATTATGCCCTGATGGAGTTTGGGTTCCTTGCCAACTTGTCGCCTTTGGCTTTTGGCTTGCTCATTTGGGAACACTAAATATTCAACTTTATTACTAATCCGCCCTCATTGACACTGTATGATAATTGAACTGAGCTAGCTGACATCACTGTTTTCTCCAGAGCGGCTGTACAGCCGAATCAAATTCTGTTGCATTATTTTCCTGTTTAACACGGTGAAGCTGCTTTGAAACAATCGGCATTGTAAAAAGTTCTATACAAATAAAGGTGACTTGACTTGACTTGACGTGGTCTCGGTTCGTCTTCTTAAAGGGTTAGTTCACCCAAAAATGAAAATTCTGTCATTAATTACTCACCCTCACGTCGTTCGAGACCCGTAAGACCTCCGTTCATATTCGGAACACAAATGAAGATATTTTTGTTGAAAGCTGATGGCTGAGAAAGGCTTCAGATAGGCCTCCATTGGCATTCAGTACACTTATACTCCCAAGACGGATAAAAGGCACTCAAAACATCGTTACAAAGTCCATCTCACCACAGTGACTCTACAATAATCTTACAATGCGACGACAATAGTTTTTGTGCGCAAAAAAAATCAAAATAACACCTTTTTCCAACTTGTTACTGCCTTCCGACGCATGCGCGCGAATATGACGCAGATCCGGCGTTCGGACACATGACCCAGAAGTGATTTGTTTACAATCAGAGGAAGACGCGCGTATCTCAGCTGTTGGATTCTACATTGATCGTGCTTTAGGTCTCGGCGTAGTGCTCAAAATGGGGTTAGAGTGTGCATTTCATGGATTCCCGAACCCTGGCGCTACGTCATATTCTCGCGCATGCGTCGTGGAGGCACACACGGAAGACAATAACAAGCTGGATAAAGGTGTTATTTTGATTTTTTTTTGCACACAAAAACTATTGTCGTCGCATCGTAAGATTATTGTAGAGTCACTGTGGTGAGATGGACTTTGTAACGACATTTTAAGTGCCTTTTATCGGTCTTGGGAGTGTAAGTGTACTGAATGCCAATGGAGGCCTATCTGAAGCCTTTCTCAGCCATCAGCTTTCAACAAAAATATATTCATTTGTGTTCCGAATATGAACGGAGGTCTTACGGGTCTCGAACGACATAAGGGTGAGTAATTAATGACAGAATTTTCATTTTTGGGTGAACTAACCCTTTAAATCTGCTGTGACCTAAGGGAAGGCAAATTGCGAATCGAATCTGAGCTGAAGCTGAATGTAATTTGTGTACTATTTCTGCTGTATTTCGAATGCTAAGTATTTGGACAAGGTTGTTGCTTGTTGTCTTGGACAGACCGTGGTGTGCCTTGGCTTTGGTTGTGGTGTTGTAGAGGCTGTTTTAAGGGTGTGGAGTTGAGATCACAGAGTTGAGGAGGACCTACCCAGCCAACACACCCATGTGGGGCCCAAAGTGCACATGGGCTGATATCTGGGACCCAGCTAATTTTGTCCTCAGTTTCCATGGAGGTCCCACGGGTTGATGATGGGTCTCTTGATGGGCTCATACCGGGCCCATAGGGGTAACCCAGGTAGTAACCATTTGGGGCCTACATGGGTCTGCCCATATGAGTTGATGATGGGACCCAGAAAGGTGTTAGGCTCTGACCAATAAACCTGGGGGCGATTCTGCTCGTGTAGAGGTTTTGAACGGGGACATCACACTGAAAGAGACCTAAGTTGTCGTCTAAGCATTGAGGAGGATCTGAGCTATAGCTATAGCTATGGTGTTGAGGTGACATTGGGCTGTTGAGGTGGATCTGGGTTGCTCACTGGCTCAAGATCGTAGCTCTGAAAGAGAGGCAGAAGTCCATGGTTCTCTAACTGTTTAGTTTGTGCCAAAACTGGGGTTTAGTCACCAGTAAAAAGTGGCTCTGCTTTTAGCGATATTCATCTGTATTATAACCTTCGCTCCATGGCTAACCTGCTCCAGTGCAGGTTTTGTTCTGGGTAAGAGATCTCAAACAGAAATTGGATCAATCAGCTGTGATCAAAATGACACATTTCAGATGCAATACAGTCACTCCCCCAGTTTCTACTCCAGATTAAAGGTCACTGAATAGTAAAAGATTTTCGTTTTTTTTTGCCAACTCAAAACCAATTCTGTAACCCCTGAATTTGTTCAACTACCACCCTGGTGCGGGAAGCTGTGGCATGTTACAGGAATTGGCTGTGGCTGTGTCTAAAATTGTGACATCAATGACATGAACTGGCTCCATGACAGACACTGGTATGGACTGAACCAGGGGCGGGCAACTCTGGGCTTCGAGGTGTCTTGTCCTGCATATTTTAACTCTTAAAGTTATCTTGAAGATGTTGGTTAGTTTTTCAAGTGTGTTTGATTAGGGTTGGGAGCTGAATTCTGCACGGCAGTGGAGCTTGAAGGCCAAATTTGCCCACCCCTGGTCTAGACCATAACAATGCTGGGCTCAGTGTCATAGAGCAGAGCTGGGCAACTCTGACCCTCAATATCCACTTTCCTGCAGAGTTTAACCCCAACCCTGATTAAACCTACCTGCCTGTAGCTTTCTAGTAATCCTGATCGAACAATGTTTAGAGTTCAGGGAAGAAGGAGGCGGGAAAAGGCATATGATCAACGTAAAGTTTAATCATAAAATAAACAAACAAAAAAACTAAAGTAAAGCAGCAGCCCCTCACGGACGATTGCCACTTATAAACATAAACAAACACAGCATAAGTAGTCCAGGCCTGGTCCTCTATCATCTTGCACTGTCGTTGCTCAGTAGCACTCGCACTACCGGACTCGCTCTGTTCCCATGGCTCTCGGTCCTGCCCTGCTTGCCACATACCCCAGTGCCACTCGCAGGTCAGGGGGGTAACCTCGAGACTGCGCTCTACTCCATCACTACTTCATCACGGCAGCCGCAGCACAGAACAGACAAGGTGAGAGAAAAAGCGATGGAAGGATGAGGAGAGACTGAGACAAGGAGTGAGGGAAAACAAATCTGGGTCCGGTTCCAAAAAACACACTGCCATTCGGTCCTCCACCAGCTGGGTGAACTCCTCCGTAATGCCTGCTGGTGGCGCTGGATACCACTTGGCGGATGGCCCTCTAACTCTTCCGACAGCTGGTGGATGGCAACGGTTCCTCCGGCTTCGGGCAGCCGGCAGTGAGTGTCCCATTCCCTGCTCTTCCCCATCATGGTGGACGGCAACAGGCTCCATCCTCAGGAAAATGCCACCACCGACTCCTCCGCTCTCTCTTGGATGGCAGCCGCACCTCCACAACCCAGGCGGACAGAAGCAGATTCATCTGTCCCCCTAGCAAATCACTCCAGCCCACCGTCTCGAGCGCCCATGGCGGCAGACTGAGTCTGGTGACGTTCATTAGCACTCGCCCCACCGGCCTCACTCCGTTCACACAGCTCTCTGCCCCGCCCTGCTTGCCACAACTGAAGACCTTGATTAGCTTATTCACATGTGTTTGATTAGGGTTGGAGCTAAACTCTGCAGGAAAGTGCATCCCGAGGGCCAGAGTTGCCCATCCCTGCCATAGAGTGATAGCGAAGGATGAGACAGACAACCAAGAAACACGATTACCATGAAAACTGAAATTCTTGCAGTGGGCTTTAGGACTGCAACAGGCCCCTTGATGACAGTCGTTGGGTCTGCAGCTTTACCTGGGCATGCTTACTGTGAAACAAGAAAGTAACCTAGTAACCAAGAAAGAGTCAATGAACAGAGACAAAAGAAGTTTCAATAAAAAAAAGAAAAACTAACATTTAAAAATAAAAGACTGCTAATATAACAAATGAAAACAAGAGCAAAACCATTATCCGGAAAATGATGGAATGAACTACAAAAATGATGTAATTAAGAACAAAAATATTTTATGAAATTAAAATTTTGCTAATAGTTTTCGAAGTTGATCTTTTTTTTTGTATAACTCAGCCAAGACTGATCTCTGCATGTTCAGAAATGCAATACATATTTAATATTCATCATAAAACTGTCATCATAAGTATATTAGAACAATCACATTTTAAAAGCTAACAGTTTGGTATCTCTTCTAGCTTCATGTTTAATGGGGACTTTCCATAGATTTAATGGTTTTGATACTGTACAAACTGTATATTATCTTCCCTTACACTAACCCTAAACCTACCCATCACATTTTCAAAAAAGATAATTCTGTATGACACACACACACACACGCACACACATACACGATGTAATTTATAGCGGCATGAAAGCTGCGATGAACATCTGATATTGTTTTACTTTAAACACTGGGGATGTGATCTATCTAAATCTAACAAACCAACACATCAAACCCAACTATGGTTGGCAGATCAAAACAGCATCTTTCAGTATCTTACTTAAAATAAACATCAATCATTTTTGCTCATTACTATCTCTCTCTTTCTTTCTCTCTCTCTCTCTTTTTTATTTTTAAACAACAAAACCACTGAAACTAGATCCATATTACTGAACAGGCTCAGATCTGGTAACACTAAACCATTAGAAAAGACATTCTTTCCTTGAGCTTTAACCTCCAGCAAGAATACAACTCTGAAAAAGAGGAAGAAAAAGAAAACAGTCACGGCCCAGGAGACTGCGGGCAGAAAACATCTATAAGTACTTCATTGTTCTGGTTAGAAATTAAAATTCAGCAGCAACACAGTGCTTTTGGTACAGTATTTTGGTTTATGCATCTGTGGTTTGGGTGTGTGTTGCTTCAGTGTGATTATAAGTAATGACTTATTTTCATGGATGGACCAGAGTTAAAGGTTAAAACTGTTCACCAGCTAATATCCCTGCATTCTTGCGGAGTTGGAAGCTGGAAAGGTAGATTGTGTTTCGTTGTACATTGCTACAGTCTTTGATTATTCTTCCACATGGCAGAAAGAGAAAGAGACTTTCTGTTCTAATGGCACAGGAAATGCCAAATCTCAACCAGCTTGTTTAACCACCAACCCTCCGACTTCCTCAATCATCCATAATGGAATGTCAGCGGTAGACAGACAGACGAAAAATACCAGACTACTGAAGAGAGAAAGAACCGATTTTGACATTTAAAATAATCAGTGTATGGTGTTCTGTGTGAGAAATTGCAGTTGTTGCCATTAGGCGGATCTCACTGAAAAAAAAAAAAAAAAAACAATAAGTAAGATTTACTAGTAAACTCTACTTAACTAAGTTAGGTAAAAATAAACAAAGAAAATACACTGCGAAAAATGCTCTTCTTATTTAGTATTTTTTTTCTCTCGTTTCCAGTCCAAATATCAAAAAATTCTTAAATCAAGATACATTTACTAGATAAGTTAAATGACATTAGATATTTGTTCCTGTTTTCTGGGGAAAAAATCTAAATGAAGTGAGTTTTTGCTTAAAACGAGCAAAATGATCTGCCAATGGGGTGAGAAAAATAATCGTATTTCTGTTTGGGATAGAAACAAGAAACAAGATTTCAATCAGAAACAAGATTCTTTTTCAAAAACTCACTTCATTTTGATTTTATTTTCAAGAAAACAAGAAAAAATATCTTATGTCATTTTACTTATCTAGAAAATGTATCTTGATTTAAGAATTTTGAGATATTTAGACTAGAAACAAGACAAAATGACTAAGTAAGAAGAGCATTTTTCGCAGTGTAAGTCATTTTAACTTGGCCAGTAAAAGGTTGAATCATTTCTACCTAGTTGAAGTTTCCTTTGCAATACATTTTACTCAAAATTGCAAAAAACGAATAATTTAATATACTGAAGCAGTGAATTAAACCACGCTTATAAAGTGTATGCTTTACTTAGAAACATCTAAGTGAAGAACACAATAAAAATTGCGTAGACATCATTTAATAGAAGTAATGCGGCACCTGAACACCTGCGTTCAGCCCTGACAAAACGTTGCAAAATGTTTTTTAAACGGAAACGGTGCTGCGTTGAACACCCTGTTCTGATGACGCAAGAGTTGCAGCTTAGAAGGCCACTCTTTGTGCTCTTTTTGAAGAATTTTCAGAGCCTGATGAGATTGTGTTTAATACAGCAAAACACGCTCGATGCAATCACTGCCCTTGCCGTCCAGAACAAAAGAGAACATCCCCATCCCATTTAATTAACTTTTGTATCTCCTGATAATCAATTCTAATTTAAATAATTTCATTTCTAGTTCTTACTTTTGCAATACCTTGTATTTTCTTTCTCATTTTATGTAAAGCACTTCATTACCATTGTGTATGAAATTTGGTATACAAATAAACTTGCCTTGCAATGAAGCTTAAAAATATAAACAACTACATCATCATGTTGATATGCTATATTTTTACTAGAAAACTCTTACGACAATCATGTCTTCTAATATCTTCAATTGTTGCGTATACCGAGGTGCAGCGGACACACATTGTGCGAACTGTCTCTTTAATACCTCGTGGTTTATATACATGTAACACCACCAAACGAGAGAAAACGCATCTCAAACCCGGTGCACATCCAGGAAACATGACGTTCAACCCGGAAACTGTAGTAAAACATTGTGCACCGGTTTGAACTTGAACGTGCCCCTGATCTCAATACTTATTCCGCGTTCCAGGCAACCCGAAACCCGTGTTTTTCCAACCTTCACCCGTGAAAGTGCACTGGAACGGCAGCCAAACCCGTGACTTCCCACCCGTGAACTCGTACTAGATCGATGTACTCCCAGTTACGAGTTTTGACGTCACATAGCCCGCGAAGCAACAATGGCAGCCCCTACGGATGCAGTGTTTATTAAACAAATATACAAATAACGTAAAATTAAAAGGTATAACAGGAGTAAGCACCTTTGGCGATAGAAATGATTGTAATCTGATGGCTCTGAAAGGCCTTCATTGGCACAATGGCACTTTACACTCTCAAGACCCTTAAAAGGTACTAAAGACGTCGTTACGAAGTCCATCTCACTACAGTGGTTCTACAATAACTTTATGAATCGGCGAGAATAGTTTTTGTGCGCAAAAAAACTATAAATAACGACTTACATAGTGATGACGATTTCAAAACACGGCATCATGAAGCTTCGAAGCGTTATGAATCAGTGAGTCGAATCAGCGGTTTGAATCGCCAAATTTCAGCAGTTTGTTGGTTTGACACGCGATTCGAATCATCATTCGACTCACTGATTCATAACGCTTCGAAGCTTCATGATGCCGTGTTTTGAAATCGTCATCACTATGTAAGTCGTTATTTAGGGTTTTTTTGCGCACAAAAACTATTCTCGCCGATTCATAAAGTTATTGTAGAACCACTGTAGTGAGATGGACTTTGTAACGACGTCTTTAGTAGCTTTTAAGGATCTTGAGAGTGAACCGTGCATTGTGCCAATGGAGGCCTTTCAGAGCCATCAGATTTCAGCTAAAATATCTTCATTTCTGTTCCGAAGATGAACGGAGGTCTTACGGGTGTCGAACGACATGAGGGTGAGTAATTAATGACAGAATTTTCATTTTTGGGTGAACTAACCCTTTAAAAAGCCTGGAACACTACAAAGTCGTGAGTCGTGGTTTGAAGTTGTAATTTACGGGCTCAAAAACCTGCCTGGAACGCAGCATTAGTACTCAATACAAGTGACGTAACATTGGATGGATCGTTTTTGAGTATGAATGTGTCATTTTGAGTAGAAAATGAACAAGTTACTAAACCTGACAACAAAAGCAATAATAAAACAGTGTAAATACAGCTGGAAAACAGCGAAAAATCAACCTTATTAATTATTCACACCCCAGTGCATGATGGGAACACCAGTATCAGAAAACTTGAGTAGGTTTTACTTAATTTTATAAGGCTGATATTTATGCTTTAATTTCTACATGGTTAAATTGAGTACTAATATAGAATTTACTAACTGTTTTAAATTCTTGCCTGAACGAACTTTTTCATGTAGAAATTACATTCGTTTTTTTCTGTAGTATTTACTTAATTTTTATCAGTGCTGATGTTAAAATATGACTTTTGTATAGCCAGGTTAATTAAATCTTATTATTAAATAATTTTCGATTTGAATAAAACCAGTTCATTTAGAAGCGCATTTTAGGTTACATTAACTTTTTTACACTATCCTAAATGTGACTGATTGATATCTGATAGATTATTTATTTATTTATGAAACTAATAAAAAAGGCATATACATTTAATATTGTTCGCATGCATGCCCAGAGACAAAAAATGCAAAAATGGAAATATGATTATATTTCAGTATAAAGATTTCTGATTTCACAAAATGTACACATTTTTTTCAGGGTTATTGAGGTTGTTTCACATTCAGAAAATACCTGTTTATATATAGAAGTAGAAGTTTGTAGCAGGCTATCACAATGAACTTTTGCTTTTGTACTTGTGTTTTAATCCAGAACCCAAAAGACTGATGAACCCATATAAGCATCAATTACTTTTTTTATATATCCAAAGAAATTCTTATCTAAAATGTTTCTCTACTATTGAAATTCCTTTATTTTTTAGAGTGAAGGAAGCTTCATAACTCAAAACCACAAAACGAGTTTCATGCGTGGGAAATGCAGGAGATCCAGCGTTTAACACACTCGCGATAACAATCCGACTCGGACTGAAGTCTGTCCAGAAAGTCTGTGAGTCTAAACATTGAGGTAGTCGTTTTTCAGCCGGCTCAACCTCGACCCGTGACTGCGAATGATCAGAGAGATGAGTTCGTGCTTATCCTTGAGTCCGGACGAGATGTCCAGAGTTTCCTGTAGAGTGTCCCTCACATTATACATGGGGTTGATAAAGTTATCGGTGAACTCATTCTCCTCCCTTTGCTCCGTCTCCTGGCTTTGCTTGAATTTCGTCTCCAACTCCAGGAGAGATTTCTCCACGTTTGTAAACGCCTCGTTGATTTGCACGATCTCTCTCTTCAGGTATTTCCCGTAACTGTCCTCGCCGTCCAGGTCGTAGGAGATGCTCTTCCCAAGGCTCTCCAGAACGCGCGCTGCGTCTTCGATCTGCTGTTTGACGATGATGAAATCCTCTCGAATGATGGAGTCCTGGTCTTCCTCCAGTGGACACGGTCTGCGGTCGATCCATTTGAAAAGCATCTGGCATTTCTCCGGGTCTTCGGTCTCCTCGTAATCGCCGTCCGGGACGAAGAAGTGGTGAAAAGTCCCGTTGGACATTTCAGGGAGCAAAGGTCCCGTGTAGACCGCGCCGCAGACCGGCAATAAACACAGACCAAGGGCGAAGGCTAACATGATAGAGAGCTTCTGTCCACTCCGAAGGTCTGACTGACCTGACAGAGACGATGTGTACATCTGGAATTCTTCACATGAGTATGCGCACTGAGGAGACGCTCATGGCTGAAATCTGAGTCCACGCGCTTTTACGCGCTCTCAAATTACCTCACGGAGGGACTAAACACAGTCAAAACGAGTCTGAAAGCGTTTTTAAACTTATGTTTTTGCATATATGTGTTGGATTCAAAGGGGCCAAATGCACACATTAAGAAAAAATGCTTTTCACTGCTCCCATAGTGTATGGTGGCAGAAAAATATGTTTTTATTGAACATTGATGGAGCAACAGATTTTGTCTGAAAATAAATCATAAAAGTGCTTTGTTTGTTTAAAAATCTTATAAATGTATGAGGTGGCAAGTATTTATACAGATACTTCAGCTAAATAATGTTTTTTTTATAATGTCCAAGTTAAAACTTGTTCAAAACAACCATTTTAGCAACGTTTTTTTGTGTGTTAATTTTGATAAAGAATATCAAAACATTTTGTTCAATAAATATCATTACACTGTTAATTTTAAAAATACAGAAACACAATTTTTTAAATGTTTGAAAGCCTTGAATGAGATCCCATAATAAATAGCTTCACAGTAGTAACAAATAAATATGACATTTTATTATATGATGTGATTCATGTATTTTTTAAATATGATATAGTTGCATTAGCCTATGAATAAGGTAGATTTTTGCTATAGTGGATATATATATATATATATATATATATATATATAGTTATTTTATATGTGTTTGACAAAAAAGAAGAAAGAAGCTTAGGTACAGCTCCTTACAATATGAATCTAACCATGTCATGTGCACTAATGTTAAAGTCAGCCGCTGTTTATTATCATGTTAATTATTGCGCCTTTTGACCCGACAACAGGGGCGCCTTATACCCCAAATACCATACTTTACATATTCTTCAGTTATTAAAAAACTGTTGCTTTAATTACCTTGAACACAACTGAAAACCATTAACAAGACCTTTATCTCAAAATATAGTCAATATTTTTTATCAATTTGCCTCATAAATCTACCACATAAAAAAAACCATTAAATATTAGATCAAATTAGCACAGAATCAACACTTGCGCTGCTGCCGGCGATCGCGTCACGGATCAGCCAAATTTCAGTGTGCATCATCAAAAGCGGTTGTAAAGAAAGTGCTGAGCTGAATTTTTGGGCCATCTAGTGGTTTAAAAGAGAATAAAGTCAAATGTGCCTTTTACCCCAGTGCGCCTTTAGACACATTGTACCCTTAAAGGAACACTCCACTTTTTTTGAAAATAGGCTCATTTTACAAGTCCCCTAGAGTTAAATAGTTGAGTTTTACCGTTTTTGAATCCATTCAGCCGATCTTTGTATCTGGCGGTAGCACTTTTAGCATAGCTTAGCATACATCATTGATTCTGATCAGTCCATTAGCATCTCATTCAAAAAATGACCAAAGACACTTTCAATATTTTTCCTATTTAAAATTTGACTCATCTACAGTTACATCGTGTGCTAAGAAAGTTGCGATTTTCTACACCTATATGGCTAGGAACTACTTTCTCATTCCTGCGTAGTAGTCGTGGATCTTCGCGGCCGTACCATGGCTGCAGCAGCGCAATGATTTGTTGGTATTCTGTGAAACATGGTGGTAGTTACACCTTCGACTTACTATCACAGCCCTTTACTACACACAGAACCATGGCTAATCTCAGCTAAATCCACAACACAATTTGTCGGCTGCAAGCCTGAAACTTTCTCTGCAACTACACAAACTTAGTGCCGGTCACATTGAAAGTTACTGGGGCTACTTTCAGGCGCTGTAATATCATTGCTGCTGCAGCCATGGTACGGCCGCGAAGATCCGCGACTATTACGCAGGAATGAGAAAGTAGTTCCTAGCCATATAGGTGTAGAAAATCGCAATTTTCAGTTGGTCTTAGCACACGATGTAACTGTAGAAGAGTCAAGTTTTAAATAGGCAAAATATCGAAAGTGTCTTTGGTCATTTTTTGAATGAGATGCTAATGGACTGATCAGAATCAATGATGTATGCTAAGCTATGCTAAAAGTGCTACCGCCAGATACAAAGATCGGCTGAATGGATTCAAAAACGGTAAAACTCAACTATTTAACTCTAGGGGACTTGTAAAATGAGCCTATTTTGAAAAAAAGTGGAGTGTTCCTTTAAGCCCAAAGCGCTCATCCGCGGTTGAGTATACTTTAGGGGTTGAACGACTTCAGATTTTTTAAAGTCGACATTTATGTGACTAAAGTCGAGTCGACAGCGACTAGTCGCTGATGACGTCATTAATAAACAAATAGCTGAGCTGATACCTTGTTCCTCCGTTACACTCACCCCCCTAAACCTCACTCCCATCACCAATGTTACCCCTCCTGTTCGAATTGCCCCGCTCCAAGCGGGACTTTTACCCGGGTCCGCCGGCATGAGAGTCAGATGCTCTAACAAGGAGGCTAAAAGCTGCAACCTCTACCGTCAATCGCTAGAGCATCTCTTGAGATCAGAGGAGTGAGGTTTACTCGCACAGCAACTACTAGCTGGCCTCCGTTACATGCGGAGCAAGACGAAAGTATAAACAAGGCTTGATGTGCGAGCTATGTGTGTACATTTTTAAGTATACCCGGGGCTTTATGGTATGTGCGAATTTAATAATTCGCGCTAGAAGATTACATACAAAACTCAAGGAATTGAAAATAATCAAAGATATTTGATATTTGAAATCCAACAAAGAAATTTGCTTTACTGTTGTCAACACATTTGCTTATCAGAAGGGCCACCTGGAAGACAAAAGACAGGCCTGTAGGCCACATGGGGTCCCACCTTTACAGTGGGGGAAGTTTGGTCTGATTGCATTTGGTTTCAGTCACATGGTCAAGGAGTAGATAAAAGAGGATTGGAACTCTGGCTTTTTCTCTCTTTTCCTCTGGCTCTTGAGGTCATCGGGGTTTCTCTTCTTTGCACTCTTCCTCTCTCTCTCCCCCTCTCTTTCCCTCTCTCCCTCTCTCCCCCTCTCTTTCTCTCTCTCTCTCTCTCTCTCTTTCTTTCTCTCTCTTTCTTTCTCTCTCTCTCTCTCTCTCTCTCTCTCTCTCTCTCTCTCTCTCTCTCTCTCTCTCTCTCTCTCTCTCTCTCTCTCTCTCTCTCCTTCTCTCTCAGGTAACATTGTATTCATGTTGTGTACGATTAATGGTATAAGTTTATCATCTCATACATCCATTTTGAAACTATTTTAAGTGTAACCATAACCAGATTTTGTCATTAAATCCTTTCTATTACCAATACTGTGCTAACTAGTTTTGATTTAGTATTGACTTTGAAGTGCTCCCTATTGCAATACAATATAGCCATATTATAGCAATGCTCTCCCACATATTTTGCTATTGTAACTGCGCTTATCTCCGTCTTTGGTATGAGTTGCAGTGGGTGGAAATAGACGAGAAATGTACAGCTTTCTTCCATCTTTCTGATAACGTTTCTTTAGTCTTCTGGCAACCCTGCAGATTGAACCATCTGCAGGAGTCCACTCTTACAAAGCCAATGCACAGACTCAAATAGACACAAATTCGCGCCGGGCAAATTGAACCCCATCGTCCTCAAGTAGCTCTGGAAGCATCTGTCATCCATCCATCGCAGTTCCTGGAGAAAACGGTGAAAGCGAGTTGTGTGCCCCTCTGGATGGTGCTGTGAACCCAGACTCGCCGTTCGGCTTTTTGCCATATTTGGGACTTCCAGAACAGAGCAGCAATAGTAGCAATCTCCAACATGGTTGATGACGGAAAAATGGCAGAAAGAAATGTTGTTGTTGATGAACAGGAAGACACTCCTCATTGCACAAGTGAGTAATCCAGAGCGAGTAACGTGATGCAAATATTCGCTTCGCTTTTGGTGTGCACACACCTCTAACTGGTTAAATTATATATAATTGATAAATGATTGAAGACAAACATTGTACAGCATAATGATAGAGTGAATACAAGTGGGACACTAATACAAATCAGCATGACTTTATCTTTATGGGATGACTAATGGTCAAAATGTGCAGCGTTCAGCATTCTTTCCGCTTCCCGAAAACACTTTGTCAGCAGTGTGCCAGGATAAACGACACATCAGACAGTTTCACAGATGATAGAGCGTTACAAACACCACTAAAGCACACAAGCAGTTAATAAAGAAGTGAGAGGAATAATCAATCGCATGCTAAGCAACACATTTTTCTATAATAAATAAAACATAATAAATCATAAGACATAATAGATAGATAGATAGATAGATAGATAGATAGATAGATAGATAGATAGATAGATAGATAGATAGATAGATAGAGATAGATAGATAGATAGATAGATAGATAGATAGATAGATAGATAGATAGATAGATAGATAGATAGATAGATAGATAGATAGATAGATAGATAGATAGATAGATAGATAGATAGATAGATAGAAAGAAAGATAGATAGATAGATAGATAGATAGATAGTTAGAAAGATAGATAGATAGATAGATAGATAGATAGATAGATAGATAGATAGATAGATAGATAGATAGATAGATATAGATAGATAGATAGATAGATAGATAGATAGATAGATAGATAGATAGATAGATAGATAGATAGATAGATAGATAGATAGATAGATAGATAGATAGATCCCTCGACCTTTGTCTTCTCTCATAAGCAGTTTTAACCTGTTAAATACTCAATGATTAACATGTGAGGTATGTGAACTACAGATACTGAAGCCTAACTACCAGTTCCATCGTATTCTGTCTCAAACTGAGGAAACATGGAGAACAAAAGTCCCAATGTGGGGACCTTCCAGGTCGGGGACTATGTGGTGTTTGCCCTTCTGTTTGTGGTCTCCTCGGGTATCGGGGTCTTCTTCGCCATCAAAGAGAGGAAAAAACCTGCATCTAAAGATTTTATGGTTGGGGGCCGTCAGATGACTTGCGGGCCGGTGGCCCTTTCTCTCACCGCCAGCTTCATGTCTGCAGTGACAGTGATCGGGGCCCCATCAGATGTGTACAGATTCGGGGCCTCTTATGTCATCTTTGGGGTCGCCTACACGTTTGTGGTGTTTTTCACCGCCGAGCTTTTCCTGCCTGTGTTCTACAGATCCGGCATCACCAGTACATACGAGGTATGAACGACCAGTCAGAGTTGATTTTGTTGTTTGACTAGTCTACTTGTGTTCATCAAGACCAAATATTCAACACTTACTCTCGAACTAATTCAATATTAATATAATAATAATACACATACACACAAAAATAGGTTACACTTTATTTGAAGGTGTCTTTGTTACACTGTAACTGTACATTTAAGCACTATTAAGTAACTACGTGTACTTAATATAGGGTTAGGATTAGGATTTGATTTTGTTTAGGGTTAGTTGTGTGTAATTATGCATAATTTATAGTTATTACTATATAACTACATGTAACATGTGTAACAAGGAAACTGTACAATAAAGTGTTACCCAAAAATATTTAGGGCTAAATGTAAGATTTATGTTTTTGAATTGCACTTAAAATTTCCATCTGGATTACACAGTTTTAACAACTAAACTAATAAACTTATATTTGTCAATCATAATTAAATATTGCTTGTTCCACAGCTAGCCATATGTTCATACATTTCTAAACAGATTTATGCTGATTATAAGCAATTTGAATGCATTCATTAAAAAAACATTTATTTAAATAAAATAAAATAGATGCAAATTGTTAATTATAAAACCAAAAATGTTTTTTTTTATGTTTGTATGACTGACAAATACGCATCACATTAAGTGTATTAGTTTATGTTAAAACTGCAAATCCAAATGAATAGAAATGTTATGTGCAATTAATCTACATAAATCTTTTTTTTTTTTGCGTACTACACTGCAATAATATTTTAACTGGTTTTGATCAAGTCAAATATAATACATTATTTTTTATGGTGACTTTTATGGTACATTTTTACTTTTTTACAATGTATTAATATCACATGATCTCATTGTTACATAATATTAATATTATCATATTCAGAAATATAGCAAATATGTCTACTACAGGACAGAAATGAAGTACTGAGGTGTGATGTTAGCCAGATGTTACTAGGCTTTTGGAGGTCATGACCTTTAGTAATAAATCCCGTGTCCGCTTTAGTTATGCAAGTTAAGGCCCAGCGTGACACATATTTGTTCTGATTTGTATCTTGTGTGTTTTTCTCACAGTATTTGGAATTGCGTTTTGGTAAGCTTGTTCGTGTTTTAGCCACTCTAATTTATATCATTCAAACGGTGAGTGTGATTCAATCTCCATACGCTTAAAACGCATATTTTGTCGTTTGTTCTTTGGTTTTTGACAAATTGTTATGCTGATTGTTCTGTTTTTAACTCCTCAGATTCTGTACACTGGTGTGGTAGTTTATGCCCCTGCTTTAGCTCTGAATCAAGGTTAGTCATATACTGTCAACCCTTTGACATGAACCTGAGCGGGCTGTTAGAAAAACTATTTGAGATGCTTTAGGAGAATGATTTTGTGAATGGATGTCCCTTGTGAAAAAGAAGTGCACTGAATGTGCACTAATAGTGCACTTCACATCTTCAAAGTGTAGACAGTCTCAGATCAATGAGGCCTAGGAATCAATCAGTTTCAAAAAGAACCACAAAACCACATTTCAATCCTACCTGAAAAAAAACAAAACAAAACAAGTTGACAAAATAATTTTTTTTGTGCTTGTAAATAGCACAATGAGCAATTTACAAGCAATTTTAAAAGGACGGGAACATTAAAGTTGTCATTGGGTTTTCAACATAGCGTAAGGATTAAAAGTTTACCCCCAGGGCATCCAAGATGTAGGTGACTGTATCGTCAGTAGAACACACATGAAGATGTTTAACTGCAGTCTGTCAGTCGTATAATGCATGTGAATGGAAACAAAATCATTCATTTGGTCCGAACCAAGGGCAAACAATTATACATTGTAGCATTTTTCAGCTTTTTTGATTCCTTTGGTCCGAACCATTTGAAACGAACCAAAATGCAGTCACATGACAACATCCACATCACTCACTGGCCATGGCGTATTTCCTAAACGGCGACTGCGCGGGCTGGTTCACTGTAAAATCCAACAGTTGTTCTTACCAAGACTTTTTTAGTAAACTTTACTTAAAGGGTTAGTTCACCCAAAAATGAAAATTCTGTCATTAATTACTTACCCTCATGTCATTGGACACCCGTCAGACCTCCGTTCATCTTCGGAACACAAATGAAGATATTTTAGTTGAAATCTGATGGCTCTGAAAGTCCTCCATTGGCACAATGGCACGGTTCACTCTCAAGACCCTTAAAAGCTACTAAAGACGTCATTACAAAGTCTACAAAAACTTTATGAATCGGCGAGAATAGTTTTTGTGCGGAAAAAAACCCTAAATAATGACTTATATAGTGATGACGATTTCAAAACACGGCATCATGAAGCTTCGAAGCGTTATGAATCAGTGAGTCGAATGATGATTCGGATCGCGTGTCAAACCGCCAAACTGCTGAAATTTGACGATCCAAACTGCTGATCCGACTCACTGATTCATAACGCTTCAAAGCTTCATGATGCCAATGGAGGCCTTTCAGAGCCATCAGATTTCAACTAAAATATCTTCATTTGTGTTCTGAAGATGAACGGAGGTCTTACGGGTGTCGAACGACATGAGGGTAAGTAATTAATGACAGAATTTTCATTTTTGGGTGAACTAACCCTTTAATGTCCAATAATTTGTTGAACTTACTTAAAAAAATTAAGTAATCTGAACTATTTGCATGCTATGCCTTTGTTACTTAGAAAACTCAAGTAAACATTACTTGACTGGTTTGAGCACCATTTTGCCAAAGCAAAAAACACTTGGTTGGACACTTGGAACTTCATTTATATTATAGTAATTAACTTCCTATTAATGCAGCAATGCAACAAAAAATCATAGTTGTATGATTTCAAAAGAAGGGAAGTAATATATATATAAAATATTTGTCAATTAATGATATACAACATAACTATATTTAATGTCAAATAATGATCTTTTAACATTATTTTTGCTAATATTTATGGCATAACATTTTAATTGAGTTGATATAATCCCTCTATATTTGACACAATATAATTTGACCATGCTTGAGTGTGTCACACACAGACTTCAACATTCAGCATGCAAAACACAACAATGGTAACAAGTAATTTTTTTTTTTAATTTTTATTATTAAAACGACCTTTACTATTTTACTTGCTGTCATTATTCGGGTTATACTGACAAAAGACAAATAGTAAAATAAAGCTAAAAATAGTAAAACGAAGCAATTAATTTATTCATGCCACAATGCACTCTGGGAGTACACTTCCTCAGATCCCATATAGAATTAAACACTTAAACACTTAAACGGTTTAAGTAAGAACAGCTTAATGCAATTAAGTAATGCTTACTTAATTGTTTTTACAGTGCAGTACCTGTAGACTATTGATAAGTAATAAATAAGTGTTGAATGGAGTTCAGTTGTTGCTTTTTGTCTTCACTTATTTTTTTAAGTTCAGCTTACTTGAGAATTTTAAGGCAATCGGTTTCCTAATATTTTCCTAGTAATGTGAGCACTAATACCAAGTTAACATAACTAATAATTTTGAGTTAAGTATAATTCATTAACAAGTTTTCTGTACAAATTTTGTTAAGTTTTGCAGACAAATTTTTTTTACGCTGCTTTACTTGAAAATTTTAAGGCAATCGGTTTCCTCACTTTTTCTAAGTAAAGTCAACTTATTACGTTTTACAGTGTGGCCTTAATCTATTACATTGTTTGTATACACAATATGCAAACAATACATTTTTCTATAATGAAGCACGGATGCGGCTTGAAAACAACGCTCTAATGCACTGCAAACGGCGAGCGCGCATCGCTCGTCACTTCAAGCGAAGATCCCACTGTTCTTGTGAATTTTCGAAAGTTGGGACCTAATATGGTCATCAGACCAAATTTCTATGAAACCTCCGCACCTCCTCACTACTCCAAGTTTTTCCACGAGCTGCCATGCTAAAGTGCAAACTGTCAACAAACACTTCCTCATCCCATAATGCACAGCGCAGCTGACTACGGCAGGTGGTTTAGTTCAAAAATGATCCAGTGGTCCAGTGGGTTAAACCATGGAACTGATATGCAGAAGGTTGCTGGTTCGATCCCAGCGGTCACCACTAGTGTATCATTGAGCAAGGCACTTTACTCCATGTTGCTCCAGGGGGATTGTCCCTGTACGAAGGGCACTGTAAGTTGCTTTGGATAAAAGCGTCTGCCAAATGCATAAATGTACTTTTTGCAGTTGGGTATGTTAGAGGTCGGATCACGTTATCACCACAAACTAACCGCTCCAGAGATCTTCAAGGATGTCTCGGTACACTTGTTTGGTCCGCTTTTGGTGCACACCGAGTGCGATTGCTGCTTTCACACCTGACCAAACGGCTTTCCACCAAAGGGGAAAATTAACTGTAGTATGATTCAACTGAACTAAATGAGGCAGGTGTGAAACATGCACAGATAAATCCATATCAAACCCTGCGGCTGGTGATGACACATTGATGTCTTAAGACACGAAACGATTGGTTCAGAAACCCAACAGTATTTACATCATTTTTTACCTCTAACACACCACTATGTCCAACAGCCTTGAGCGCGCGATCACTTCCGGGCGTGAGGTCAATGTACAATGTAGATGATCTGACGGAAGCGCTGAAGTGATCTCTTGCGCGTATCTCTACCAAGCGGCACCTCCCGCAGTTTCTCTTGAAGCCAATACGGAAGTGACTTAAACTGCAATTCATCGACTGGCCACTAGAGACAGACTCCAGAAGGAGCAGAATCTCATTGAGCTCATGTTAAAATGCCCAAAACATGTTTACAGTCTGGGACAAATTGTGGTTTTGGTGTATACGGCTAATTTTGCCCTTCATGACGACTGTGAGGGGGGTGAATTTTTTTTATAACTCCTTCGTTTACATTATATAAAGCCTTAAAGTTCTGCATAATTAAGGGCGTGGCCACTTTGAGTGACAGGTGGATTGCCGTTTGTCTGCTATCTGTTAGTCATCGCGTCACGTCAGCTCCACCCATGTCCCAAGTTGCCCATTTTCTGTTATCCGGGAGTGACAGGCGATGATGTCCTGCCAAGATGGCGACAGCCAGCTCGACCCTACTTTACGCTTCAAAACTGCTCTTCAGAATCCTATGGGTGACGTCACGGACACTACGTCCATATTTTCTTACAGTCTATGATCTCTACGCCAGATTGTGTACATTGTCCTCACTCACTGGAAGTGATCGCGTGCTCAAGGCTGTTGGACATACCATTTTTTTTATGTGGACCACAAGCGAAATTTAGAAAAACAAATCTCCATAAAGAACAAAAGCAGACTAACATTTCTTATTCCCAATAAAGCAGGGTTCAGATATTTAATATAAATGTGCTTCAGACAGACTTTGCCATTTTGACCAGTTCATACAGTTTAATAAAGTGTGTAAAATGTATTCTGTCCATTACATTAGACTATCTGTATGTTCATTGTGCCTTATTATTTTAGTAGTTCTTAACTTTTTTGACTCAAGCCCCCCACCCTCCACACCCTTGTTCAAATCCTATGTAAGCTGATATACCACTAGTACTTCTGTTTTAATAAAACATTTATTTCAGTTTAATTTAGTTTTTTTGTTGATGTTCCTGTTGTTGCATTTTTATTAGATTATGTTAAGATGATCTTAACTTAATGTAAATCATTTCTCATTTGGTCCTGCCTCCTGGTTGAGAACCACTGATTTATATTAAAGTCAGCTCTACACATAAGAGTCATTCATGGAAAATATCAGGTATATAAACTCATACTTTTCATTCTTTTCCCATCAGTGACAGGATTTAATCTTTGGGGATCCATATTTGCCACTGGCATTGTCTGCACTTTTTACTGCACATTGGTGAGTGTTGAATTAAGATATGAAATGACTTGATTATGATTCTAGTTATGATTATGATTATGATCTATGATTATAATTGTGCTCGTGATGTGGACATGACTGTAACGGATATTGATTATGATAACGATTGAGTGTGATTGATATTGTATTGATTATTTTTATGATTTCTTTTGGTTATGATTGGTTGTGATTATGTTTTCACTTAGGACATTTCTATTTAATCCTGAAATGCAAGTAACCCATAACCCAACCTTATGTTGTTTAAAACTGCAAATGGCTGATTTAATGAACATTCTTATTAATACCTCTGCACTGTAAAGATGTACAGTTTGAAAAATTAAAAATTCAAGGCTCCTTGATGCATTCATAATTTTTAATTCTACCAACTATTCTCTTAATATGTAACTTTGTTTCGTCAGTTTAAATTAGTTTGTTCTCTAAGAAAAAAATGCCTCATTCATCCAATAATTTAATAAGCGCGTAGTTCCCTTTCTGTCGCTAATTTTGACATTGTGACACATTGAGACACTAGTACCCCTTTTCCACCAAGGCAGTGCTAGAGCTAGTTCAGAGCCAGTGCTAGTCCCAGTTCATAGTTGGTTCGACTGAGCCTTCTAAGAACCGGTTTGCTTTTCCACATGCTGAGAGCCACAACAGAGCCATGTCTTACGTCACTGTATATGCTCATCTTTCTCAGCAACGCTAGCGAGGCAGCGGCAGTGTTGCCAAGTTGGGCTACATCATCACTGTTGCCGCGGGCTGTTTTTCATGTCCGCGGGTTGAAGCGACCCCAATTATGTGATATTTAGCCCCGGGAATGCGAATTTTAGTAGGCAACCATGCCAAAAAAAAAACATATTTTACCCCCAAATGTGATTTTTACCGGGGAAGCCCCCCTGAAGCGCGATTGGGCTTGTTTTGAGTAGCAATAGGGCTTGGGCGCCGCGTTGCATTCTGGGACGTGGCGGCCATGTTGATGGCCTCGCAAATGTAAACATACAGCAAATCGAACGAGGAGAAGCAGAGTTGGGAGAAAGAAAAACTATGTTAAAATCGCGAAAAGGATGTGGAATTTACCGGGATACGTTAGATAGGGAAGCCAGGGACCGGTATATGGACAAAAGCGGAACTATTAACTGGTTGGATCCATATGAAATGTGCAGTTCACAAATGGATGGGTTCAAGAGCTGCAGATCATGAAGCCTATGTAACGTTAACCTTTTACCTTGAAGCATTCTGCACCGTTCTGTGTTCTCAGGTTGCACTACTTGCAAATAAACACTGAAAAACATCTGATTGTGTGGCACTTCTTGCTTTTGCACATTATACTGTTATTGCGTCTTGTATATGAGACATGTGCATTTAATTTAAGTATATTTATTGTGAAGATTGTGGGTATGGATGCAATAGACACTTATGGCTGTATTTAATGCACATTTATTTCAGCACAACACTAGGGCTCATGTTTATCAGAGCACAACATACAGACACAATCTTATCGAGGAATGTCATGTCTTCTTCCTTGCTTGTCAACACCATGTGAATCGGTGCTTTATCTGACAAAATAGTGTAGGCTACTTGTTGCGGACGGTTCCAATCACCCTTTACACGTGAATTCGGAGGTGGACATTTTTTCTTGTGCTCTCCACATCTCTTGCATCCAGCTGACAGCGTCCTTTTGTGAAAGCCGACGACTCTTTGTTACCTCGGATACTTGGTCTCCGTGGTTGCGCCTCCAAGCAGGAAAGCGGTGGAAAGTTAATCCATTTTCGACGCCAAATTAATCAAATTAAGACACACGACTGAGAGGGAGTACGTCTATAAACAGTGTGTAGTAGTCCGAGTAGCAGTAAAGGAAGCCATCAACATGGCCGCCACGCCAAGTAATGACGTCACAACGCCCAAACCCTATTGGGTGGGTTTTGTTGTGAAAACCAGGCAACCCTGGGCAGCGGGAAACACAAACACACCAGGCTTGTTCGAGATGCATCGGCGCTGCGCAGACCGATCCACGTATGATATTAAAAAAAACGCATGAGTGAATCAAAAGCATAAGGAGGCATAAGTATGACTCGTTGTCATACGGCGATCGGTCTGCACAGCACCGCTGCGAACAAGCCTTCCATCAACAATGCAAACGTTGCGTTACTATTGATTCACATGGCTTTACGATCCTACATCGGCATCAAAACACAACGAAAACACAGCGAATCCAACGCATTCATGCAGTTCGCCGTAATTTGTATAGACAGAGATTACAAACGAGCAGCAGCTGTTAGCTCCATTAGCTGCTATTTCAACAATGGCGGATCTCAAGTTTGTGTTCGTCTTGTTGACCCCGCCCCCAGCGCCTGACGGAATCGGTTCTTACTTCTAGCCCTGTTCAAGCCCAGCAATGTTTTGGTGCTACTTAAGAACCACTTTTCCTGGCTCGGAGCTGGAGCTTTGGGTGTGGAAACACAAAGAACCGATTTGAAACTAGGCTCTGGCTCCGATCTAGCTCTAGCTCTGCCTTGGTGGAAAAGGGGTATAGGGGTCACTCTTGGGAGCCCCAAACACCTCTGACATATTCATAAAAGGCCAATTAAATTTGCATGTGGAGTTTGCATGTCTGGCCATGCTCCCGAATATACGGGTAATAAAAGGCGGCCAGCGTGCACCCCACACTCTGCGAAGGCTGGCCTGTGTGGTCCGATCAAACAGACGAGCTACTGGAGCTCAAACTGCTCAAGAAGTTAATGCTGGTTCTGAAAGAAAGGGGTCAGAATACACAGAGCATCTCAGTTTGTTGTGTATGGGGCGGCATAGCCGCAGACCAGTCAGGGTGCCCATGCTGACCCCTGTCCACCGCCCAAAGTACCAACAGTGGCACGTGAGCATCAGAACTTGACCACGGAGCAATGGAAGAAGGTGGCCCGGTCTGATGAATCACGTTTTCTTTTACATCACGTGGATGGCCGGGTGCGTGTGAGTTTGCTTACCTGGGGAACACATGGCACCAGGTGCACTATAGGAAGAAGGCAAGCCGGCGGAGGCAGTGGTGCTTTGGGCAATGTTCTGCTGGGAAACCTTGGGTCCTGCCATCCATGTGGATGTTACTTTGACACGTACCACCTCCCATTGTTGCAGACCATGTACACCCTTTCATGGAAACGGTATTCCCTGGTGGCTGTGGCTCTTTCAGCAGATAATGCGCCGCCACAAAGCAAAAATGGTTCAGGAATGGTTTGAGGAGCACAACAACGAGTTTGAGGTGTTGACTTGGCCTCCAAATTCCCCAGATCTCAATCCAATCGATCATCTGTGGGATGTGCTGAACATACATGTCCGATCCATGGAGGCTCCACCTCGCAACTTACAGGACTTAAAGGATCTGCTGCTAACATCTTGGTGCCAGATACCACAGCACACCTTCAGGGATCTCGTGCAGTCCATGCCTCGACGGGTCAGGGCTGTTTTGACAGCAAAATGGGGACCAACACAATTTTAGGATGGTCATAATGTTATGCCTGATCGGTGTATAAGCTCAGACATAAACAGAAAAATATGGACGCTAAACAGTAAACACTGCAAAACAGCCTGCACAACTCTCTCCAGCGCTGGAAAGCTTTTCTAATATCAACGCGGGTCCTAAAGCCCTTCCCTGATCATAATCCTTAATTTTCCAGTGATATTCTTATGAGCTTACCCCACCTTTAAACCACCAATGAGTGTTTGTAATAATTTCCGATTGCGATTTAATATGGATTTTGCTCATGGATTTTGAAGGAGCGCCGAGATCACAGCTGACGCAAACCAGGAACAGGAGACACAGAGTCGCTCTGAATGCTATTTTATCTCTTCAGATGGCATAAATCGGTGAGAAATGAATAGAAATGGTATTCTGAATGATGAAACATTTTGCAAACGTGATAATAATTCAATATTTTTCCCTAAATGGGAAAAATGTTGCCCTATAAAAGCCCTAATTGACGCTGTCTAGTGCATTATTTGAACACAAATAAACCGGAGGAGGCGTGAGTGAATTCATACTTGTGTTGATATTCTATTAAAAATTTTAAATATTACAGATCGACTATTTTGCCCTCCTGACATAAAGTAAGAAATGAATGTCACTGAAACCTACTTTTATCATAAACAGTGTTCAAATATCGAAGCAGGAGTCTTTAATCTTTCTAATGATCCTGAGATTGTCCAGAGTGTGATGTTTTAACGTGCAGTGAATTTTGAACAATAATAATCAGGGGCCATCTGCGATCTTTGACCCTAAAGGGGTTAAACAAAAAAAACAGAAGAGGCCCTTCGGCTGGAGTGACCTTTTCCAAGAGGTGAGGAGTTCCCCATATGGAGGTCATGATACCTGAGGTCATTTACCCTGGGCGTTGGGAGGTTAAGAGTTAGCGCAGCTGCACTTGCTGTTGGCATGCGAAGGCTTAGCCATATCTTGTGACACAGCTCAGTAGTTGTGTCTTTTAGAATGGGGAACCCCAGTGACACAGCGTTGAAGTGTGTGATAGAAAGGGAACGTCTTGGTTACTAGTATCCCACCATCAGTGAACGGAGGTTCCCTTATAACAGCCCTCAAAATGGCCGACTCCCTGATCAGTGCCCTGACTACTGAACTAGGGAGCTGACTGAGACGCACCCCCAGGAACAGGATTGGGCACCCCTGTTATCAGTAACTACATAATTTATTCATGCTGCAATCCATGCTGGGAACTCATGAACCCTTAACATTTCAGGTAGTTCAGGTTGACTAGTTGGGACAACATTTGTGGGAATTCTGTTAATCTAACATGGGTTTTTATGTAGTTTGAGGAAGTTCACATTTCTTAATATATATGTCAAGTCACCTTCATTTCTATGGTGCTTTTTACAATATACACTCACCTAAAGGATTATTAGGAACACCATACTAATACTGTGTTTGACCCCCTTTCGCCTTCAGAACTGCCTTAATTCTACGTGGCATTGATTCAACAAGGTGCTGAAAGCATTCTTTAGAAATGTTGGCCCATATTGATAGGAGAGCATCTTGCAGTTGATGGAGATTTGTGGGATGCACATCCAGGGCACGAAGCTCCCGTTCCACCACATCCCAAAGATGCTCTATTGGGTTGAGATCTGGTGACTGTGGGGGCCATTTAAGTACAGTGAACTCATTGTCATGTTCAAGAAACCAATTTTAAATGATTCGAGCTTTGTGACGGTGCATTATCCTGCTGGAAGTAGCCATCAGAGGATGGGCACATGGTGGTCATAAAGGGATGGACATGGTCAGAAACAATGCTCAGGTAGGCCGTGGCATTTAAACGATGCCCAATTGGCAATAAGGGGCCTAAAGTGTGCCAAGAAAACATCCCCCACACCATTACACCACCACCACCAGCCTGCACACTGGTAACAAAGCATGATGGATCCATGTTCTCATTCTGTTTACGCCAAAATTCTGACTCTACCATCTGAATGTCTCAACAGAAATCGAGACTCATCAGACCAGGCAACATTTTTCCAGTCTTCAATTGTCCAATTTTGGTGAACTCGTACAAATTGTAGCCTCTTTTTCCTATTTGTAGTGGAGATGAGTGGTACCCAGTGGGGTCTTCTGTTGTTGTAGCCCATCCGCCTCAAGGTTGTGTGTGTTGTGTCTTCACAAATGCTTTGCTGCATACCTCGGTTGTAACGAGTGGTTATTTCAGTCAAAGTTGCTCTTCTATCAGCTTGAATCAGTCGGCATTTTTGCCCACAGGACTGCCGCATACTGGATGTTTTTCCCTTTTCACACCATTCTTTGTAAACCCTAGAAATGGTTGTGCGTGAAAATCCCAGTAACTGAGCAGATTGTGAAATACTCAGACCGGCCCGTCTGGCACCAACAACCATGCCACACTCAAAATTTCTTAAATCACCTTTCTTTCCCATTCTGACATTCAGTTTGGAGTTCAGGAGATTGTCTTGACCAGGACCACACCCCTAAATGCATTGAAGCAACTGCCATGTGATTGGTTGATTAGATAATTGCATTAATGAGAAATTGAACAGGTGTTCCTAATAATCCTTTAGGTGAGTGTATATCATTTCAAAGCAGCTTTACAGTGATAATAGGAACTTAATGGAAATGATTGTTTTGGCTGTTCATCAGCTCTAGAAAAAAGTTATTGTCCAGCTTAAGTAAGTTTTCGATTGTCTCATTTCTTTTGTAAAAAATCATTAGTTATTTACTTTGGGGCCACTTACACGACACCAATTTCAACTAAAAGGCCATTCATTTGCATGGCAACAGCGCCCGGCGGCCAGAGAACGCAAACCTTGAAACGGGTTTTGAAATAGTTTTGAAACGATACCGTTATCATCTTCTTGTAAACTTCAAAACTTTATACACGTAACTATTAACTACTATGTACTGTATGTGCACAGGTGCGTAGTTTTTCTTTACAAAATGGCCGCCAAATACTCACATGTTATAAATGCTTAATAAATGTATTTATTCACACTTATTTAACTCAATACCTGATTCCTGATTTATTTTACGATGCAGCAAAAATAGTGAGACTGAAGGGGGTTGTATTTGTGGTTTTCTCATTAATATCTCATGACTGCCAGTTTTCTTAAAATGTTCTTTTCCAGAAAATACTGTCTTACCCGTGATATTCCACAAAAAACTCATGATGCCTATCCACAGCAGTGTATACAAAAACTGATTTCTTGTTTATCAAGATGAAATTATCAAACTTTATTTTGGAAAAAAAACAACATAAGAGCACAACGATAACTTGATGAGATATTAATAATGAATATTTTATTTCCAATTTTAGCTAATAGTGAATCTTAATGTAGGGTGGACACTTGTGAACCATTTATTAATGATTTACAAACATTTATAACCTGTGAAAGTGAACCTTAATGTAAAGTGGAAACCTGAGAACCTGTACTGAACTTCAGGAATCAGGTATTGAGTTAAATAAGTGTGAATAAATACATTTATTAAGCATTTATAACATGTGAGTTAAAAATGGCTCACTATTTGGCAGGCATTGCGTTAAAGTCACTCTTTTTATTCATGCAGTTATAACTGCTTATCAACTGAGTTATTAGTCATTAACAATCACCTTTATAAACCCTTTACAAAGGGAACCCTAATGTAAAGTGTTATCTTTTGTGGATTTCCGCCTGGATTTGGCCGACCCAAATTGAAAAGCTTCCCATACACACATACAGTGGACACAATTTTGGTGTAATTTTACAGGAAACCCTTTGAGTTTCAGAAACCACTGCTAAAAGTGATAAACATGTAAGTATATGTTGTCTGAGCTGCATTAACCCCCCACCCCCCAAAAAAGACGCTTTTTTATTTTTTGGTTATAAATTCATTTTTTGAAAGTGTGTAACTCAGGCCCTGTGTGCTCTAGCACCCTGCAGACAGTTTTGGATGATTCCACTAGATGGCAGCAAATACTGGAAAACAATCTGTTTTTAATGTAATTTTTTAATGTAATTTCCGCCTACCCAAATCTCTCCAATATACAAGTCTCCCCATTTACAGTCGTATAAATGCAATATCCCAGTGTCACAAAACAATTTTTTCCAGTGTTTGCTGACATATGCTGGAAACAGCCCAAACTGTCTGCAGGGTGCTAGAGCACACAGGGCCTGAGATACACACTTTCAAAAATGAATTTATAACCAAAGAAATCAAAAAGTGCCTCTTTTTTTTGGGTTTATTACAGCTCCGACAACATATACTTACATGTTTATCACTTTTAGCAGTGGTTTATGAAACCGAAATACACCGAAATTGTGTATTTAGAGACCACTGTGTGTGTGTGTATGGGAAGCTTTTCAAATTGGGTCGGCCAAATCCAGGCGGAAATGGTCAAAGAGTAATTTAGTGTAAATAAGTTACTTTGTGTAAAACAAATGCCAAAGTGATGCATGTCTCCAGAAAGTAGAGAAGCTTTCATATGAGGTCAGAGCTCCTCCACAGACATTTAACATTTAAAGCATATACTTGATGATGTCATTACGGACCCTTATTAGGGTACTTGGCGTTTAAGAGGTTAAATTGTGTGTGTGTGTGTGCGCGCGCGCTTGGTTATGGTAAGGACAAAATTATTAACCGACATGACTATTGTCTATACAATTAAATGTATACATGCTAAAAATGAAAAGTATCAATTCATACACTTCACAAATCACCATCATACCTAGAAATGATCGCCTGTTTCTTGAGAAAACATGCACTGTGTGAACTAACTTGTGAAATGTTTGACTGGTGAAATATTACTGTATGTTTAAACCTGGGAGAGATGTTTAAAGTGTTGTGAATGGGGCATTCAGATGGACTCAGTGGCTGGTGATCAGACAGAAACAGGAGAAACAGTGCCCGTGTGTGTTCTTTAGGGTGGACTGAAGGCTGTGGTCTGGACAGATGCCTTCCAGATGGTGGTGATGGTGGTCGGGTTCCTCACTGTTCTGATCCAGGGTGCGAATAGAGCGGGGGGGATTGGGTCTGTTTGGAGCACGGCTCAGACAGGAGGCAGATTGCATGTCTTTGAGTATGTATGTGTTCAGACATACAGAACACACTTTATTTCATCTCATTTTTAGAGTAATTCTTGATTTATGATTTACACATTTTTTAGCAGCACTAATGAGCAAATTTGAATAGTGACACTTTGCAACCGGTTAAAATACTTTTGTGCACATTCTTTCCAGCTTTGATGTCGATCCTCTGAGGCGCCACACGTTCTGGACCCTTACTGTAGGAGGCACCTTCACATGGTTGGGTATCTATGGGGTAAACCAGTCAACCATCCAGAGATGCATCTCTTGCAAAACAGAAAGCCATGCACGCTGGTGAGCTCCCATTACATGTAATTTTTCCTAATATTCCCACAATCTGGCCATGAATTTTGATCAAAAAAAGACTTGATTACCATTCAATTATTTAAATGAAACATTTATTTATTTATACAAATACGTTTTTTGGGCCATTTTGCATATCATTGTGTCTGTATTTATTAACAGTGGTGAAAAGTACTTTAGTGTTTGTAACAGGTTTGACTCTAAAACTATGAGAAAATAAAAAAAGCCATACATCTAAACAATTTGTGCTCCAAATTTGAGGTTGATATCTCAAAAAATGAGCTTTCAGTAAAGCCGCTGTCCTGCAGAGTTTAGCTCCATCCACAAATAAACAAACCTGAACCAGCTAATCAAGGTCTTACACGGTCCTAGTTAGACACTGATTAGCTGGTTCAGGTGTGTTTAATTGGGGTTGGAGTTAAACTCTGCAGGACAGCGGCCCTCGAGGACCGAATTTGACCCTATTTTCTATTATATAGATCTTATTGTGAACAATTCATCTGCCCATATATTGAATAAAAAATAGTTTTGAACTTGTAATGTTTCATCAAAATATTATAACTGTACCTTTCAATGAAATTGACAGACTTCTCTCTGGTGACATATGCAGGACTTATCCAATCATTTAGTCCGCTTAAACCCGCCTCTTTAAGCTTACGCTCTTCTGCCTCAAGTTTTTAGTGCCAATCAACATCCAATCAAAAACAAAAGCATAGATGTCCCCACCCTACATTTGTTTATTTTTTCTGATAATCTGTTACACTTAGTTTCACGTCACAACACGGACGAAAAGATCCGTCTCATCGCAACTTTACATTTAGAAACTTTTTTTCACTCAAGTATGTTTTTGCTAGATATTTTGAGTTTTAAACAAGGTAAAAAAAAAAAAAAACTATACATTACCCATACTTTAACTTAAATTCCTCTTTTTAAACATTAAACTTTTTTAAACTACTTTTTACATTTCTGATTTTATGAACAAAAAAAAAAGATTCTTATGTTGGAGCTTTTCATTTATATGTACAGTTTGGTTAATTAAAAGGTCTTTTTTTCCCCCTTAGGGCTCTGTATCTGAATCTGATGGGTTTGTGGATAATTTTGTTCTGTGCTGTGATATCTGGTCTAATGATGTACGCTTTCTACTCCCACTGTGACCCCTGGTCAGCTGGATTGGTCTCTGCACCAGACCAGGTGATGATTTCTATAGATTTATTTGACAGCCCTCTATAATATTATCAACTGAATTAAACATTACAACATACACATGTCAATGGTTTAACTTTCATTTTTACACTTTTCATTAAAAAAAATAAAAAAAAGTGTTCATCGGAGTGGTCCAAGACCTCAGGACTTGTTGCACTTGAACCATGAGTACACACAAACATTGCCTGGAATCGAAGAGTTTGTGGTTTCAATAGAAAGAGTAACAAATCCTTCCCTCGTGGGTCAATTTGACCCCTTTAGGAATAAATGGAATGCCTCAGTAAATGCTTAATTAAAACTAAAAACGCTAAAACTCCACCAAAAATGATTTTGTAATGTCTACATGTGTCACACGTAGCTGCAAATAAGTTGAAACAGGATCTAAATGCAGGAGTTCTCATGATTCAATAAAATATAACTAGGAAACAAGGAACAGAACAACGACTTAAACAAAGTCTGCAACAATAACAAACAACTTATTCCATCACGGGACTCTGGACGTGGACCGGAGTCCTCTCTGGACGGGGACTGGAGTCCTCTCTGGACTCTGGACGTGGACCGGGGTCCTTTCTGGACGGGGACTGGAGTCCTCTCTGGACTCTGGACGTGGACCGGAGTCCTCTCTGGACAGGGACTGGAGTCCTCTCTGGACAGGGACTGGAGTCCTCTCTGGACTCTGGACGTGGACCGGAGTCCTCTCTGGACGGGGACTGGAGTCCTCTCTGGACTCTGGACGTGGACCGGACTCCTCTCTGGACGGGGACTGGAGTCCTCTCTGGACTCTGGACGTGGACCGGAGTCCTCTCTGGACGGAGACTGGAGTCCTCTCTGGACAGGGACTGGAGTCCTGTCTGGACTCTGGACGTGGACCAGAGTCCTCTCTGGATGGGGACTGGAGTCCTCTCTGGTGTCTGGACGGGGACTGGAGTCCTCTCTGGTGTCTGGACATGGACTGGAGTCCTCTCTGGTGTCTGGACGGGGACCGGAGTCCTCTCTGGACGGGGACTGGAGTCCTCTCTGGTGTCTGGACAGGGACCGGAGTCCTCTTTGGACGGGCACTGGAGTCCTCTCTAGTGTCTGGATGGGGACTGGAGTCCTCTCTGGACGGGGACTGGAGTCCTCTCTGGACGCTGGTCTGGGGCTGGAGCCCTTTCTGGACGCTGGTCTGGGGCTGGTTCTGTCCCGAAATCAATGAGCCAGTCCTCGTTTGCTGGCTCAGGCTCTGGGTTTGGAGCGGTGCTGGCGAGATCCTCTTCTCCGAGGCAGACGGTGAATGACGAGTTACAGCTCGTCAGCACCCACTCCACAAAGGCTTAATTAAAACTAAAAATGCTAAAACACAAAAAAGAGTTTGTAATGTCTACATGTGTCACACGTAGTTGCAAATAAGTTGAAACAGGATCTAATTGCAGGAGTTCTCACGATTCAATAAAATATAACTAGGAAACAAGGAACAGAACAATGACGTAAACAAAGTCTGCAACAATAACAGACAACTTATTCCATCACGGGACTCTGGACATGGACTGGAGTCCTCTCTGGACGGGGACCGGAGTCCTCTCTGGACAGGGACTGGAGTCCTCTCTGGACGGGGACCAGAGTCCTCTCTGGACGGGGACTGGAGTCCTCTCTGGACTCTGGACGTGGACCGGAGTCCTCTCTGGACGGGGACCGAAGTCCTCTCTGGACAGGGACTGGAGTCCTCTCTGGACTCTGGATGTGGACCGGAGTCCTTTCTGGTGTCTGGACGGGGACTGGAGTCCTCTCTGGTGTCTGGACGGGGAATGGAGTCCTCTCTGGTGTCTGGACGGGGACTGGAGTCCTCTCTGGACGCTGGTCTGGGGCTGGTTCTGTCCCAAAATCAATGAGCCAGTCCTCATTTGCTGGCTCAGGCTCTGGGTCTGGAGCGGTGCTGGCGAGATCCTCTTCTCCGAGGCAGACGGTGAATGGCGAGTTACAGCTCGCCAGCACCCACTCCACAAAGGCAAAATTTGCCTGCGGACCTCCTCCGGACATCTGCACTCTGCATGTGGCGTTCAAGCTCACCTGGCAGAAGAGTTATATAGGCAGTCTCTAGAAAGGTCTGCGTGTGGTCCTCTAATGTCCGTTTCCCCTGTTCCAAACATAAAAGACGAACAGCAGGGATGTCCATAACGAGGGAAAAGGTCAAAAAACAAAACAAAACAAGAGCAGGAGAAACGCTGCCAAACTTTACAATCTGGGTCCAGTCATCTGTCACGATTGTGGGTAGGAACAGGCAGGAAACTCAGGCGATGCAATCAAAACTCGTTTTAATCAGAACTAAATCAACTCAAGGCAGTCAGACAGGAAAAAGCACAACTTTGTATAACGGTGACCGGACAAAGAGTGAGTGAACAAGAGAGACTTAAAGCTACACTGTGTGATATTTTCCCCCATCTAGCGGTTAAAAGGTATATGACCATCCAGTGAATATTAGTTTCTCTTCCTCTCAATTCCGATTTCGTTTTAACTCATACGGTGGCCAATTTAGTCCAAGATTAACATGGCTTCCAGTTCGACCTCGTCCACATTCATCATGGTGCCATCGAGTGTTAAAACGCGAAAGGCGAAGCTTGAATTTATGGGTATGTCCCTCTTTGGCTAATGTACTTTCAAGATGGAGGGGCAACATGGCGACCCGCATTCGAACCCCTTACCCGTATGTATTTTCAATGGCATATTATAAACTTACGAGAATACTTTATTACTTGAAAGAAGTAAATATACATTAATGAGCACATATATTTTTGAAAGAACTAAGTGTTTTTAGCTAAGAATAAACTAAAAAAGTTACACAGTGTAGCTTTAAATGGCAAACTGAAACGAGATAATGAACTAGACACAGCTGGGACAAATTAACTAATGAGGGTAACTATGGAAACAGACAAGTGGCGGGAAAACTAAGACAAAGAAACATGAGACAAATCAAAACACACACAGAGAAGAACTAAAAAACAGACTGACACCGACATTATATGGTGATCCAAACAGCAATAGCAAAAGATCTAGAAATTGCCCCAGCGACAAACTGTGATCTTTTGGTTGAATCACCTCCAGTAGAAATTAGAAATCGTGTTTGCGGGGGCGGCGGTACGAGCAAAAAGGGCACTTTCACTTTCACGAATAAACCTCTGTGCACACCACTGCTGAAGAGATGAACTCAAGATCCGACTTTAGGACCCAGCGGAACAGCTCATTTGCTCCATATAGAGCTATAAGGCCATCTAGCCGTGAAATATCATGTTATAATAATTTTTTTTCCACAAGAGGGTGGCAGAGAAACGTCTCCGGTTACGTATGTAACCTAGGTTCCCTGAGAACAGGGAACGAGACGCTGCGTCAGCTTGACGCTACGGGGAACGCCTCCAGCGTGACAGGCGTCTGAACTACTATCGAATCACATCAGTCCTACTGACCGGCGACAGCCGATGATGTCATCAGGGTGCGACCAGGAAGTATATAAGGGCGCCTCTGCCAACATGACACCGCCCTTCGTCTTCAGGGACTGTCCGGCAGGCAAACCCTGAGGCATGGCAAAGTGACGCAGCGTCTCGTTCCCTGTTCTCAGGGAACCTAGGTTACATACGTAACCGGAGACGTTCCCTTTCGAAAGGGAACTCGCGCTGCGTCAGCTTGACGCTACGGGGAACGAAATACCAACGCCGCCATGCCGAGGGGAGTGCATGCCTACTGGCAGTGACAACTGTCAGAACAAGCAAATTCAATTGAAATGCCTGAGCCACCCCCCCTCTGGTCACAGAGGCTGTCAGTGACAGCATTCCCTTCGGTCATAGCCCAAGCTATAAGCCTGAGTAGGAAGCTTCGAACACTTAGAGAAGTTCTACACAGGCCGCTCAAAGGCCTGGATCCAACCCATTCAAAGGAAGGGGGTTCCTTTAAGGGAATGTGGCTAGGGGGCCCTAGGGCGCCCCAGCCAGCCACTACCGCCACCAAGGAGGCCTAGCTTGGTGCCTTTTTTAACGGGCGCTTCAGCCGGGCCATCCCTGTCTGTTCGATAACAGTCCCAGGGACTGCAGAATGGCAGTGGCCTCCTCGGACCGGATCTCAGAGACGGGAATCCCGGAGAGCAGCACTCAGCATAGCGCTTTCTACCCTTGCCAGCGAGAGGAGTAATCTGCTCAATCCTAGGATCTACTGAGCTATTATCAGATAGAAACACTCAGGAGGCCAGACTGGCCTAAAAACTGATCCAATTGGGAGGCCACCCTAGGGGCCTACGACCACCCGATCAGGCCCAGGCAGCTTCGGCTCACATATGACCCTTCCGAAAGGAGGGGAGCTTAAAGGGGGCTGCCCGGTAGGTAAACCAGGTTGCAGGCTGAAATCCCCTCCTTGGGGACCAAGTAGCAGAAGCGACACCAGTCGCGCTAGGGAGAGACCTTACTCAGATGCTGCCGGGTTAGGAGCCGGATCACTGATAGCAGGTCACCACTAGCTGTCAGCGTCATGCCAGTTAACCGTCCTCGTACTGAGAACCAAAGACCCGTTAGGGAGGCCTAGTGAGGCCCATTGTATGATGGAAATATATGCCAGAGAAGCCTGAGAAGCCATGCTCAGGAACTCGCTTAGAGGGAGGCCTGGTGAGGCCTACTACCTGATAGCAGTTGAAGCCGACTGTCAAAGTAGCTGGAAAATGGAAACTCGTTTTCTCAGGGAGGCCTAGTGAAGGCCTACTACCTGAAGGTCAAGCTACACCAGCTAGCCGAGTATCCTGACTCGGGAACTCGCCCTCAGGGAGGCCTAGTGAGGCCTACTACCTGATAGCAAGCTTTAGGGAGGCCTGGAGGGGCCTACTACCTAATAGCAGGCCTGCAGGGAGGCCCAGTGCGGCCTGCTACTTGCTAACGACTCGTGCTAGCTGTTTCTCAGGTGACTGGAGCCCAGGAACATGCCCTTAGGGAGGCCCGGTGAGGCCTACTACCTTACGACCAGTCTTCAGGGAGGCCTAGTGCGGCCTACTACCCAGCAACAGCCTAGCAGCTCCTGTGCTAGCTGACACGGCGACTGGCAAACAGGAGCCCTCCTTCAGTGAGGCCTGTTGAGGCCTACTACCTGCCAACAGTTCATCACAACCTGCCAAGTGACTGAACCCAAGAATGCGTCCTCAAGGGAGGCCTGGTGAGGCCTGCTACCTCATGCCGAGTCTTCAGGGAGGCCTGGTGCGGCCTACCACCCATCAACAGCTTAGCAGCCCATGCTAGCTGACACAGCGACTGGCAAATGGGAACCTGCTTTCAGGGAGGCCTAATGGGGCCTACCACCTCACAGCAGGCCTGCAGGGACGGCTTCCTGGTGACAGGAGTGAAAAACTGTGATGTTATCAGTCAGCCTTGGGCTGACAGTAGCTTCTCTGCTGGCTGACAAAAATTAACATCCAACTGCTAACTAGGGTCATAGTTGGGAAAATCTGCTACTTGAAAGCCGACATCGTTGGGGGGCAATAAATACCGCAATACACAAGGGGCCGAACTTTGCAGAGGCCTACCAAGGCTGACTACCTGTTTTCCAGGTTGCAGCTAGTAAATTGCCAACCTCCCCAAACGTCGGGACTCACTCGCAAGGAGGCCTAACTCTGAGGCATACCATCTGACCTGGAGTCTACTGCCAAGACTGGGTGACCCATCCCGGAGGCCTCCAATTCCTTCTGGAGCCAACTGTATAATGGTGCAGTCTTATCGGCAGCGCCTAAAAACAATGGAACCCAATCACATTGTCCATAGCAGGGTACTCGGCAAACCAAACGCCTTGTACCCCCTAAGCGGGGGGAGTACCACATACGCCACCCACCTCATGAAGGTCCTAGCTGTAATAGCGGCCTATCATACCGTGTGAGGGCGTCAGCCATGGCAATGCTCTGGCTACAAGGGAGCTCACGACCAAACCTACATAAACCAAAAGGTTGTGAAGTGCTGCTCAACCCGAGCCATGGGTGAGGCAGAATGATACAGAGCTGGGTGTGGAGGTACTCAAATCTACCCTGCCTTGTCAGGGGAGTACGACCAACTTGCCAGGGCATATACAAGAAAGGCCAGCGCCTGCCAAAAAACTGGCGGCCTCTAAAACTAGCTCTGGAGGGCCGGGCTGAGCTATGCATACGGAATGTTCGTACTTGCATGAAAAACACCTTAACCCTGCCCCACGACTACTGGCTAAGTCGCTATCAATTCTGCACAGCACCAACCTGCATTACTAGCAAAGGCCCCAGAACGCAGGTAAGGGGGTGGGCCTTGGCCGGACTACTCTGCATAAGAGGAGGCTACATTAGGGACAAATAATAAAGCTAAGTTCAAAAAATGGAACAGCTACCCGGAGCACGACCGCTTCTTGGCGCGCGACTCCGTAATCCCTAGAAAGCCTAGGCCAATCTAGATCTATACCCGAGGTCCCAAAAAGGGCCACTACTTTTGCACCAAGCAAAAGGGGCACTCGGGTAGAAGTGCCAGTCGTTAAATAGATCTGGTTCTAGATCTAACTGTAGTTCTAGCATAGTCTGATCCTGCATTATCCAGAAATTTACACTGAGAGAAGATACAGACCGGCTTACCCTGAGGCGGCAACCAGTTAGCAGCTTAATACTAGGAGAAAAATGCCTAGCCTTCCCTCAACAAAACCCCCCTTTTTTTTTTTTTTTTTTTTCACCCGCTACACACCCGCAGGAATGAGCGGCATTCCCAGCGTTAATTCTAGCGCATCTTAGCTTTTTAGGTCTGGGAATAAAAAGGGGCTGTACAGCTCTCACAGCGTGTACCATATATAGTGTTTGCTGGCTTCCACTAGCATTACTAGCTCACTTATACCGAGCTTAAGCAACTGGTAAATAATATTTTATCGTTATTATTGTCAAGACGTCAACTTGTCAAGTTATTTGAATACGATACGCCCACTTATTGCGCTCCAAGACGCCAGTGAAAACTAGAAAACATCATGGCGACGAGACGCTGTGTTCTGAAGTGCGACTCAAAAGCAAACTTTTTTCATCTGCCCAAGGATGAGCATTTGAAGACTAAGTGGCTTGAAGACAAACCATACACCGATTGTGTGTTTATTAGTCTTCAAATGTCTCTATTTGCATGTTTCGCAATCTCAGGAAGCTTTTATTATGGACTTCTATTATGGCACATGGTTCTTCTTCGTCTGTCTGTATCATATATGGACTACATGTGCACAGAGCGCCCTCTGGCTGCCAGGATGAATTGAAAACAACACATAAGAAACTCAATCGCTCATGATTAGGCTACATCTGCGCATTTTGAGGAAGTATTGAATAAAAAATACTCCTCTGTTTAGAAATTTGACACAGACATATGAGAATCTATCAATATTTCTCCTCATATGCACACTTTTGAACTAAAAGCCCTGAGGGATGTTGATTTGTCGCGAGTCTCATATTAACAAATTACTGTCACTATAAGACTTTGAGAATAAAACAGAGGTAAAAAATGGAAGCTTGACTCTTAGATCTTTTAAATTATGTATAGATTGACATGGTAATTACTTACATCTGACAGTCATTTGAGCTAATTTAAACAAATAAAGCTTGAGGACGAATGCGCCCTCAATCCAGTTAAGAGGTTAAACCGAAAACCATTTATGGTGATGGACGTTCCGTTTCCGAAAATATCTGCACAGACTATACCAATCACAACTGACTGGGTCATCGGACCAATCACCGCAGATTAGCGTCACGTAAAGGCGGGGTTTTGAAAATCGAATCACTAAAGGAATCATTTGAGAATCGCTGTCAAAACAGGTAAAATAAATGCATATTATAAGAAAACTAAAGTCTTTTTTGTCATTGCATGAATGCAAAAATGTTGTTGGGAACTTCTAAAACAATATTTGGAACATTTTAAATGCCATAATAGGTGCTCTTTAACAGTTTTATCAGTGGCACTCACTAAATTAAGTATCGCTATATTACTCTTGCTCATACCGTTAACTTTACCATATCAATTTCTTCTCAGCTCATGCCATATTTTGTGATGGAAATTCTGGGAGCGTTTCCAGGACTGCCAGGGTTATTTGTCGCATGTGCGTTCAGTGGAACTCTGAGGTAATGTTGAGTCCTTTTGACCCTCAATGATTTACAGACAGTTTACACATAAACGTTCACAGTAACATATGTGATAATGTAGTAATATAGCTTAAGTTAAAATTAAAATGTATTTGCTTAATGCTTATGTTTCTTAGATTTAGATATATATTCTGAGGTTATATACAAATTTGTTTAAAAGATTTGTTGCTTTGTACAGATTTTCATTTCTCGATTTCAAAGACATTTCCAAAAAAGTTAGTGAGTAAATAATGTCAGAGTGTTCATTTTTGTGTGACCTTCTGACCTATAAAAGGAGACATTATGTTCTGTTTCTGTTCTTCAGCACAGTAGCTGCCAGTATCAATGCTTTGGCCACGGTGATGTACGAGGACTTTGTGAGCCAGTGTTTTGGAGATCTGTCCAACCAAGCAGCCAACTGGACCAGCAAAGCCCTGTGTAAATATACCCAATGTGTTCAAACCTTTTCAGGGCATTAACAGAGCACTCTCATAATGAGAAATTGATCGTATCATATGGCATAAGAGCAGATTTATCACTGAAAAAGACTTATCTCAGTGGATCAGTACATCATTATGAGTCACAGAAAGACGAGGGAAAAAAACCCAGCCTGTAAAGTCTGTTCGTTCTGCCACTTTATATGGGCAGAAATGGAAACGCAACAGATCATTGGATCTCCAGATTTTTACCAAGAAGTGTCTGACGTTTTAACAGGCAGAAGTAGGTCAAACAAAAGGCGGAGTGAACCAAAACAAAACCAGAGCAGCTGAACTTTATAAAGAAATCATAGAAGAACTTAAACAGCACTTGGAACATCAAAGAATGATAACATCATTTCACCACAAATGAGTGACATTTTAATGATTTTAGAGAACATTATGCTTTATCATAAACTTTTATGATGAACTAAATTTGTAATGATGAAGTTGTAATTTATTTTAAATATATTTAAATGTAGCCTAATACTGCAGTACTTTACATGTGCTTAAATACATAAGGGCTGTAAACCCTAATGCTCAAAATAATGTTTTGGCTGAGTAGCGCCAACTCAAATTACACAAATGAGTTCAATCAAATGAACATTTGTGAGTATTTAGAACTTTCTTTTTCTTTTGAGTTCACAAAATCTGAAATGGTTTTATTGCTTTGAGTCTTATGAACTTTTCTTTTAATTTAGACAAACTTCAATTGATCTAAAACTGGGCTGGGATTTCTATTTCCCAGCATGCTTTGCCATGACACTTAAAAGGGAGAGTAAATGCTAAAATTAAGTGTTATATAATGTTTTTTTTTGTGTGCAAGATTACAGTTTTTCTCAGTCGCTTTGGTACATTTCTCGAATCATACTCAACATTTGCAAAACAGTAAGTGCATTTCTCAAAACAATTTGTACAAATAGCAAAATACCATGGATTACCTGCAAAAGCCAGTCTCTTGCTCAAAATCTTAAATCATCTCTCAAAGGTAAATATCTGTGTAGAGATAGAACAGCAACATTGCATAGCACAAATAAAACAACAACAACAAAAAAGTAGAAATGTGAACATAGGACAATCTCCTTTGCCACTTCTGCTCTGGGACAATTTTTGGGGATTTCCACCTGGATTTGGCCGACACAAATTGAAAAGCTTCCCATACACACACACAGTGGTCTCTAAATACACAATTTTGGTGTCATTTTACAGGAAACCCTTTGAAGTTACATAAAAACACTGATAAAAGTGATAAACTTGTAAGTATGTGTTGTCTGGGCTGTAAGTAGCACAAGTGACACAATGATGGGAAGATTGAACAGGTAGTTTTGAGAATTTCAATTCTGATCTGAGAAAAACTGTAATGTTAAGGTGAAGATTTAGGCCACATCCACACGAAGCCAGAGCTTTCCCTATTCAATCGTTTTTTCCCCTCATCTCAAGAAATATCTGGGTACACAACCACTGAAACCGACTCAAAATGATGTAGTGTACATGCGAGACCAGTACGTGGCGCTGTAATTCTGCCACAGAAATACACTAAAAACGGAGAAGAAGACTTGAGCATGTGCAAGATGTGGTGTGATGATATCACCGTTTCACAAAATATACGGATTGGCTGTACACACAAAAACGCAAGGGAGTCGGTTTCAGATTTATCCACTCTGGGACCCGGTTTCAAAAAATACTGGTTTATAAAATACAGGCTCCCAAAACGCCGGATTCATCTGGACGAAACGCTGATGCGATACAAAATTTTTCGCGTCTCCATGTGGACGGGGCCTTAGCAGTGTTTAATGTTTTGTTATGTATGTATATAGTTTAGAAGAGTTCCCTTTCGTTCAGTCACTACGACGTAACGTTAGTTACTAACGAATGGGGGTTTCGCTTAGAAGCCTATCATCTTCGAGCTTAGAGAAAACGGCCAATGGCGTGCCAATGCCATGGGGCATGCGGAATTTGCATACGTAACTCCGCCTCACCGCGTGAGTATATAAGGAAGTACATGGCAATATCGCATTATGTTTCTGCTTTCGGAGCCAAGAGTACCTACCTCTTCACTCCTACAGCCTTCTGAGACTCTGTCAGCTTCTTCGAGACGAGCAGCTTTCCAGTCGGTGTTGGTGTGACGGCGCGTTCCAGTGATCGCATACTTCCTGCCTGCTGATCTGTGCAGTGGTCCGCCTGACAGCTGGTGTGTGTTTCCCTGGGCGCTTCGGCATCGACTGCAAAGTTTCCTCTCACAAAAAGAGCTTGCACGTGACACGTCCTTTTCAGGATGTTTCGTCCGTGCACTTCTGGGTGCGGTAGATCTCTTTTTTCTTTCGACGGGCACGAGCGCTGCGTGACTTGTTTGGGCTTTCAGCATGCTCAGGCAGCGCTCGTGGATGACTCATGTTCTCTCTGCGGGAACCTGGCCATCTCAGTGCTTCGATCAAGACTCCGTGAATTCCGTGCTGATGCCTGGAATGAGAGTCCCCTCTGTCACCCCCCAATCTGCGGTCTCCTCTGGAGGTGGGTGATCTGAGGGTGACGGTGTGGAGCAAAGCTCCGACGCTAGTTCCTCGGCACACCCCCCTCTCATGCACCTGACCCGGCCCGTGCTCAAGCATCTACATCGGGGCCGGCTCCTGCTGTCCCGACTGTGGCGTTTGGCACGGCGGAGGATGAGGAGATGTCTATCGCCGCATCACAAGGTGGGCTGGAGTCATCTGAGGATGATGATTCGGCTGTGCTGCCACCCTCGGGTGCGGCAACATTGCCCGAGTCGGACCCAGAATTGACAGCCATGCTGTCTCGGGCAGCCGCAGCGCTTGGGCTGGAGTGGAACCCTCCGCCTCAGCCTGAGCGTTCGCGGTTGGACGATTGGTTTTTGGGGGCGGCGCGCTCGGACACCCGTCCGACCGCTCCTCCAAATCCTTTCTTTCCCGAGGTGCATGAAGAGATCGCGCGTTCCTGGAAGTCCCCGTTGTCTCCCCGCGAACGTTTGGCGAACTCTTCCTCCTTCACCTCCCTCGATGGGGGGCTCAAGTGTACACTGGGGTCCCCCCAGTCGAACGTTCTGTTGCGATGCAACTGTGTCCTCAGAGCGCTTCGTCCTGGCGTGGTGACCCAAAGCCCCCCTCCAAAGCCTGTAGGTTTTCGTCATCCCTGGTGGCGAAGTCCTATAGAGCTGCGGGGCAGGCCGCTGCTTCTTTGCATACCATGGCAACTCTTCAGGCTTACCAAGCCAAGTTGCTGTGTGATATGCACGAGGGGGGGGCTGACCCAGGACTCAGCAATGAGTTGCGTGCCGCCACCGACCTCGCTCTCCGGGCGACGAAGGTGACCGCACGCTCCCTGGGTCAGGTGATGTCCACAAATGTGGTCCAGGAGCGACACCTATAGCTCACCCTGGCCGATATGCGTGACGCTGAGCGAACCCGTTTCCTCAACGCCCCCATATCCCAGGATGGGCTATTCGGCGGAGCGGTTGAGAGCTTCGCCCAACAGTTCTCGGCCGCTCAGAAGCAGACTGAAGCTATAAAATATATCCTGCCCCGTGCCTCAGCCTGCTCGCCGCCGAGGGCGCACTCCTGCGGCTCCCTCTACCTCTGTCAAAGGCAGCCGCAGGAAGGCGTCCCAGTCCGCTCCAGCCCCTCCCTTTGAGCCTTTGCGGTCGGTTGATATTAAGTTCCTGTCTATGAAGACGGCTCTGCTGACCGCATTGGCCTCCGTTAAGAGGGTCGGGGACCTGCAGGCATTTTCGGTTGACTAAGCGTGCCTGGAGTTCAGGCCGGCCAACTCTCACGTGATCCTGTGACCCCGGCCTGGATATGTGCCCAAGGTTCCCACCACTCCGTTTAAGGACCAGGTGGTGAACCTGCAAGCGCTGCCTTTGGAGGAGGCAGACCCAGCCTTGGCATTGCTCTGTCCAGTACGCGCCCTCCGCGCCTACGTAGACATGACGCAGTGTTTCAGGACCTCAGACCAGCTCTTTGTCTCTTATGGTGGAGAGCGGAAGGGAAGTGCTCTCTCAAAGCAAAGGCTGTCTCACTGGATAGTGGACACCATTGTTTTGGCTTACCAGCAGCAAGGTCGCCCATGTCCCCTTGGTGTGAGGGCACACTCCACTCGGAGTGTGGCCTCCTCTTGGGCTTTAGCGCATGGCGCCTTGCTAGCAGACATCTGCAGAGCTGCAGGCTGGGCGACACCCAACACATTCGCCAGATTCTACAATCTCAGAGTGGAGCCAGTGTCCGACTATGTACTCGCCCCCCCCGAGGGGCCGGTAATGGACCAGGCTCAGGTGTCTTCGCTTGCTCGCCATTCCACTCCACGGACTGGATACGTGCGATTTTGTTCCTCAGGTGAGCTCCCCGAGAGCCCTGAGCTCCTCCAGCACTGTCGACGCCGACATCAGTTCAGTCTGCCCTTTCGAGCCCAGACCCTCATGTCCGGCCAGGTGCCCCATGTGCATGGTTCCCCTCCGGCGACCCCCACATGTGTATTTCACCGTAAGCCTCCGCAGTGAGCGGGTATCTTCCCTTGGCGTGTCCCCGCCACCCCTAGGGTTAAAAATCCACCTTCGGAAAGCAGTGAGACTACCTCAGCTTTGAGAGAGCACTTCCCTTCCGCTCTCCACCATAAGAGACAAAGAGCTGGTCTGAGGTCCTGAAACACTGCGTCATGTCTACGTAAGCGCGGAGAGTGCATACTGGACAGAGCAATGCCAAGGCTGGGTCTGCCTCCTCCAAGGCAGCGCTTGCAGGTTCACTACCTGATCTCTGAAGGGAGTGGTAGGAACCTTGGGCACATATCCAGGCCGGGGTCTCAGGATCACGTGAGAGTTAGCCGGCCCGAATTCTAGGCACGCTTTGTCAACCGAAAATGCCTGCAGGTCCCCGACCCTCTTAAGGAAGGCAAATGCGGTCAGCAGAGCCGTCTTCATCGACAGGAACTTAATATCGACCGACCGCAAAGGCTCAAAGGGAGGTCTCTGCAGAGCAGTTAACACTACTGCGAGGTCCCAAGAGGGTACGAGAGGAGAGCAAGGAGGATTCAGTCTCCTCGCCCCCCTCAGGAACCTGATGATCAGGTTGTGCTGACTTACCTTCTTGTCTCCCAAGAGGTTGTGATGGGCAGATATTGTGGCCACATCCACTTTCAGGGTGGAGGGAGACAGCCTTCGCTCCAGCCCCTCTTGAAGAAACGAAAGCACGGACCCGATCGGGCATTTCCAAGGGTCTTCTTGGCGGGAAGAGCACCAGGTGACGAAGAGGTTCCACTTCAACGCATAGAGGTGTCGTGTAGACTCTGCCCTAGCGGAAGTGATGGTGGCGACCACCGTAGGTGGCAGGCCACTCAAACCTGCCGCGTCCCGTCCAGAGCCACACGTGGAGCTTCCAGAGCGCTGGACGCGGGTGCCATACTGTAGAGTGCCCCGTCTCTGAGAGAGGAGGTCCGGTCTCAGAGGGATAGACCAGGGAGGGACTGTCGCAAGGAGTAGCAGTTCTGAGAACCAGGTCTGGCCGTGCCAATACGGGGCGACCAACATAACCGGCTCCTTGTCCTCCCTGATCTTGCTTACTCGTGCGAGAAGGCTCACTGGGGGAAACGCATATAAGCGCAGGCCCTGGGGCCAGCTGTGCGCCAGTGCATCCGTGCCAAGTGTGCCCTCGGTCAGGGAATAGTACAGGCTGCAGTGGGAAGAGTCGTGGGAGGCAAACAGATCTACCTGTGCGTCGTCGAACTGTTCCCAAATCAGCTGGACCGTCTGGGGATGGAGTCTTCATTCTCCAGGAAGTGGCTGAATCCGTGAGAGCTCGTCGGCTGCACGGTTCAGTTCTCCCGGGATGTGGATAGCACGAAGGGACCTCAGGTGCTTCTGACTCCATAAAACGAGATGGCGGGCGAGTTGAGACATACGGCGGGAGCGTAGACCGCCCTGGTGGTTGATGTATGCTACAGTACGTGTTACAGCCTCAGTATGCTTTCGGGCGGCAGAGAACCGTTGGGCGCAGTTCCCAGCCGCACCACCGAAGAAGCCAGCCTGGGATATGGGCGAGTTGAGGAGGCAGGCCCGCTCAACGTCCTCCAAATCACCAGGTAAGCCCAGGTGTTCTCCCGGACCACAGCTGTGGACATCTCCCAACCCAGGGAGCGTGTGGCCACCTTCACCGCCCGGGGGCGGGATCAGTTGCGGCACGCAGCTCATTGAAGAGGCCTGGGTTGGCTCCACTCTTGTGCATGTGCAAAGGGGCGGCGGCCTGCCCGTAGCTCTGCAGGACCACGCCACTGAAGTAGACGAGCCCACAGGCTTTGGGAGGGTGGTTAGGATAGCCACACCACGCCACGTCAAAGCCCTCTGTGGACATCGTAGTGCGCAACAGAGAGTTCAACAGTGGGGGGGAGGGGGCCCCAGTGTACCCTTAGGCCGCGGCCCCATCAAGGGCAGAGAAGAAGGAGGAGGCCACCAAACGGTCGCGGGAAGCAGGGGGACTTCCGGGACCGCGTGATCTCCTTATGCACCTCGGGAGCGAAAGGCATTGGGGGCGGGGCCCAACAGCGGTCGGGTCCCGCCCTCAAAAACCAATCACGCAACCACGAGCACTCGCGACTGGGCGGAGTTCCACACCAGCGCGAGACTCGCGGCTGCCCGAGATAACATGGCTGTCAACTTTAGGTCGGATCAGGCAGCGCTGACACACCCGGAGGCGGAGCACAACCTAATCGTCATCCCCAAAGGACTCCAGCCCACCTTGGGATGCGGCGATCGACATCTCACTGCTATCTGGAGCGTGAACGAAACGAACGAGGCGTCAGAGACGGGCCGCTGTTTCAGTCCAACACTCGCGGGAAGCGGTGTGCTAGAGGGGGGCGTGGCCCGAGGAATGATCGTCGGGGTTCTTAAAACCACGGCACCGCCCTCAGGTCACCCTGGCCACCAGCCAAAGTACCACCTCTCTCGGAGACGGTAGATTGGGGTGTGGCAGAGGGGACTCTCTCTCCTCACGGAGATCACTGAGTCTCGACCACGACATCGCGATGGTCACGCCCCCGCAGTGGGAACATGACACATCCACAAACACTGCCCGAACGTGCTGAAGCCCAAACACATCGAGCAGTGAATGTGCTTATAGCAACGGAGATCGATCGCACCCGGAAGTGCACGGGCGAACCGTCTTGAAAAAGACATGCCACGCGCAAGCTCTTTTTGTGAGAGGAAAGCTCTGCAGAGTGCCGAAGCGCCCAGGGAAACACACACACAGCTGTTGCAGATCACTGCACAGATCAGCAAGCAGGCAGCATGAGATCGCTGGAACGCGCCGTCACACCAACACCCTGGAGAACCGCTTCTCTCGAAGACTGAAGAGAGGACTTCAGAAATCAGGCTTGTAGGAGTGAAAAGATGCTCTTGGCTCCAAAGCAGAAACATAATGCGATGTTGCCAGCGTACTTCCTTATATACCCACGAGGTGGGGCGGAGTTACGCATACAAATTCAGCATGCCCATGGCATTGGCACGCCATTGGGCGCTGTTAAATTCTCGAAGATGATTGGCTTCTAAGCGAAACCCCCATTCGTTAGTCACTAACATACATCGTAGTGACTGAACGAAAGGGAACTGCAAGTTCTGCTTACTTAAACTTCAAATTACTTAACTTAAATATTTTGATGTAACCGACTGCCACAATTATTTTGAGTTTTGCCAACTTATTCAGGTTTACAGTGTAGTCAACCCATCAAAATAAGTGTACTGCTTTAAAGCACGATAAATCAATGATTTAAAATGTACTTTTAATTTGACATTATTAAAGTTCACTTTTGAGGAGTGTTACATGTGTTAAGAAGCATGGAAGTGTACTCTTTAAGTGGCTTTTGTTTCATTAATAATATTATCTCATATACAAGTACAGTTTTTAAAAATACTTTTAAGATTACCATAAGTACACATTCATTACAATTAAGTATACACTTCTTTTTCACAAATGGAAGTTGATGAATCATATCAAGATCTACTGTAATGAATTAGAAATGCCTAGAGATCCATTTGATTGAGCAAAACTCTCCGCCATCACGACGCATATTCTGTTCTTTAGATATTGCTTCTAATGTACAACCCCAAATCAGAAAAAGTTGGGACAGTATGGAAAACGCAAAAAAAAAAAAAGTGATTTCTAAATTTACTTTGACTTGTATTTCATTGCAGACAATATGAACACAAAATATTTCATGTTTTGTCTGGTCAACTTCATGTCATTTGTAAATATGCATCCTTTCCTATCATTCAGACCTGCAACACATTTAAAAAAAAGTTGGGACAGGAGCAATTTAGGGCTAGTAATGAGGTAAAATGGTTAAATAATGATGTGATTTGAAACAGGTGATGTCAACAGGTGATTGTAATTATGATTTGGTACAAAAGCAGCATCCAAGAAAGGTCTAATCCTTTAGGAGCAAAGATGGGCCGAGGATCGCCAGTTTGCCAACAATACGTGAGAAAATTATTGAAATGTTTAAAAACAATGTTCCTCAAAGAAAGATAGGAAGAGATTTGGATATTTCACATTCAACAGTGCCTAACATAATTAAAAGATTCAAGGAATCTGGAGGAATGTCAGTGCGTAAAGGACAAGGGCGCAAGCCTAAGCTGAACAACCGTGATCTCCGATCCCTCAGGCGGCACTGCATCAAGAATCGTCATTCATCTATAAGCGATATCACCACATGGGCTCAGGACTAGAGCCCTGCGCGGGACTGTTTTCTTCATCCCGCTCCCGCCCGCACCCGCCGAATTTCTGACCATTACCGCCCGCTCCCGCAACGTATGTGTTACACTCCCGCCCGCTCCCGCAATATGTATGTCCACTCCTGCCCGCACCCGCAAAACTCTGAGAATTTATTCCCGCACAATAATAGAGATGCATTGATTTTGCGTCTTCTGTATTGATATTATTAAAGAGATTCATGGGGTTGTTTGTTTCGTTTCCCTGGCCTGCATGTAAAAAAAACAAAAAAGACATACATTCAAATATAATTTAGTTTTCATCAAAAACTTTGCACATAAAAAAATAGACTGCTTTGCAAAACAGAAAACAGAAAAACAGATTGAGAAACAAAAAACAGATCCCAATTCGTCGAACGTGACCGACGTGACCGAAAGGAAACCTGAGAAAACATGCTTCAACAGAACGTAATGTGAACACAAAATAGCAAACGGACATTAAGAAACAATCCATTTCCACTCACTAAACTTCTATGTATTGTTTGTCAAAAACACCAAACAGTCAACTTGACCTGCAGGGATTGCTGAGCGTTTTTGGTGAGGTATGATCAAGTAGCTATGTATTTGCCAGGTGGCAATATGTGGATACATATAACGTTATACCGCATGGTTTTGCCTACCAAAACAATTGAGAAACTTCTCCAAATGTCAGACTTTCCTTGCTTAGCTTTTGTGCTGTAAATACCTCGTTTGAGGTTCTTTTCTACATCATCTATTGACATCTTCTCCATCATGTCGTTAGGCAACCTCCCTATCCCGCCGATTCCCGCTGTGTTTTTTTTAGCCGCCCATTCCCGCCCGCAGCAAAATTCAAAACGCCCGCTCCCGCGAGATTTACGTTGGGTCCCGCGGGACCCGGCGGGACTCAATCCCAATGCAGCCCTCTACTCAGGACTACTTTGGCAAACCTTTGTCAAGTACCACAATATGTAGTTACATCCACAAATGCCAGTTAAAACTATACTGTGCCAAAAGGAAGCCCTATGTTAACAGTGTCCAGAAGCGCCGTCGACTTCTCTGGGCTCGGAGGCATCTGGGATGGACCATCACACAGTGGAAACGTGTACTGTGGTCAGATGAATCAGTATTTGAGGTATTTTTTGGGAGGAATGGACGCCGTGTGCTCCGGACCAAAGAAGAAAAGGATCATCCAGACTGTTACCAGCAACAAGTCCAAAAGCCAGGGTCTGTCATGGTATGGGGTTGTGTCAGTGCCCTTGGCAAAGGTAACTTGCACTTCTGTGAAGGCACCATTAATGCTGAAAAGTACATAGAGATTTTGGAGCATAATATGCTGCCTTCAAGAAGACATCTTTTCCAGGGACGTTCATGCATATTTCAACAAGACAATGCTAAACCACATTCTGCACACATTACAAACTCCTGGCTGCGGAGGAAGAGGGTACGGGTACTTGACTGGCCTGCCTGCAGTCCCGACCTGTCTCCAATAGAGAATGTGTGGTGCATTTTGAAGCGCAAAATGCGACAACGAAGACCCCGTACTGTTGCCCACCTTAAGACTTGTTTTAAATGTGTTGCAGGTCTGAATGACAGGAAAGGATGCATATTTACAAACAACATGAAGTTGACCAGACAAAACATGAAATATTTTGTGTTCATATTGTCTGCAATGAAATACAAGTCAAAGTAAATTTAAAAATCATCAATTTTTGCGTTTTCCATACTGTCCCAACTTTTTCTCATTTGGGGTTGTATCTCCTCAATAAGTCAATTTCAGAAATAATTTATAACCATTGCACAAATGGGGTGCGATGTGCCAAATTTTCATAGGGTTAGGGGTTTGCTTAAATCACTAACCCTAAATGTGAGAATAGTGAGAGTGATGCTTGACTAAGTAAGAGTTAATGTTATCTACACTGCCTGCTGTGTGCTGACGCTCAGGTGTGGTGTTCGGTGTGACCTGCACTACCATGGCCGTGGGTGCTTCATATATGGGAGGAATTGTGCAGGTATGTGGCTCATGGGATTCTCATTTGGGTTGAGATGATCTGTTGCTGTCATTGAGTGTCTTTCTCTTCTTGTGCCTCAGGCGGCCCTCAGTATCCATGGCATGTGCGGAGGCCCAATGCTGGGCCTGTTTTCTCTTGGAATCCTGTTTCCTGTCACTAACCTAAAGGTTAATCCAAAACTTTCATACCAGAGTTGTGAAGAGCGGTACAGACATGAATATATGGTTGGATTGAACTATTTTATTTTATTCCAATTTTGAAGTACTAGAGACATCTGAAACAAAATAAAAAAATATTTTTTTTTACATTTACCAATTACATTAGAATTTTATAATAATACATTTTTGTCAACTTTGAACTGCCAATTACTTTATGACATTTTGCTCATACCTTAAAAGCAGTATTTCATGTTTCATAATAGTAAAGACTCCTAATTTTACTTTTTAAATGTTTTTTTATTATTTTTTTTTATTATAGCTGATAATTGCTGGAGAAAAATACTGGGAAAATATATTTTTTATTAAAGCAAGTGCTAGAAAGATAATAAATCACATAGAAATATTTTGTGAAAATCATGATCTAGTTCTGATTGTTTACTACTGAATTGTTGATTACATTTTAATAAAAGCAATTTCCCCCCTATTTATCTAAATAACATCCATTTAAATAGACATTATGAAGAGTATATGTAATGTATAATGTATATATAATGTTACAGAGCCTCCAAAGGGACATGGTGATGGGAAAAATATATGAAACGGGGGAAAAAGCTAAAGATTTCGTGAGGGAATGGAAAGTTCGGAGGAACACACAACTTTAGCTAGAGAATGCAAAAGCATTGAAATAATTTTTTCCCTCCCATCTCATATTTCTTTCCCATCACCATGTCCCTTTAGGGGCTCCGTCAGAAATAAAGAATATGCCTTTGTACAACATAGCTTATATTACAAATCTTTGCATGAAGACTGTAGTTTGTATAACATTCAAAATAGAGGAGGAAAAAATGCAAATAAAATAGGAATGACTTTTTAATTTGTGCTTGGTTAAAGTTAATATTGTTCACATCCTTAGTGATTTTTGGCCTTTGTCTTTAGGGGGCAGTTGGGGGTCTGATTGTGGGCATCAGTCTCTCATTCTGGGTTGGTGTGGGGGCTTTCATTTATCCAGCACCCAGCAATAACACACATCCTCTTGAACTCAGCACTGCAGGCTGCAATTTCAGCATCACAGCTGAATCCAACCAGACATCACTCACCGTGAGCGCGCTCTCCTCCGACAGGTGCAGTGTGCTTCTATCATTCTTCTGAAGTCAAAATACTTAACGCCCAATTTTGTGGAAAGAAAATTGGGTTTGTCAAGCCATTTGATATAGGGGACAAGAGTCCACTTAGTTCTCCTAGAAAATAAGAATGAAAATTCAATCAAAACGATCACAGATTAGAAATAATGACCAACGGAAAATTTGAGTAAATTATCACATTTTCTGACAGTGACTATTTCAGTTCCTTTTTATCTATAAGAAATAAATATCTAGTTCAGTCAGGAAACTCTAGAGAGGGGACAGGGCCTTTACATGCAATCTACAAGCAATTATATAATTAATCTGCATGGCACAAGCTGATTGGCCTCTGCTAACCCTGCAGCCAATGAAATTGCTTGCTCAATATTTAAATAGTCTGGTTCAGTGTTTGTTGTAGGGTAGTTCTGCAGCGCGTGCTATCAGAGTTCCTCTGAAACCCTCCACCTCCCCCAGCACCACCTGCCTAGATCTGCTACAGGATTTATATACACCAATCAGGCATAACATTATGACCAGGTGAAGTGAATAACGCTGATGATCTCTTCATCACTGCACCTGTTAGTGGGTGGGATATATTAGGCAGCAAGTGAACATTTTGTCCTCAAAGTTGATGTGTTAGAAGCAAGAAAAATGGGCAATCGTAAGGATTTGAGCGAGTTTGACAAGGGCCAAATTCACACTTTTCTTGGTGCCAGATACCACAGCACACCTTCAGTGGTTTAGTGGAGTCCATGCCTCGACGGGTCAGCGCTATTTTGGCGGCAAAATGGGGACCAACACAATATTAGTGTCATAATTTTATGCCTGTTCAGTGTATGTCTATTTATGCATATTTTACATGCTCACAGCAGTGTGTGTGTGTGTGTATCTATTGACAGTAGCAAGTCCATACTAGCTCTGCAGCAGAAGCGTAGCAGATCTAGTCCACCAAGACCAAATAGATCAACATTACCATAACCAATAATATGCTAAAAATATTTCAAGAGTTGTCATGATTGAAATGAATTAATTTTATTTAAAAAGTTCTATATAGTATAATATAATATAAAAATCAATTGACAGCCCTATTTTTTACAGTACAAATGTAATCTGTACTTTCATTATAAGATTATGTAAATGATCTCTGTCTTGTGTTCAGGTATTGGCTGGCTGATTCATGGTACTCCATGTCCTATTTGTACTACAGTGCAGTGGGCTTTATTGGCACTGTAGCAGCAGGCCTACTCATCACACTGCTGACGGGTGAGAGCAACATTTCATTAGCTCTTCTATTCCATCACATCACTGGCAGCAACAAAACTCCTTGAGTTATAGACGTAACAATAAAAAATCTGCTGCTCTCAGAGAACGAGAAATACTATTCATACCAAAGAATCTGAGAGCTGCGAATAGGCCTATCAAAGTTATTTTAAAGAGGTCACACATACATTTATTCATACAAGTATGATGTTAATCACCCAAAAAATATGATCATTTTGTTTTTTACAACTATTATCCGTCTCTCTGACCCTTAAAGGGTTAGTTCACCCAAAAATGAAAAATTCTGTCATTAATTACTAACCCTCATGTCGTTCGACACCCATCAGACCTCCGTTCATCTTCAGAACACAAATGAAGATATTTTAGTTGATATCTGATGGCTCTGAAAGGCCTCCATTGGCACAATGCACGGTTCACTCTCAAGACCCTTAAAAGGTACTAAAGACGTCGTTACAAAGTCCATCTCACTACAGTGGTTCTAAAATAACTTTATGAATCGGTGAGAATAGTTTTTGTGCGCAAAAAAACCCCTAAATAATGACTTATATAGTGATGACGATTTCAAAACACGGCATCATGAAGCTTCGAAGCGTTATGAATCAGTGAGTCGAATCAGCAGTTTGGATCGCCAAATTTCAGCAGTTTGGCGGTTTGACACGCGATCCGAATCATGATTCGGTGGCTTGTGTTTTCCAAGGCCATAGATGAGCTAGGCTTAGAGAGGTTGGCCCTAGATGAGCGCACCTAAGTTCTCCCTGACATTACAACCAATATGCTTTCTGTATGTATGTAACAGTTTTCTGATCAATAAATGATCTGGGTGAACTGAGTAAGGAGTTTTATGTTGGAGAAATTAGATAAATTGTTGTATAATTGCCATTGTTGTGTCTGCAGGACCAATGGACCCCAAAAAGTTGAAGCCAGGGATGACTCGATCAATGAAGGAGGTGATCTGCTCTGAGAAATTTGGACAAGCAGATTTTAGTGAAGGCAAAGAGGTACAAAGCGTCTCGACTTGTAGAATGCGTCTTTGAGTTGTTTGCATGCAAACTGAACCTTTCTTTGCTTGTATTAGGATTCGGAAGACTTTGGCAAGGCATGGGAAAAAGATCCAGACCAGGAAGGTGTCATCAAAATGGAGAAGGTCAATAGCAGTAGTGATGACCTGCAGGAAAATGCTTACACTAACTCTGCCTTTGACCATAGTGAAACCACTCAAGTTCAAGTAAAGCTGTAACATTTTGATTTCGGTTTCATAAACGTAACTAAACGGTCAATGAAGTCAAAGAATACATCAGCTATGTAATTTAAAAGATACAATCAATGTTTTATTACAGTGTGATCCAAATCTGTTACAGACATGTTTTGTACAATTCTTGTATGCACACTGTTGTTCGCTTTACATGTAAACAAGGACATCATAAACAAATGATCTCATAAACAGCCTTTATATCATAACTATAAAGTAAAATAAAACAATGTGGTGTCATTCGGAGTTGCATTGAACGTTATTCAAGGTGACTGTGAATTTGCCAGTTAGAATGTGCTCCTGGATCAACATCTTTGATTTGTCCAAAACCTCAATCTGAACCTTAAAACTGAGGTGCCCATTCCTGTTCCTGGAATCTATCTTCCTGCAAATTTTTACTTCCAATCATATTCAATTACGCCTGAAACAACTAATCAGGATCTTCAGGAACACTTGAAAATTGCAAACAGGTGTGTTGACGCAAGGTTGGAACTCTACAGGAAGGTCAATCTTCAGAAACAGGAATGAACACCTCCGCCTAAAACCTTGAATTTCTCCTTTGAATCCCTACTTCTAACCCTAAACCCTTGACCCCCAACCCTGATCCTAACCCATGGCCGTGCCTCCTTTTCTTAATCCTAACCATTTAAACTCTTAACTCCAATCTCTAGTTCTAAACTTGACTCTTAAACACACATTTCTGGATCCTAACCTTCAGCCATAACCTCTATTTGAGCCTTTAAATCCTAATCCTTTCTCCTAACGATTCTTAACCTCCAACTCTAATTCCCAGCACACATTGTATGATTTTGGGCTGTTCCATGGGCGGAATATTACCAATCGTGCCGATAACTCCTAATCGGTGGTCCTATGTCGAACAGTCAGAGAGGTTCAAAGACAGCCGTTGTCACGGTTTTGCGACCAAAGATAGCCTGCGATAATTTTCAGAAATTTAGTATGATCATCTCAGTGTGTTTGCTGCTACTGCTGACTAGCCAATAAAAATGCAACATGAAATGGCGTATTTATCAACACGACAGGCACCGAAAAACTACTTACCTCAAGCTCGAGTTACAAAATTGGCATGCCAAGTTGGTCTCTTTTCCCTATCCATGACCGCGTCCATATTCCCCTCTTTTTTTTCAGAGCACATTAAAAAACACAATTGCCAAAGTGTGGTTCATCTTGCCTATTTGTTCACCACTAGCGCATTCTTCTATACTAACTTGCGTCGTAGCCTATGATTCAATAGGTGTCATCATTGTACAGTCTAAATACATGCCATACCCAAGTTTATTAGATCATACAATTTGATTTGTAACGATCTTATAGGATTGCAGCAGGCAACTGTTGCAGGCATTACACACACTGCCAGTGCAGATTTATGAGAAATGCTGTTGAAAAATTTAATTAACACCCAAAAAAACAATTTTGTGAATATTTGCTAGATGTCTGTTCTGTGTGTGTGTTCTTAAAAACAGTGTTTGTACACAGTCCTGGCATGTGTAAATAGGAGATTCACAGATCCACCAAGCACCACAACACTCTTGGAGCCAATAAACTATAGGGGGCATATACGCTTCATGATGGGGGAGGAGAGAGAGTGAACAAGCAGGACATTTGTAGAAAGACTGCAGCGAGAGAGAGAGATGGCTGAGATATTACCAAAGAGGAAAAGGTCAGAGCAATATAATTGGAAACAGAAGGGGTTAGGATCAGACAAGAGCTAGGACCTGCATTAATATGGGAAAAGCTTTCCAGTGCTGGAGACATTAGAGCGATTTGCTTTGGTAACATCGGTTTTGCTATATTTCACAGAACCAAAATCTGCTGTTGTTGCTAGACATTGCATAGTGTGTTTGTTATTTTGGGGACGACGCAATTAATAGAGAGGTGTGTTTCTTTTGGGTAGGGGTGAGCTTGTTTGGGAGTCAATTTCAAATATCAATAGTGTTTCTCATAAATTTCTTACTGAATAATCTGTTACATTTCTGAAAACCTAACCACAAACTAACCCTAATATCAGAAAAAAATACTGGTAATACTTTACAATATGGTTGAATTAGTTAAAGGTGGGGTAAGTGCTTTCTGGTAACCGATGTTGATATTTCAAATCACCAAAAAAAATCGCCCCTACCCCAAAAGGGCCACGCCTCTATTTTGATAGCTCCGCCCCACACATAAGTAACCCAGGCAACGACTATGGCGGAATCTGCTGTGCCAGCCGGCCGAGGGTAGATGTCATCAATATGTGAAAGCAATGTGTGTTACTATGGTAATCCAGGTCGAATGTTCAGGGAAAAAGTCATCCTCTCCATCCCAAAAACACAAACACAGTTCTCATGAACAACTCAATAGCACGAGCACGACAGTCCAACTAACGAATATATTACAATCATGTCAATCGGCATTTATCAAAGGCAGGTTTTGCGCATGCCTGGATTTCAGAGGTGCGCACAGCTTCATAAATCAGGCGGTGAGAGGAGTGTAAGCATAATCTTACGCCAACATATACGCCCGTTTCTACGCAAGATTGATAAATGAGGGCCACTGTGAGCTGACGCTTGAAACAGACATTGGTTTAGCATAATAGGATGTGGAAATGAATGGCTCTTCTATACCCCTTTTCCACCAGAATTAACCGGGTGCTAGTTCAGAGCCAGTGCTAGTCCCAGTTCATAGTTGGTTCGACTGAGGAGCCTTCCAAAAACCGTTTGCTTTTCCACATGCTGAGAGCCACAACAGAGCCAGGTCTTCCGTCACTGTATACGTCTCATCTTTCTCAGCAACGCTAGCGAGGCAACGGGAAACACAAACACACCAGGCTTGATATCAAAATACAGCATGAGTGAATCAAAAGCATAAGGAGTCATATGCTCTCGTTGGACTCGTTGTCATACGGCGATCAGTCTCTGCAAAGCACCGCTGCGAACACTGCTATTTCAAAAATGGCGGATCTCAAGTTTGTGTTGGTCTTGTTGACCCCGCCCCCAGCGCCTGACATAATCGGCTCTTACTTCTAGCCCTGTTCAAGCCCAGCAATGTTTTGGTGCTACTTAAGAACCACTTTTCCTGGCTCAGAGCTGGTGCTTTGGATGTAGAAAGACAAAGAACAGATTTAAAACTAGGCTCTGGCTCCGAACTAGCACCAGCACTGCCTTAGTGGAAAAGGGGTAAGTTGGTTCGACTGAGGAGCCTTCTAAGAACCGTTTGCTTTTCCACATGCTGAGAGCCACAACAGAGCCAGGTCTTACGTCACTGTATATGCTCATCTTTCTCAGCAGCAACGCTAGCGAGGCAGCGGGAAACACAAACACACACACACACCAGGCTTGTTCGAGATGCATCGGCGCTGCGCAAACCGATCCGCGTATGATATCAAAACACCGCATGAGTGAATCAAAAGCACAAGGAGTCGTGTGCTCTCGTTGGACTCGTTGTCATACGGCGATCGGTCTGCACAGCACCCCTGCATCTCGAACAAGCCTTCCATCAACAACGGCAAATGTTGCGTTACCATTATGCTCATGTCTTTGCATTCCTACATCGGCATCAAAACACAGCGAATCCAACGCATTCGTGCAGCTCGCCGTAATTTGTATAGACGGAGATTACAAACAAGCAGCAGGTGTTAGCTCCATTAGCTGCTATTTAAAAAATGGCGGTCACAAGTTTGCGTTCGTCTTGTTGGTCACAGTAACCCCGCCCCCAGCACCTGACGTAATCGGTTCTTACCTTCGAGCCCAGCAATGTTTTGGTGCTACTTAAGAACCACTTTTCCTGGCTCGGAGCTGGTGCTTTGGGTGTGGAAACACAAAGAACCGATTTGAAACTAGGCTCTGGCTCCGAACTAGCACCAGCACTGCCTTGGTGGAAAAGGGGTATATCATCACTGAAGTGAACGACAATACGATTGCAAATGAACAAACAAGCAAACATGACACACGAGCATATTCAAGCAAAAGCCAGCATATATTAGTTCTGTGAAGCAAAACAAAACCAATGTTACTCGCCTATCGAGAAGAAATAAAGCAACCTCGGACTTCGCTCCTTGAGTTCTCTCCAGCGCTGGAAAGCTGACACTTCTTTTGTTCAGACATCCTCCCCCTGTTTTTTATCTGCCATCTCTCTCTTTCTGTCATCCCTCGGCTAATGTCCGTCCTGTGTCGTGTCTTTTGAATAATGAAGTGCACTGAGCGTTCTCTTCTCCCCGTCATTGGTAGATACGCCCCTTACTGCTGATTGGCTATAGGTGTGTTTTGGTCCTCGGCCTGAGACACTTTTCTAAAGCAGTTTTGAAATAACACTCACCCCACCTTTAACATGAGTTAATGCACTAGTTAACATGAACTACACCTCTGTTCAGCAATAGTTAATCTTTGTGTAACGTTAGTTAATAAAAAATCCATCTGTTCATGGTTTGTTCATGTTAGTTCACAGTGCACTAACTAATGTTAGCAAGTTTTAATAAAGTATTGGTAAATGTTGAAATGAACATCAACAAAGATAAATAAAAGCTTTAAAAGGGCAGTTCATTATTAGTTCATGTTAATTAATTAAGCTTATTGTAAAGTTTTACCAAAATATTTTTTGTCAAGACCCAACCCCAGCTCTAACTCCAAAATCTAAATGGAGGATGGCAATGTTGTTCCAAGACTACCGGGGATGTCTGGATGTCATACTTGGCAAAATCAAAAGGTACAGTCAAACCAAAAATGATTCAGACACCAGATATAATTTTTCGGTGCAGGACAAAAAAGAAGTAAACTGTGACATATTATATTCCAAAATTCTTCATACAGTGGACTACCAATAAAATTGATAATAATTTGGGACCACAATTATTTAGACCTGGGGTGCGTTTCCCGTACAATGATGCAACTCACTGGTTTAACTACCATAGTACGATGCATCTTTAAAGAAATCAACTAGCTAGTCACTACTGTTTCCCGAAACCATGGTACCTGTGTCGCAAAACCATGGTTTGAACCACATTGGTTGGAGCTGTCGTTATGACGTTCTTCTTCTTCTTCTTCGATCTAATGGCGGACTGGTGCTATGAGCACATATCGCCACCTGCTGTAAATTTGGTTCTTTTCTCTTTTCGACTGCGCTTTCTTAGTGACGATGTGGAGTAATTACGTTAACAACTCAACATTCATTCTTTGCACAATAAAATATAAACATATATAAACACGTTGTCTTCTCTGATCCCAAAAATCTATAACTATTAATTTCACAATTTCATATTTATTAATTTCTTATTGAATATTGATAGATCAGCACAATTATAATGAAAATAAATGATGGGTTTTACTGTTGATCAATGATCACTGTGATTGTTATACTATTGTGTACACCTGTTGCATATTTTGCTTAAGATCATTAGCCTACCTATTTAAGTCCCCTTGCCATACAGCTATGTGTTCATATGACCACAATTTTCAAAAAATGAAGTTACAGTTCTTGTGGAGGAGGTGGAGAATAAAAAAAACAGCTATTTTCAAAGCTGAAAAATTGTGTAACAAATGCTGATAAAAAAAAAAATCCTGGGCAGAAATCACCCAAAAAATAAATGCTTCTGCCTATTCCTTTTCAGACTTTATGTTGATTTATGTCATCATGTGTTAAATGTTTAAATGTCAGAATAAAATAAATCTGAATCTGCCTACGTTTCCTTAGCGCTAAGCACTGCATGTGTTGCGTATATGTGTAATTCTACAGTACAGATACAATTTAATATTTAAGGGTAAACCCCTTTTTGTAAAATATTGTTATATGACAATTTGTCTTTGGGAATTTAACAAAGCTACTCACTTGCACTCACTTGTTTCTTCGCACAAACGAAACCAAGACTGCGTCCCAACCAGCATAAATAATCCTTTCGGAGGGCACTTCGAAGGGAGAATAATTGCGATTGTCACGCTATTATATCGTTTCAAATAATTTGTAATGAAGAAAGCAAATTGTGTAAAACCTAGGCACCTCGACTTTAAGTCATCCAAATACTTAAAGTGGATGGTGAAACCTACGAAAGAAATAGGGTCGATAGCTCTGAATAGAACACATCCCAGCTGCTGCGAAATCAATGCCGTCGACACGACAAACTAACAAGGAACTATACTTCTAACCACAGGTCAAGAGCTGTCGTTCCAACCACACAAGTTTGCGATGCAGTTTGCGAACGTTCGTTGGAACGATGGTTTCGGGAAACACCAAATCGTTGAACTATGCTGATAACGACGGAACTTGCGACCATAGTTGGCCAACGATGCTTTCGGGAAACGCACTCTAGAGCATGTTTTGCTGAAGTGTTTTTTCTTTAATTGCTAATGTGACCTTTGACCCCACATACTGAACCAAATGAAGCATTGCTTGGTCATTGGTTGACCTAAATTGGTATTATCTAATAGTTAAATTCAACGGCTGATTGGTTGATTGCAATCCATTCCATCCCTTTCTATCAAAGTTATCAGACATTATCAAGATGAATTTGTTCTGAAACTATTTTATTACCATTTTCTAAACTATAGTGAATAAACTGTGATAATGTGAGAAAACGTTGAAGGTGTCTGAATAAGTTTTGGTTTGACTGTATTTGAGTAACAGGTTACACTTTATTTCGATAGTCCACTTTAAACATTCTACTAACTATAAGTAACTTTGCAACTACATGTCAACTAACTGTCATTAGAGTATTAGTTGACTGTCAGTAGACTGGTAGGTTATGGTTAGGGTTCGGGTTAGTAGAATGAGTTGAATTGTAGTTGCCAAGTTACTAATAGTCAGTAGAATGTCTGTTGGGGGACCAACAAAATAAAGTTTTAGTAAATATTAATCAGACAGTCTACAAATACTCTAATGAGTTAGTTGACATGTAGTTGCAAAGTTAATTATAGTTAGTAGAATGTCTAAAAATAAAGTGTTTCCGAGTAACAACTTGCATACAAATGGACCTTCCCGAAAACTCTCCTCGGATTCACAAACACTTTACAAACCTTGTTAAAAGTGTATATGTTAATAAATACCAATAATTCTTAATTAAGGTACAGGAGCGCTCTGGGATATTGTACACTCTCTTCACAGACTTTAACATATTGCATAAATCCAAACGAATCTAATTGGCCATATGCCAAGGAATATTTTTGTACCAACTAACATTTTGAAAATATGAACACTTTCACGAATCTGCGAATTTGAGTCAGAATGGCTTTACGAACAGTTTGCACAGCAATTCATTTTGCTCATGTTTCATTATGAGGCCCATTGGCTCGGCACAGAGCCTACGAACTAAAGTCTCTCTGTCATTTGAATGTAACGCATATGCATTATGTAATGTAAGCAGTGAAATTTTACAGCAAAATAGCATCCATCTCTTTAATAGTAACAAGTACATTGCTTTGAAATTAGACTAATGATTGATGTTGCAGGAATCAAGTCATTGTTAGAACCGAACGCAGTGTAAGATCTGTTAAGCATTGACTATGATGGTATAAGTACATGCTGTTGCTCATTACTTCTAAACATTTTTATTGTTTCATGTGCTTTTGACAGGCATTTCAACGAAGACATTTTATACCAAGCGTCTCTGATAAACCCTGAATAACATTTGTTGTCAAATAGCCTGCAGAAATGTTAATGAGATCACCACAAACCCATTAACTGATCATTCACGATGATGAACCACTACAACATGTACAGATCTCAGATCAGTCTTCTCTGGTTTAAGCAGATATAGGCCATGCACACTTCACAGTAAAAAGTGCACAAATACACAAAGGTTTGTCAAGAGCCCTAGATGGGCCGGGTTCATAAATCAGGTCATGCATAGATTACAGTACACCAAGAAAATGGTGTGTTACAGTAAAGACCACTTCCTGTTTCAGATCAGCCTCACATTTCCATTCTACCGACTGGTCCTGCTTAGCATCCATAACATACAAAGCATCAAAACAAAAATTAGTTTTCTAATACAGTGGTTCTCAACTGGTCCTTACGGGACCTAAATGGTGACCCAACACAGTACTTAAATTGTTCCAAAGACGGGACTAGTTTTTGGGTTGCAACCCACCAGTTGAGAAAAACTGTTCTAATAAACTACACAGCAATAATTTTTAACATAGATTTTTATTTCAAATGTGATTCCTAAATAGAGTGAACAGGAAAGTGTTTTCATGAAATTAAACATTAATTTGAGTATCTACGAAGCAAGAACAAAATTTAAGCTTCTTTTCTGAGTTTTTTTTAGTGTATACTATACCCATATGGGGTCTGTACCCATGCAAATAGAAAGTGCAAAAATATATACCTAAAAAAGCGATACTTGATTCAAGCTAAGAAAATATGATACAGAGTTCTCATCTGCAAACACTCAAAGGGCCTGAGGAGGACAGATGCACTGACTGTGTTCGAAACGGAATACTAGTGTACTTCTTGAATACTTACTGCTTATTGTATACACTGTAAAGTGCCTGATGTTTTTAAGCATGTTAAAGAGAACGCATTATGCAATGATACATGTTTTGAACAGTAGTCTGCTACATAGTGGTCACATGGCCTCATTACATTGTATGTGTAATTTAATTGAACTATGTGGTATCTAAGTTATCTCTAAAATAATAAAAAAAAAATTATCAGATAATATGAAAGGGAGAATCGTGGTTCATATTACTTTCAGTGCATTTGTCACACTGGTCAAGTTGAGCGCACACAGCTCTATACTGCACATTTTATCACATGTCATAAGTCATATAATCCATGCATACACAAAATGAACATACTTCACACAGTATACAAATACTGAAGAAATAGTATGAGTAGTAGGGTCGTATGCCATTTCGAACATAGCCATTGCGTTGGGTTTCGAAAAACTGTAAGAATGAGATGCATGCTGGGAGCACTCACTTCATCAGCTTTACAAAACTCTGTCTCTTTCACACACATACATGCAAACACACAATTATAAATGCACATATTTAAACGTGCACACATACACGCCCAAAGAAAACAAAAAAATACATTTTACAGTTACACAAAGAAATAAAACCCCCAAAAAAGCTAAATGTCAAATAAGAAAATTTGTCTTCCATGTCCATTGTCCCAGTGTTAATTCTATCATCACATCTGCTTTATGCTCAAACTGTATGAATAATGTTGGATTTTTACTGTGCACACTCTAAAAAATGCTGGGTTAAAAACAACCCAAGTTGGGTTGAAAATGGACTAACCCAGCAATTGGGTTGTTTTAAGCAACCATTTAACCCAACCGCTGGGTTAAAACAACCCAATTGCTGGGTTAGTCCATTTTCAACCCAACTTGGGTTATTTTTAACCCAGCATTTTTTAGAGTGTAGTCGACTATGTTTGGAGTGGAATATTAAATTACTGCTTATTTAATACTGCACAGTTTACTGCATACTATTTTTTAAATAGTATGTAAAACAGCATCCATTATGCAAGGATAAATGTTTCAACCCATAGTATGCTACATTGTGGCTACATAACTCAAGTAATATCTAGTAACATCGAGTAATATCTTGAAAATAATCTTGGTAAATCTGCATTTTTAATCCGTTTCTGGAATTCCAATCAAACAATGAATCAAGAAGGATTTAATAATCATCACATTACTTCTAGTTCATTAATCGAACTGGGGAGAAAAATAGTGCTGCAGGATGACAGGACATTTTGCAGGTCAAAACCTGGAAATGAGTTAGCATTTTAGCACTTCCGATTCCATCATTCTGAAGTCATTGGGTTTTTGGTTAAATGCCTGTGTGGTAAACAAGATCAAGATATGTTTGTTTTATTTTACCACATAAAATACACAAGTTTTACCCCACTCATGATTTTAGCGTTTTCACTTTAAAAGGTAGTTGCTACCAAGTGGCCAAATGCGACTATGGAGGTTGTCAGGGACATAAATATCATCAAGTCAAACAGGTAAACGCATCTACTCACTAGTCGAGAAGGGTATAGCTTCAGCCTGGAGATCTCCAAATGGGGGTGGGAAGTCCAAAACGTGGTGGGAGCTCCCAAATAGGGAGTGACTTCCTCCCAATCCAGTTCAGCGCTAACTCCACCCCACCCCACAGCCGTTTCTAAAGATTTCATTAGTCATGTCAATCACAGTGATGAGTTCCTACAATGCTATGTTACAGCAAATTCTAACCGCTAAACCTACCCTACACCCTAATCTTAACCAGTGAAATTGACTGCAAGGCAGGATTTGCGCTAAATAGTGTGTGTAAGCAAGCAGTCGGGCAGAGGGACCATGAGAACAGGGCGAGGCTGGTGGCATGAGAGATAATGAGCTTCTGGCGATTGTATTTAGGCATTAAAATGAATAAAAGCTGTTCATTTGAGAAGATTATCATGATGAATAAAACATGCAAGAATCATACAATTTTGTTAGTCACATAACTTGTTCCTTTTCAAAAGGGAACTTGCGCTGCTAGGGCTCACTATGGGGAATGCCTCCGGCATGACTGGTGTCTGAAGCATGAGTCCAAACACGACAATGAACGTGACTTTGGCAGGCGGCAGTCTATGACGTCACCACTGGTGAGTATACCATGAGTATAAAAGTGAAATACGTCATCCTCATCTTGCCTTCAGGAGACTGTTTGTTGGTACATGAATGAGGAGCTCACATGTTTAAATCCTGAGGGAGCTGAATCATTGTGAGGACTTCTCAATGAAAAGCTCAGTTCGCGCCGTCCTTATTCTAGAGGGATGTGGGCCGAGCATTTTGGTGGAATGCTGCCTTCTCTTCGAAGAAGCTGGATGCACTAGGTATGATGCATTCACGAAACTGACTACAAGAGACAGGTAAGGAGATTTTTCCTTTCTGCTCTTTCATGAGGGATAGTAGTCAGTGTTCGGCTCTCGAGGGAGTTTAAGGCACTCATAGTGATGCATTCGAGTCTGTTCTTGTATAATTCTTTTCTGATTGATACATTCTGACGCTTGAACTAGTGCGCTTGACTCTTGAGGGGGTTAAATGTGTGCTTTTTGCAATGCAGTCACAGTTATTGATTACACCTAGGCTTGACTCTCTTGGGGGATGATAGTTATGCGCTTGCACTCTGTGGTTCGGGTCCCACGGTCGCCATTGTAGGCAGAGCAGGGACAAGACAAAGTTTACTTAAGTTTCCTCTTGTTGGCTCAACAAATTGTATTGTTCTATTCATGTATGTAATTCTGAGAAATTAGAGACAGAAGAGTGAAGTAATTGGTATTATTAAATAGACATTATGGAAAACATTTCTAACTGGACATAACTGCTCCACTCCTGTGGATAACAGAGCTCCCCTGGATAGTCGTTAGGCTTTTTGTAAATCTCCTTGGTAAACTGTCCTGAGTGTAGGACGTTGGCAGGCCTCCTCTCATTTGAGAGTCGTCCTGCTGAGGTCTCTGTCCTCAGAACTCAGCTAGACAGTATGCTAGGTTGATAGGCTCTCTGTTAGCCTCCTTGGCTACTGCCTTTACAGTAGTGGAGCGTTTTTAGGCCTCCTCTCATTATAGATAGTTATTCTTCTCAGGCCTCCACTCTCTAGAGCTCCTCCTGAATAGTGGGTCTGAGCTGTTAGACTTTGTGAAGCCTCCTTGGGAAGATGTTCTGAGCGCTGGACACCAATATGCCTCCTCTCACTTTAGAGAGTCACAATATTCAGGCCATCGTCCTTGGAGCTCGGCTGGACAGTAATGTCAATTTGTTAGGCTCTCTGTGATCCCCATTATTTACTGTTTTTACAGAAGAGTGAGGCTGAGGCCTCCACACCTAAGAGCTCTGTCTGGGCAGCTGTATCAAGTTGTTAGGCGATCTGTGCTCCTCCTTGATGGCTATTTTTAGATTTGGGCATAGTAGGCCTTCGCTTTGAAGAGTTGTCATACTGAGACCTCCGTGCTTAGAGTTCGACTAGGCAGTAGTGTCAAATTGTTTCGCTACTGCCTTTAAGTATTGCTAGGCCTCCTCTCACTATAGAGAGTTGTAATTCAAGGCCTCAATTCCTTAGCGCTCCGCTTGATTAACAATTCCGAGTTGTAGGCTCTCTGTGAGACTCCTTGGAAGCTGTCCTGAGCGTGGAACATAGTTAGGCCTCCTCTCGCTTTAGAGAGTCGTTATGCTGAGGCTTCCGTTCTTAGAGCTTGGATAGGCATTGGTACTGCGTGGCAGGTTCTCTGTAAACCTCCTTGGTACTCCTGGGTTAGGTACATTGCTAGGCCTCCTCTCGCTTAGAAAGTCATTTTGTTAGAGGCGTCCACTCCCCTGAGCTCTGCCAGATATTGTGTCAAGCTGTTGGTGCTATTATGTAGCTGCCTTGACAGGCGTAGGACTTAGTGATGAGGCCTCCATCCCATGAGCTCCCAGGGGCCAAGTTGCTAGGCTCTCTGTGAGCCTCCTTGACTAATGCACCTAAACTGGAGTGTTGCTAGTCCTCTCGCTATAGAGTTATCCTGATGAGGCATCCACTACCCAGAGCTCAGCCTGGATGGCAGTTCTTAGTTTTCCTGAGTGGGGAACGTAGTAGGCCCCCCGTACTATGTAGTGTTGTTAAGCCTCCTTATGCTATAGAGTCACTTTGTAGAGGCTTCCGCTCCTCAGAGCTCCGCCTGGATAACAATATCAAGTAGATAGGCACTATGTGAGCCTCTTTAGTAAGCTGTCCTAGGTGTTGGACGTAGTTAGGTCTCCTCTCGATTTAGAGAGTCGTCATGCTGAGGCCTCCGCTCCTAGAGCTCGGCTATTGTTTGCTGAGTTATCAGGCTCTGTATGAGCCTCCTTGGCTATTGTGAGCATTGCTAGGCCACCTCTTACTAGCAAGAGTTATCTTTTTTGAGGCCTCCGCTTCCTAGAGCTCCGCTAGGATGGCAATTGCGAGTGGTAGGCTCTCTGTGAGCCTCCTTGCAAGATGTCTTGAGTGTGGAGCATTATTAGGTCTCCTCTCACTGGATAGAGTTATCTTTTTTGAGGCCTCCACTCTCCTTGGCTACTGACCTCAGTGTGGAGTGTTGCTAGGCCTTCTCTCATTATGAGAGTCTTTGTATTGAGGCCTCCACTCTGCAGAGCTTCACAGGCCAAATAGACTGAGCTTATAGCTCTTTCTGAGATGTTCTCAGTACTGTACTTTGATTGTTGCCTGGGTCTCTTGTTTGAGGACTCCACTCTTCAGGGTTGTTAGGCTCTCTGTGAGCCTCCTTGAATGCTGGGCTGAACATGAACATAGTTAGGCTTCCTCTTTTTTAGAGTCATCCTGTTGAGGCCTCCATTCTTAAGAAGCTCCATTCTATGATTGTTGCTGGTGCAACCTTAGGGATGAGGACTCCTTTGAGTTCTTTAACTTAGCTCAGCCAATAGGGCACTCATCCCTTCAGTATGGCAAAGCAGGTATTCCGTTCCCCATAGCGACCACTATGGGATGCAGCGTGAATTCCCTTTTGAAAGGGCATGTCTCAGGTTATGCATGTAACCATGGTTCCCTGAGAACAGGGAATGAGACACTGTGTCCATGCTTCTGCTATTCCTGCACATCCTTCAGGCAAGAAGTCGATGACGTTTTTTCACAGGTGCCCTTTTATTCTCACGGTTGCACCAGTGGTGATGTCATAGGCTGCCACCTGCCAATGTCAAGTTCATACTCATGCTTCAGACACCAGTCATACCAGAGGCATTCCCCATAACGACCCCTAGGGGACGCAGTGGAAGTTCCCTATTCACAGGGAACCATGGTTACATGCATAGCCTGAGAAGTTTTCTGCAGTAATCCAAAAACCAGTGGAAAAAAATCCTATTGGCTTTTTGTTGAACCAGGGTGATGCTAACTTCCGGGTTGGCCAACAAAAATACACCATCACTGCAGCACTTTATGTGGGATATCGCATTTCACTCAGCACACTCTAGTTGTATGCTGAACACTTTTTCAAATGTAGTGGGTGCACACAGAAATTTCACAGTACATACATGCAGTGCTATATACTGCAGAGATGCAATTCTGTGAGCTAAGGTAGGTGGGCACATGGGCTGATGGAACTATAAACATACAAAATACATCACAGCCGAGCAACAAATGCAGGCATTGGAACACAGACACACACACACACACACACACACACACACACACACACACACACACACACACACATCAAATTCAGCTCACACACGCTACAAAACCAGGCATATGGACAAGTCTTTTATAAAATAATGAGAAAAAAAAGAAACAACATGCAATTTAAAAGAAGAACATGCATGTTATTATCTCACCATTTTGCCAAAGTTGGCCATTTGTTTTATTTATTTTGCCTAGACAAAATGACATTGTATTGAAAGACAGATCTGCATATCTTTTCAAGGCGATGTAGTACATAAAAACTGTTCAATTGCATAAACAAACTGATTTTTATTTGGTAATTTTTTACCAGAAACCACTTTTGTAACAAGAATCACAATGTGAGATGCTGGCAAGCGAGAAGAGAGGGCGTATTCGGTAAATATGTTCATAAGTAAACATCGTCACGTTGCCTGGCACCAGATCTGCTTCACAGCGGGATGATAGCTGCCACGCACAGACAGAGACGCAGACAAGTAGACAAGCAGAGAACAGGAACTCCAAAAGCCCTTCTTCTGCATAGTAAACAATCCAACTGCACGAGTGCTCCATTCAGAACTATGATAGGACACAGATGAAAGAGCAGCGTCACTGCAGGCCATGCTGGGAAGGATGCGTGTTCAATGAATATTTTCAAAGTTATTTCCCACCTCCACACTGGAGTTTACTGTGTGTCAGAGAATGCTGTAATCCACTGATTTCAAAGTTGATGATCCGGCACATGGACATAGCGAGGGTTTGCAGCAGTGTACTATTGAACAGACACTTTTTGACCATTGAGAATGCAGATGGGTCCAGTTGTGCTTTCGCAAAAAAACGATTTGTTGCATTTTTGCCTGGTTTCAAAAGAATCCGACTCTTTCCACACCCTCGAAACGGATCTTATGCAATTCTATCCACAAAACATCATCAGGGCTTTCTCAGGTACAGTGGTTCTCAAACTTTTAAATGTGGCAAACCACCTTAAAAGTCTTTTTTTGTTGACAGGCTTCTGTTTTGTTTTTGTCATAACTACTTTTAGCTAATGAACCTAAACTAACCAACTGTTTTTTTGGAGTAGCCAATCAGTACAGTTTGAGAACTACTGCTGTAGTGTGTAAAAACAGGATAATTGGAGGTCTCAGGCAGGGGTCACGTGACTGAGAAGAACCTCTTTGGTGCAGAGTACAGCTGCTAACTCCTGGCTCTAAAGGCCCACCTGGAGATCAGGTTTTGACCTAAAACACTGAATCCACTCCCTGGTTTATCACAGCAATGAAAATCTGAAGTGGGCAGCCCATGCATGGAGTCAATAAAGCTAACCATCCCAGGCAGCAGAACGGTCGTACATGAATGTCTGTGTTCACATATGTGCTGCAGTTGCGCGAAGATGTTTGTTTACCACTCTCAAGCATTTATGTGCTTTTGTGGGTAGGGTATGTGATTCTCCAGTGGGCATTTATCTGTGTATATATGGGCAGGCACGGCTAAGGCCACTCATGGTGATAACGTTTGCCATTCTTTTTCCGCTCTTTCTGCAGGTGCTCCAGTTCCGCCTCATACACCATCTCCTGCATTAGGTATTTCTCCCTGCGCATGCGATCACACAGGTCTTTGGGCATGTCTGGAATCATGTGGGCTATGAAGGTCTTAATGCCAAACACAAGGTGCTATGGAGAATACAACAGACAATACAAAATGCATAAATATTAAATAATATTATAATGCAGTATTGAGGAACTAACTACACACTACAGTAGCTAATGACTAACTAAATCAGTCTTTCATGTAGGTCATTTGAGATTTTTTGCTTATTGTTTTAAGAATACTGTATATTTGGACATACTAGACATTTGACTATTTTTTTTCCAACATGAAAACATTCTGGTAGTTCTTGCGCAACAGTCAACAGTCTGGCTCGGTGAGATTAGTTAGTTTTGGCACTTTTCCATTGCATGGTACAGCTCACTTTTGGGGGGTTTTCCACTGTGTACAGTATCTTTTTTAGTACCACCTCAGTTGAGGTTCTGAGCGAGCACTACCAATACTAAAATGTGACTTGTAAACACTGCAGATCACTGATTGGTCATAGAGAATTGTCACTACACCAGAGTCATTGGATTTGCGTCACAAGACACCAAACCCGCTAGATTTAAATAGTCAGTAACAGCCACCGCAGAATAATTTAAACGCTTTAAACGATCGCCTACGCAACTTGAAAAAATAATTGGCTGTATTGTGGTCAGTAGATGAGGTGGTGGCGCAACTATAATGATCAGTCTATAATCCCACCCACTTTGAAGGCGTACTAAACTGCAGTGGAAAAGCAAACCGAGTCAAAGTAAAGCGAGTCGAGCCAAGCCAAGTCGTGCTGATTCATACCACGCAGTGGAAAAGCGCCATTTGTGTATTTAGTTCCTCTGGACCTACTCAAAGCGGGGCTTGAATTTAGGTGTGTTAAAAAGTATGCTAAAGACCACACCATGAGGTTTATCTGCACAGCTATCATATACCAGTTGGCTTACATTTACACTCACCATCCTAAACCTCATTCCCATCCGGGTCACGGCACCACTTTAACTGGTTCCTCACAGGCCACTCTAATGCTGCATTCACACCAAACGCAAATAAAGCGAGTGATTTCCATGTTAAGTCTATATAAAGACGCATTGACGCGTCTGGAGGTCCTGTGGCGCGATAGGCACATTTAGCGCGGTGCGATGGACGCGATGAAGCGATTTTGCTTCATTTGCACGTCCAGTTCGCGTAAATGCGAGTGATATTATTTGGTGCTTTTTGTGCATTCACGCGTTTGATGCAAATTTGCATCTGAAGCACGGCGTTAACCAATCAGAAGAAGTTCAAAACAGTGGCTGAGTTTAAGGACTTGGTACTTAATCTGGACTGAAAGACTGAAGGACCTTGGCGTATTATTGCATTACTATGGCATGACAATGATGAAAATTGTTGTTCCTGTTCTTTCATGCATTTAATACAAAAATATTAGCAGTGAGCAGTCATATGGAGCTATATGGGCGGAAGTATCGCTGAAAGCGGCCATCATCCAGGCGCAGCTCCTGGAGCGCCTCGAACGTGCGTCTTTTTTGCTTCAAATGCTGTGGAAGTGCGAGTGGATTCAAAATGTTCAAGTGTCCAAAATGACGCTCTATTTGCGTTCGGTGTGAAGGGCTTGGACCAGCGATAGTCGGCATGAGAGTTAGGCACGTTAACAAAGATGCAAAAGACCGCAGATGCAGTCACCTTCTGAGTCCAGGGTGAGTGAGGTTTACCTCAGTGAGGTTACACAGCTCCCTTGTACCAGATGGCCTCCATTACATTGTATTGTAGCTAAATTTATCAAAGGGCAGCTTTACTTTAACATAACTACTTAAAATGATGAATATATTGTAGCTTTGCGGGCTAACGTTTCAGAGTAGCTTCCTCAAAACTTAATTGCGAATACTATAAAACAGTACTCAAATAAGATTGTAAAAACGTGAAGTAGCACTGACCTCAAAGACGATGATGAAGGCAAGTCTGGCAGCCAAAACATGCCAGAACTGCAGGGTGAAATCGTAGGGTTCAAGACTCCACGGAGGAGCTCTGTAATCCCGATATCTAGAGAGGGGAATAACAGAACTTGACCTCCAGAAAGAGACAAAAAGCCAAATGAATACTATGTAACAGCAACTGTAGCATTAGTGTTGCAGTACCTGCAGTATTGATTTTGGAAAGTTCCGTTTTTTAATTCACCCATGTCAAAAACAGACAAGCTGTTGTTCAAGTATCCTCTTAGACATCTGTGTAAAGACACGCAAAACACAAATATACAGCATTAGCAATGTAAAGCTTCCTATAAGGGTTTTGAATGCAACCTATTATGTTTAATAATCAAGATAAATTATTTTTGTATTACTAAATACAGTCAGTCCAATCCACTTTATTCAGATCATTTCAATAAAAAACTGAGATGCTCTGTGTATTCTGACACTTTTCTATCAGAACCAGCATTAACTTCTTGAGCAATTTGAGCTCCAGTAGCTCGTCTGTTTGATCGGACCACACGGGCCAGCCTTCGCTCCCCACGTGCATCAATGAGCCTCGGCCGCCCATGACCCTGTCGCCGGTTCACCTCTGTTCCTTCCTTGGAGCACTTTTGATAGACACTGACCACTGCAGACCGGGAACACCCCACAAGAGCTGCAGTTTTGGAGATGCTCTGACTAGGGATGCATCAAATCCAGATTTTTGGGGTTCGGCCAAATACCGAATCCACTGGTTAAGATTCTGCCGAATCCGAAACCGAATCCCGAATCCTACTCCCATTATCACAGTATACACATTAATGAAGTAAATAACGTTCACAGCAGTGTAGGGATGCTCATATTGCAAAATATGCTACGCGGTATTAAAATACAGCAGCAGTACAAGCTCCTGACTGGTGGAAAGCAAATGAATGGTGCTTCTCGAGGCTGGCCGCTCTAGCCAGGCGTTATCTCTGTATTCCCAGGGCATCAGTGCCATCTGAAGCCTTGTTTAAGGCTTTTTCATAGTGTGGTTTTGGTCAAGATCACTAAAGTAAACAATGTCACGTATATGTTCTTCTCGCCGCTGTTTCCTGATGGTTTATAGAACAATCACGGCCGAGTCGCCCTTTGTCGTTTCAAAGAACAACACAACGGAGAGCGCAGAAGGCACACGCGCACACTGGAGGCTCGCGGTGCGGTGCAGAGACAAACGAAAGTAAAAACAAGGCTTAACTATCACCGGGTTGCGCTCCAGACTAACCAACATCACTTAGGGCGTTTTCACACCTGAAAGTCCGCACCAAGGTCCGAACCGAAGTTCATGTTTTGATACTTTTATACATTCGGTTAGTTTTGGTTTGGTTTCACATTGCAATTATGCGAGCGCACTAAAGCACTTTACATGACACACTTGCGTCCACTCGTCTTCATCTATGTGGGCGGCATCTGGACATTGATTGGTTTGTAAACGGACGTGCGTCTGACGTCAGTGTCTTTGACAAGATGAATGAACAGACGCATATCGTTGCCACTATTGAACAGTGCGCATTGCTTGACTATTTTTTATTCGTTACGTTTAAAAGTGGATATTTCAAGCTTTATATACACATATTTCTCATGTTTGTGAGGCAAGTAGCTGCTGAGTTTCGGTTTATTTGAGACCCGCTCCAGTTCATGTGTAAAGCATGTAATCGCTCCCGCGATTATTGTCTGCTAAAGACTATTTGCTTCTTATTTATTAAATCCAGGCAATTATTTGATTAAACGTTGATTAAAATTAAGATTTATACAATTAATTTATACAAAACGAAATTCCCATTAAAGAAATGCTTTCTAAGCAAAATCATACAAAATTTAGTTCAAAATTATTTCTGACTTTCTGTCTTGACATATTGTGCATATTTTCGCTTTTCATAATCAATGTAGCCTAGATTGAATTTAAAAATAACATTATAATATTTAAAAATAAACAGGAACATCCTGTAAATGGTCTGAAAGTATGAACCATACAGAAAATGCTTTCACACTAGAAACGAACCGAACCTTTGTTTAGTTTGATCCGGACCGAGACTACCTCTTTTCGTCGGACAAAATTTCGTCTGTTTGGTCCTAAACGTGGTCGGGGGAGGTTTCACACCTGTAATTTTGATTCGGACCAAACTGAAAAGTCCGAAAATCCGGACCAAACAAGGTAGGTGTGAAAACACCCTTAGACATGTTATAAAAAAACAAAAAAACATGCAGGGTGTGGATTGAGTCAAGAGGCACACACGACACCATCCACATCAATGGAATGGCTGTTGAGCGTGTCTCCAGTTTCAAGTTCCTGGGGACCCACATCTCGGCGGACATGTCGTGGACGACCAACACCTCCAGCCTGGTCAAGAAGGCTCACCAGCGCCTCTTCTTCCTGAGGACACTGAGGAAGAATCAGCTCTCCTCGGCTATCCTGGTGAACTTCTACCGCTGCGCAATAGAAAGCATCCTGACCAACTGTGTGGCAGTGTGGTATGGGAGCTGCTCTGTTGCGGAGCGCAAGGCACTGCAGCGGGTGGTGAAAACTGCCCAGCGCATCACAGGGACTCCACTGCCTGCCATCGAACACATCCAGAGGAAACGCTGTCTGCATCGAGCTCGCAGCATCCTCAAGGACTCCTCTCACCCAGCCCACAGACTGTTTTCTCTCCTGCCCTCCGGCAGGCGTTTCAGGATCCACCGGACCAGGACCAGCAGACTTAAGAACAGTTTTTTCCCCAGAGCTGTCTCTTTATTGAACTCAAACCCCCGTTGATCCACTTCCCTCATAAACTGATAACTCTCCTACCTCACATCCACCTTCACTTTGTTATTTGCACTACTGACTGTTTATTACAGTAACAACTGTTTACTTATGCATTCTGCACCACCATACCGTAACTGGATAATGCTCATCTGCACTGCCGACTGTATTTACAGTAACAATGTTTACATTTGCATTTTGCACCGTACTTCTAACTGGAATATGCAACCACTTTCCACTGCACTTTTACACTTTCTTTCGGATAGCTCTGTCCATAATTTATTGTACTAACTTAATCCACTGCTATATTCCTCATATTAGCCTAACATATTATTGTATACCTCTAACTGTAAAATTCTGTTCAAGTAATAACCGTCTGTATATTTATTCATAGTACATAGTCACCTGTAAATTCTGTTTATAGTAATAGCCATCTGTATATTTATTCATAGTACATATTCACCTGTAAATTCTGTTTATAGTAATAGCCATCTGTATATTTATTCACTGTATATATTCATCTGTAAATTCAGTTCTACTTATAGTAATAACCATCTCTCTACTTATACATATTTATATATATTCAGAACATTTTTATGTCCTGCACTTACGCAACCATTGTATATATCCTGCACTTGCTGCTATTGCACTTCTGGTTAGACCTAAACTGCATTTCGTTGCCTTGTACTTGTACTTGTGTAATGACAATAAAGTTGAATCTAATCTAATCTAATCTAATCTAATTGAGGTAGGCCTGCTATTTTTATTTCACAAAAAACTATTCCGGTTCTTCAAAACTTCAAACGGATTAAGTGTATTTTCGTTTTGTCATCTTAATTTGGTAATTATTTAAAGGAACTGTATGTAAGAAATGTATTTCAATGAATCATAAAATCGCCCTGATATGTCACTAGACATTAAGAAATCATGTTAATTTCAAATATTTATATCACTGACAACAGTAGTCTGACCAGAATATAGTCATTTAAAAGTGAAGTTGCAGCCCTCGACTGATGTTGATGTTGACATGTTGTGTTTTGGCCTAAGCGCCACCCTCCACCTGTCTACCAATCACGAAGTCAGTAGTGTTTCGGCATCCGGGTTGCCAGCTCTGCTCTAGATACCACAGCTACAGCTACAAACTTTTTGGATAAAAAATAAAACTTTACGAAACCTAAAAGACCTCATTATGAATCAGAAAAACGTCGTGAAAATGAAAAAAAAACTTGCTGTGTAGGACTCGTCACTTGCCATTGGAAGCTCCTTGAGGCAGCCTACGTTCCTGCTGGATACTGCAGCCTATCTGGCAACCTCGAGTCAGGTGGAGGGGAAGAGGGGATACACCGCTCTACAGTAATTTGAAAGTCATTGCAGTACCAGTTTTGGCCACAATCTTACATACATTTCCTTTAAGTGAAAAATATTTAGTGTAGGCCTATTTATTTTATTCTTTTTATTTATATTTTATGCTGCTGTTTGCGCTGTAAAATAAACCAGTGAAAAAAGTGTCTTTTTAACGGGTCACAGACACGCATATTTTTATTTAATGCCAATTCAATATTATAATCTTATCAGTTAACGGTTAATAATCGGATAATGAGCAGCGGTTGTCGGTTGGGAAAATTAACCGAGCAGTGTATTTTTAATTTAATTTAAATTAAGAAAAGGCAACATTATGCCAGGATGACTGTCCTTCCTTTGCGTACCTTACTGCATTTTGACTGCTGTCTGTAGATTCCTTCATGCACAACTCGTATTCTTTCAGATGTTTCATACGCAAATGTTTTAACAGCGGCTATTGTTTAGGGTCCTTGTCACCACTAGACAAAGCGGCATTTTTCTCTTCACGAGGTCCATTTTCTTTCTCACAGCCGCCTGCAGTCGAACGGTCCACCTAGTAAACACGTTCCCATAATCAACGGCGGCGTCATTACGTCAAAGCACGCATAGTTCAAGCCTAGGGTTTGGTTCGGTGGAAAAAAATGCTAAGGTTCGGCAGAAACTGAACCCCGTCAAGAAGGCCAATATTTGGTTGAATCCGAACCCAAATTCTGGATTCGGTGCATCCCTTGCTCTGACCCAGTCGTCTAGCCATCACAATTTGGCCCATGTCAAAATTCATATTGTATATATATTGTAATATATATATATATATATATATATATATATATATAATATATATATATATTTGTGGTGGGCCGTTATCGGCGTTAACGTGCTGCGTTAATGTGAGACTCTTATCGGCGATATAAAAAATATCGCCGTTAATGTTTTCTCAAAGTTGGGTTGGGAGCTGGGTCTATACTACACAAGCTATGATGACTTTCACCTTGATATTTCAGCGCGGATGTATACCTAGCGGCACTGTAGGGAGCGAGAGAACGAGTCTTCGAACCTGTGCGTGTGCCTACTAGTGTTGTCAAAAATATCCATATTTCGCTATGTATCGATACTGAAATATCTGAAACGATACTCATTTTCTACAGTATCGATATCAGCTGCGCTCTCCTCTCCTCTCCGACCGACAGCGAGCTGACACGCACCCGCCTCCTCTCATTCAGTCTGTTTAACCCTCTGAACATTGCGAACGCGTGTTCTGCTGGATTTTTGTTAGTATTGGTGTGACTGGTCTGAATTTCGCGCAGGGTTGCACATAACGTTAATTCTACTAATTCCCGCAGATTTCGCGCTCGCATCTGAAGCGCACACACACATACCGTAATAAAGCCGCCTCTGACATACAAGTGCAAAAATGAGCTCCTTTTTCCAGCTTATTAATGGTTAAATACACTCAAAAATGTCTCAATGCCCATCTTGGTGAGTTTTAACGTAAACACAGTCGTAACCAGCTCACAGGAACAGTGTTTGGGATCCATGCGTGCGTCAGGTCTTAAAGGGACAGAAGTTATTTATTATTCAAACTACAAAAAGACAAACAAGCACTTACGAGAACACATATTCTGAATGCCTTCAGCAGAATTCAAATGAGCCATTTTAATCTAGATTAATCTAGATAAATTTTGGAATTAATCTAGATTAAGAAAATTAATCTATGCCCACCACTAATATATATATATATATATTAGGGATGCAACAATACAGTTAGTCCACGGTTCATTACATACCTCGGTTTTTAACCACGGTTTTCGGTTCGGTTCGTTTTTTTCTTATTCTATTCTTAGGCGACAAGAACAGCAAGAGGTTAAGGAGAAAAAAGACTATTTTTTATTGCAATACTCTTTCTTTATTTTACTTAAAATAATTGAAAAACCTTACTTAAACTTTAATCTTTACTTTAAAAAAAAAACTTGTACACATTCCTAGTGTATTGTATAATGTAAAATAAATATATATAAAGATTTACACTGGCAGCTCAGAGCTGTACAGCAGCATTTAAGTATGAAATTGAATGAATAAATGTAAAAATAAAACACTACATAGACTTCACTATAAAATATACATTGATTCTTATTAAAGCTACTGTATTAGTTTTTCAGTCAAGAGCAGTGAGTGATTTTCTCTTTGTCTTTTGTTGTATTAACATTAAAGGGATAGTTCATTCAAAAATGAAAATTCTGTCATCGAGAAATGAATACAGGTTTGGAACAATATTAGAGTGAGTAAATAATGACAATTTTAGAGGTGAACTGTCCCTTTAAGGACAGCGTGTTCACTTTAGGCTGCGCTGCTGTCAATGTAAGTCCTCCGTGCATCTAATAGACACACGCGATTTTACTTTCACTTTAGACATATCCAACTGTGTTTATGTTAACCTTGTGTGTATTTGACAGTATTAGCGCAGTTAGACGACTACTTAGTTCAGTAATCACATGTTTGACAGGCGTTTAGTGCGCACGCTCGGAAAAGCTCATGTTAAAACCGCGCACGCGAATGAGCCGGCAAGGCTTTAAAACGCATGCAACTAATGAACTCTCTTGATTGTGAATAACTCTAGTGTTCCGTGAGTATAACTCTACCACTAACGTGTGATGTGAATGTATGTCGCGTTGTTCAATATTGGGATGGAGGAAAATTATAGAATTTGCAGAAAAATAATTAATTCAATGCAAAACCGAAAAACCGCAATTCACAAGCGCGTATTGAACCGTGAATGCCGTACCGAACGGTTCAATATTATATTGAGAATTGTGGCATCCCTAATATATATATATATATAGCTTGTTTTAAGCAAAAATTACCTTAATTTAGATTTTTTTTCCCAGAAAACAAGACATAATATCTTATGCCATTTTACTTGTGTAATAAATGCTTTTTGATTCATTTTTTGATATCTAGACTAGAAACAAGACAAAAAAGTAAGACAAAATTTTTTTTTGCAGTGTGCCACTGTTTTCTTTTAGCCCTGTAATTGTTGTTTGCAGCTATTTTGAAATCTTCTTACTTCTCGTGCCGGTAACCCTTGTCCACACAGGGCCCATATTTGAATGCGTAGACGAAGCGAGGGATGTAATCTGAAGTGATGGCAATGACGAAGGCGTTTGTTATGACCGCCACAACTCCAATTCCCTCCAGGATTCCATGCCAAATACCTAATTAAACAAACAAACAAAGCTATCAAAATGACTAATCTATTAAAACATTGAAATATACCAGGACAGATAATACATCAATCTGTAAAATAATCTGCTATGGGATATTAAGCATGAACTTATTCTGTATAATGTAAATACTGGTGCTAACAATCTAAATTTACAGCATATTAAATGTAATTACAACAAATAACTCTTGGGTTTCTTGTGTTTAGGGCTAATTGAGGTGAAAAGGGCAGACCAATGTCAGTAGCGCGGGCGGGCATCGGTCTCCTCCACTGCGTGACAAACTTGTAGGCGTCTAATCGGATCTCAATGATGTTGTTGAGCAGAGCCAGCAGAGGAGCCAGAGGAAATGCCGCCACAAATATTGTAGTGAAACCAAACTGTAGAACTGTACAGAAAAAAAGACGACACATACAGACCATCTGCACAACAAGCAAATGATTTCCCACTCTAGAACCCTCTCATTATAATCAAGCGTTTAGCCTTTTGTGGAGAAGCCGGTCTAAAAATAGCTTACTTAGGGCAGAAAGATACTTTATGCAAATGCAGAAACACTGACACAACTACTTGGAAAATGCATTGCAGGAATGCAGTCCTGTTGAAAATACTTAAAGGGGACCTATTACGCAAAATTCAGAAAATTCTTAAGGTGTTTAAACCAATGTGTGAGAACAACCAGCCTATAATGGTAAAAATCCAAAAATTAGTTTTTATATAATTCCCAAAAGTAGTCTCTTCAAATGACCCCCCCCTACCTTTCAATGTGTTTTCACTGATGCTGCCCTCACGTGCTATCAGGATTATCGTAATTACGAGTTTCCTAATTTAAAATTGCACATGAAGGCCCTTTGAAGTCATGCACTTGAATGCGACATGCTCGTAATCACGACTTCAGAAGTGGGAATCATGAGATTTCTGATAGCACGTGATGGAACCAGGAGACCAGAGCTATGCCGATATTTTAATCCCGCAATGCTCAACGTCTGCGTAATTCATAAACGCGCATTTATTATGCACAGTACTGTCAGATGACCATATAAGGCTGAACAGTGCTACTGACAGTTTCTGACATTTTCAGTGCGTGAGATTGTCCTGTTTTGTTGTTGCCGGTAGAGCCCTGAATTTCAGCCCGAGCGCGACGGGCCCCGACTTATTTACGCCCCTAGGGCCGGGCTTTGGGACAATTTTCACGTCATACCTCAAACGCGGGCCGGGCTTTGTGCCTTTTTCAGGCTTCTCCTTTGTTTTATATTTTAGACATTCATTAATTAAAAGAAACTATGCTGGTGGAAACAACAGTCATGCTACCGCGACTGTCAAGACTGGTTTGCGCTGTGTTTAGTGCCCCCCCCCCCCCCCCCCCCCCCCCCAGCAGTAGCGAGTGTTCCTTCAGCGCAGCTGCAAGAGTTATGGCCTTTTTACACCTGGCTTCATTCGTTTTCTCTGACCTACCCATTAAAGACCAGGAGTAAATGCCTTCCGAAATTCTTTTGAGACGAATTTAAATCCGATCACTCAAACAAACCAATTCAGAAGGTGGCCTGGGACACATTAGGTGTAAGGTGAGACAACCTGCATGTTTAGATTGTGTAGCCCGTTTCGTTTGCGAGCGCCGTTGCGAGCAGCATCAGCCTGCCTCAACTAGTCAAAAATGCCTTTTTACTGTGGTGGTGATAGTAAACGTTTAAACTAACATTGTGGTATGCTTGAAGTGTTTTATATACATGGATTTTATTATAGACAAGACAAGTCAAGTGTTGATTTGAGAGGCTAAAGCATTGGGTTAACTCACTGTCGGCCGCTGGTTGCTTGGTCGTCACTTTAAAAAAATTAAAATTAAATTAAAAACATTTTTTTTTTGTTCATTTTCTAAATGAACTCAATAAAGAAACAAAACGAAATATAACTACTTTGACATTAAAAACAAAACTGAACTATTTTAATGGCTGCAACAGTGTGTAATAGGGAGGATAAAAAAACAAAAACGACTCAGGCCTGGAATTTTGATAAGAATTTTAATAAACCTGTCTCCGGCGTGATGACTCCGATCTTTCGAATATTCTTATCTAATAAATGCCTCATCGACAAGGAAATCCTCAATAAACCCGTCTCCGGCGTGATGACTCCGATCTTTCGAATATTCTTATCTAATAAATGCCTCATCGACAAGGCAATCCTCAATAAACCCGTCTCCAGTGTGATGACTCCGATCTTTCGAATATTCTTATCTAATAAATGCCTCATCGACAAGGAAATCCTCAATAAACCCGTCTCCAGTGTGATGACTCCGATCTTTCGAATATTCTTATCTAATAAATGCCTCATCGACAAGGAAATCCTCAATAAACCCGTCTCCGGCGTGATGACTCCGATCTTTCGAATATTCTTATCTAATAAATGCCTCATCGACAAGGCAATCCTCAATAAACCCGTCTCCAGTGTGATGACTCCGATCTTTCGAATATTCTTATCTAATAAATGCCTCATCGACAAGGCAATCCTCAATAAACCCGTCTCCAGTGTGATGACTCCGATCTTTCGAATATTCTTATCTAATAATTGCCTCATCGATACGGCATCCTCAATAAACCCGTCTCCAGTGTGATGACTCCGATCTTTCGAATATTCTTATCTAATAAATGCCTCATCGACACTGCATCCTCAATAAACCCGTCTCCGGCGTGATGACTCCGATCCTTCGAATATGCTTATCTAATAATTGCCTCATCGATACGACATCCTCAATAAACCCGTCTCCAGCGTGATGACTCCGATCTTTCGAATATTCTTATCTAATAAATGCCTCATCGACAAGGCAATCCTCAATAAACCCGTCTCCGGCGTGATGACTCCGATCTTTCGAATATTCTTATCTAATAAATGCCTCATCGACAAGGCAATCCTCAATAAACCCGTCTCCAGTGTGATGACTCCGATCTTTCGAATATTCTTATCTAATAATTGCCTCATCGATACGGCATCCTCAATAAACCCGTCTCCGGCGTGATGACTCCGATCTTTTGAATATTCTTATCTAATAATTGCCTCACTGGCACGGCATCCTCAATAAACCCGTCTCCGGCGTGAAGAGTTTTATTTTTCTCCATTATGCCACCTGATGGAGTTTTGGTTCCTTGCCACTGTCGCCTTTGACTTGGATTGCTCAGTTGGGGACACTACATTTTCAACTATATATTCAAATATATTTTCAACTAAATTACTGATCTGGCTACATTGTCACTGTATGATAATTGAAATTTTTTCAATTTTTTCCGTTTTCTCCAGAGCGGCTGTACAGCCGAATCAAATTCTACTGCATTATATTCCTGTTTAACACCGTGAAGCTGCTTCGAAACAATCGGCATTGTAAAAAGCGCTATATAAATAAAGGTGACTTGACTTGACTAGATTTGAGGCCTGTGCAAGGCTCTAGTTGCTGGTATAGCGGAGCATGAGCTTTTGAAGCTTCGCCCTCTTCTTGAAAGCGGGCTGGGACCACCAGCTCATTTGCATTTCAAGGGACACACAAAAATTACGCGTTTTCCTCACCCCCCAAAAGTGGCAATTTTAGCATGCTATAAAAATTATCTTTGGGGTATTTTGAGCAAAAATTTCACATATACACTCACATCTTGTAAATAGGGTCCCCTTTAACATTCTAGGTTTTAGTGTGTACTGTAATTGTAACAAACCTCAGTCCTCAAATGGACAATAAAGTCAACCATTAAACCAGATGTGTTATCATTCATTTGAACTAACTTCTTCAGCAAGACTCTATTTTGCCATGACAGTAGGCCTATTTGAAAATTACACACTTTAAATCTCACAATAGGTGTTGGTTGGCAGAACTCACCCATTTCCAGGTACTCGTCCACCAGGCCGTGTGCGTTCATGGGCTGCAAGTTCCAGTCTCTATCCCATTGCGGAAGCTCTTCTTTACTGTTACTCTGCTCGCCTGCTCGTTTCATCTTACGTCGAGACCACCAGTTTTGCAACAGTCTGGTGGATGAAAAACAAACCAAAAATCAAAACAAGCATTTGATTTAAAATATGTATTATATAAAGAATGTGAAGAGTGCTTAGGGCCATAGCTAATGGGAAGGAGCCAGTGTAATTCATTGTATTTTACATTATAAAATGCCATAAAAACAATGAATCCAACCATCTATGTGAGTAGTTTTAAAATAATAAACTGTAGCTGACCCCAAATTCAATTTGTGTATTAAAATCCAGATCTGCTGAGGAGATGCAGCTGCTTTATATGTAGAACAGGCCCAAATTTAAGTTTAATAGTGAAAATGTATCTGTACTGCTATTCTGAAGTATATTAAAATGTCTTTAAAGGGTTAGTTCACCCAAAAATGAAAATAAGCCCATGATTTACTCCCCCTCAAGCCATCCTAGGTGTATATGACAATTCTTCTTTCAGATGAATAAAATCAGAGTTATATTAAAAAAAGTTCTGGCTAATCTAAGCTTTATAATGGCAGTCTCGTTTTTGAAGTCCATAAAAGCGCATCTATCCATCATATAACTGCTCCACACGGCTCCGGGGGGTTAATAAAGGCCTTCTGAAGCGAAGTGGCGCGTTTGTGTAAGAAAAATATCCATATTTAAAACTTTATAGACTAAAATAACTAACTTCCGGCGGTCAGCGGTACGCAAGTCGACTTACGGTGGCAGAGTAACCCTTGACCCTTGAACCCTTGATGCATGCGTATTGACAAACGCAGAAGCGCAGAGGATAGAGCAAAACAAAACACCGGTCATGAATTAGAGTCTAAAACGAGAATTTTTAAAGAGAAATGGTGGAGGATTTCGATATAAGAGAAGAAGGGCTTGAGTTTGTTGCCCAGTCCGAGGCGTCAAAGCTTCAGATGCTTCTTTACATCGTGTCAGGGGTCACTCTTTTGCCGTAAGTCAAATTGCTTATGGGTTTCCGCCGGAAGATAGTTATTTTAGTCTATAAAGTTTTAAATAGGGATATTTTTCTTACACAAACGCGCCACTTTGCTTCAGAAGGCCTTTATTAACCCTCGGAGCAGTTATATGATGGATAGGTGCCCTTTTATGATGGGTAGATGCACTTTTATGGACTTCAAAAACGAGAAAACAATTCACTGCCATCATAAAGCTTGAAGAGCCAGGACATTAACTCTGATTGTATTCGTCTGAAAGAAGAAAGTCATAAACACCTAGGATGACTTGAGGGTGAGGAAATCATGGGGTAGTTTTCATTTTTGGGTGAACTATCCCTTTAACTGCTATGAACTAACATTTAAATACAATGCACATATTGTGTACATGTTTTACATTGTAATTATATTTGAACAATACCTGCATGTACTTATAGCAGTAATTAATCTCTATTTTATCTAGCAAATCAAAATTCAGTAAGAATACATTTTTAAAGCATTAAAACATTTAATTGAAACTGATGAGTACAACGTGCACTTTTTGAAAGTGTACTGTGAAGAAATGTTTTAATGAATCATAGCTAACATTGATTTTTCTTGCAGGATTAACATTTGTATCCTTTAGAAAACTAAAGGTCCCCAACACTTGGGCCAAAGTGTGTCTGAATATAACAAAAGGGGAAACAAAACTAGACAGCTGTCTAAATATATAACCTCATGACTCGAGTAACGAGGTGAAGTAATCAAGACATTCTGATTTTATTTGACCTAGTAGAAACAGAACGGTTTGCTGAATTATACATATGAAGAACCAATTATGTTGTAGGCCAATTATGTAATGAATCATGTCACCTTTGCCATGCTCCTATTCTCCGAAAACTGTTCTACTCTTTTTGTCGGGGGGATTCTCTCTGAAATTGAGATCCTGAGATCCTCCCGACTGTGATTAAAGTGTATTCGAAGGCATTGTCTGGAGTCTGTCTGGTTCCTGCTGCACTGCAGACTAGACACTAGAGACCTTATTCCCAAGTGATAGTGCTCATAAGGAACTGGAACAGGTGTCGAAGTGGAGACGCCTACTAGAGTATACATTTGTAGGTGTCGGGGACACCTGGTTTAACGTAACCTCTTAAACTCCAAGTACCCTAATAAGGGTCCGGAATGACATCATAAGTATATACTTTAAATGTTAAATGTCTGTAGAGGAGCTCTGACCTCATATGAAAGCTTAGAGTCTCTACTTTCTGGAGACATGCATCACTTTGGCATTTGTTTTACACAAAGTAACTTATTTACACTAAATTACTCTGGGACCATTTCCGCCTGGATTTGGCCGACCCAAATTGAAAAGCTTCCCATACACACACACACAGTGGTCTCTAAATACACAATTTCGGTGTCATTTTACAGGAAACATCTTGAAGTTACATAAACCACTGCTAAAAGTGATAAACATGTAAGTATATGTTGTCTGAGCTGTAATAAGCCTTCATTTTTTGAAGTGTATAGCTCTAGCACCCTGCAGACAGTTTGGGCTGTTTCCACTAGATTGTAGAAAATACTGGAAAAAGGATTTTTGTCTGGATAATGTATGCAAGATTTATTTAAATTAATCTAAATGGAGGAATGTCCTTTTTTATGTAACCCCCCCCCCCCCCCCCATGCCCATATACAGTGATATAAATGCAATATCCCTGTGTCATTTTACAGCAAACCCTGAAATAACATAAAACACTGGTGAAAGTGATAAATATTATAGTATATAATAATAATTCTTCTGTGATATAATAAACATATAAAATATATATAAAAACAGACAAACCAAAGAGGCGCTTTTTGATTTTTTTGGTTGTAAATTGTGTAAACTCAGGCCCTGTGTGCTCTAGCACCCTGCAGACAGTTTGGCCTGTTTCCAGCATATGTCAGCAAACACTGGAAAAAAATATTTTGTGACACTGGGATATTGCATTTATACGACTGTATATGGGGAGACTTGTATATTGGAGAGATTTGGATAGGCGGAAATTACATAAAAAGGTAATATTCCTCCCTTTAGATCCATTTGAATAAATCAACTTCAAAATAACTTTTATGACACCAAAATTGTGTATTTAGAGACACTGTATGTGGGTATGGGAAGCTTTTCAATTTGGGTCGGCCGAATCCAGGCGGAAATCCCCAAAAATGGTCCCAGAGCTAATGAGGTTAAGTCAGGTGCGTAGGGGAATTTCTACCACAGTACCTAAATTTGTCATGAAAATGTACTCAATTTAAGTGCACCTAAAAGTCTTTTATTTCATTGATATATTATGCAAGTCCTTTTTTTTGTGTAAAATATACTAATATGACACTACAAGAACATATTCAATACAAGTACACTTCATTTTTACTTTCTTTAAAAATGATCCTCAAAAAGACAAAAAATGGGTTTAGAATGAAATAATGAGTGGATAATAATAAATTTTCCGGTGAAAAGTATTGGTAATGTAAACGAATGTCCCTCATCATGTTTTCCTGATAGTCTGTTCAGTTCACTCTGTTGTCGTGGCTCTTTCTGATGAAGCATACATTTTACTCTGTACTGCAAGGTTGGCAAAATCAGTCAGCCGTGAACGCAGTGGACTTGAACTAAGGGCAAACGCCAGTGAAGCAAACGCATCCTATTTGGGATAATAATTGAGTAACAGACCTGTGTTCGTACTCTCAACAACAATGCCATATCTTATGAAATAATGTGTATAATGCTATATAAAAAAAAAACACACAAAAAAAACATTTAATGTAAAGACCGATAAATAAAGGCATGCAAAATTATACAAAAGGAACCTATACTACTACTGTTAGGGGTTAGGAAAGAATGAATAAAATCAAACAACCATACACTGTCTCCACCAGAGAGGAAAAAAGGTTTATTTGTAAGACTCCATTTGCAAGAAATTAGTATCTTCCAACGCTGAAATATGTTATCTGTGATCTACACAATATACAATGCTGTCTGATTTATTATATGATAGGTTGAGTTGTGTCCCACATTGACGCACTATACACACTATATAGTCTAAGACTATATCATCCGTGTAGTGTGTTGATTTCATAAGGTTATTTTGTCATTCATCATCAGAGTCTGATAGCCCCTCCCCCTCCGCTACGTAATTAAAGTTCCGACAGTCGAGTGCATGAAGTGTCCAACATTTTGCACTACTCACACTATTTGGGGCCCGATCATTCAAGTGTTGAATGTGTTCATTCAAGTGTTTTTTACTAGTTTCAGCCCAGTGCAGTTATCATTCTCACGTTCAGCGCCACGTTGTTTAAATAGCAAATGCACTCGCGCCATCTGTTCACCCATGGGTGTCTGGTCTGAAAACCAGGTGTGATCAGGAGCATTGTTGCCGTGTTGCTATTTTGAGGAACTGAAACGACTGCACCATTGACCAACACAAACCGGCTTTAAAGTCAATAGTGCAGTATTTGTTGTATTATTTAAAGGGTGTGTTAGTAATATGACCCTATAGGCGGTGCACATCGCGCATACACTCTGCTTATTATGCTGCGTTCACACCAAACGCGAATAGAGAGTCAAAATCGCGTCTAGTTTGACGCATGAACATTTTGAATCCATTCACGCATCCGCAGTGAATTGGACGCGTGTAGAAATCGAGCGTTTGAAGCGAAATTGACGCACGTTCAAGGCGCTCCAGGAGAAATATGTCATAAAACAGCACTCTGCCTCTTTTCATTTTCATTAAAAATATATATTAAACATTAATAGCCACACAAATGTGGTCCAGGCAACTCCTACATTATCTTCACTGCATGTATATTTAAATATCCTTAAAAAATAAAGTTATGAAACTTCTCTTTGCCCTCAGTCAAAACGATTTGGCAGACAACAAATTATAGATTCATGACACCAAAGATCGGCCGTTAGATCCACACAACACGAACCACTACAGGACATCAGAGCCAGCGGCAGACGGCAGAAGGACTGGCCGAGGAAAGGCTGCTCTCGCCGGGGTTGATGAGCGCTGAGCGTCCGCTGATCGCCTGGATCTCACAACTCCAAAAACACAAGATAATTTTTTTTAAATAGGCGCTCTCTTTATAAATAAACCACAGATTTGAGCTTTAAACAACTACATTCCCACCTGAAAAAGTCTTAAAACTACATTTTGTGACACAATAGTAGTATTTTTAAATTATGCAGGGTTTCTCATCACGTCACTTTACCACGTGACCGCAGCAAGCAGGCTCCTGATTGGTTAACGTTGTGCGAATTAACTCGGGCGTCAGACGCGAAAATCGCTTCAAACGCGTATAACGCGTGTATCGCGCAAGATGCTCATGAGGCGGATTTGCGTTCTTCGCGTCACGCGCAACGCGCCTTCCGCGCCGCGGGACCTCCAGACGCGCGTCAACGCGCCTTTCCATTGACTTAACATTGAAATCACTCGCGCCAGACGCTCTATTCACGTTTGGTGTGAACGCAGCATTACACACACAGGGATGCGCAGCAGCACACACACACATTTTAATATAAAAAAATAAAAGGATTCCTCTCTGGAGAAGCATTCAGTCTTTCCACTCGCATCTCAATGGCAAATCAGCAATGGTGCGAGCACAACTGGCTTTTAAAGGGAATGGGAGATGAGACTCTGATTGGTTTATTGCACGTTATGCCCAAAACACACCCATGACTCATTAAGAGACGAGGCATGACCCTTTTGGCCCTGACCCTTTTTCCCATCGTTAAACTAGCAAAACTGGATTCGGAGACGCCATAAGTGCACCTGCGCCATGCGCTTCAGACCATGTGCTCAGATCGTTAAAATAGGGCCCATAATCATAGAATAGTGCATAAGTATGCGGATTGGGACACACCTTCAGCCTTCAACGGACTGGCCACAGACCAAGTTGCTTAAATTGTCCGGCATCTAGCACACATGAGATTATAGTACATGACATACCAGTGCCGATTTTTTAGAGAGCTCTTAAAAACATGAAATGGGCTATATTTTTCTTGTTTGCTTGTCATCTTTGGCATTACATATCAGGATAGAAGCTAAAAGGAAGCAATCAGGGTCATAAAAATGTAATTTTCCTGCAATTCCGGAGTGATCAGTTATTCCAGAGTTGGCTCTCGAACATGAAATGCCCATGAACACAGATGCATCTAGTTTGCTAACTTCCAGGGTTACTGTGTCAGCCAAAAAACTGCCATTGAGAGGAATGAGAACACTCTTTCAGCTGTCTTTCAGACATCATCTTCCTGTCTATGGGTGAACTGAGAAAAGTCACTTGAGAGGAGGCAGTGCCTCCATCATGCTATGATTAGCTATTGCACTCTTCATGCAAAAAATCCCTTTTGTGTGCTCGTGTTACAATTTACATTTGAACTATTATGTCTATAACATAATTCCTTTGTGTGTGACTGACTGAATTAACCAAAATTTGGCTTTTGTTAGGGCGGTATAGGCTATCTCTAATATCACTGTCTTATGTCCGCTTTAACCAGCTGAACATAAAATGGGCTGATGCCGCAGTACGGCTGTCTGCATTTTCCAATTTGCTAAGTTTCCAAGAATCCATAAAGCCAAGTTCAAGGGTCCAGTATACCTCTAATATAACAACCTTATGTCAGCTTTAATGCATTCTCTGTGGTGGCCGTATACGCACAGTGAAATGGGCTGATGGAGCAATATGGCTGTGTGCATTGGGCTGATAAAAAGTGCTCAATTTTGGATTTGGTTAGAGCAGTTTGTCAAGTCCGAGGAAGAATCCAGCTACTTATTCATTTGTCATTTTTGACGCATGAGCCTCCCTTTATATCTAAAGTCTCCTTTATGCCTCCCTTTATATCTAAAGTCCTAAAGGCCTTTATGACTCTGCTCGCAATAAACGCTGTTAGAACTGAATGAAGAAAATAAGCATTTCTCTGTCGCCTGTAAGGATGCGTTAAATCCAACAAAGTTGTTTAACCCTATGGTGCTCTTTGGTCATTTTTGACCGAAATTTTTTTTGTTTTGAAATTTTAAAAATCACTGCTTCATCAGAATGATATGAAACTTGGTGACTTTTCTAGCATTAGGTATGTAAACACACAAAACAATTGAGAGCATGATTTGAGCATGCTAAGTGGTCGTAAAAAAAAATACTCCCACTTGTGCTCTTCGGTCAAAAATGACCCCCATAGGAAATGAATGGGAAATCTGCAAAAACACAAATTCACAGAAAAAATCTATATTTCTAACAACAACAAAAAATATCTAAAACTTTATAATAAACAGTCTTTGAGATTTTTTAAATATATATTCAAATCTATCAACAAAAAAAAAAAAAAACATTAAATGTGTTCAAAACAGAACTAGGGAATTCTCAAGCCTCTCCATAGACCTCTAGTGGTTACACACATGGCAGTCCTTCCAGAAAAATGCGCCTTTTTTTTGTGATTGTTGCGGGCAAAAATCCTTGATTATGCGGCACGTTTTCTTAAAAAATGCGATGAAAAATGCGGGATATTTATGCAATTTTATGCGATAAAATTGCGGGAACTTGCAAAAACTGCGGTTTGATGAGAAAGAGAAAAAAAGCACTACATCACAGAAAGTGCTGGAATATTTAAGTTCTCATCTTGTTTTATTGAAGACCTTAAAGAGCACCTATCATGGAATTTTGAAATTTACCTTTCATGTAGTGTGTAACATAGATCTAAGTGAACAAAAACATCCTGTGATAGCTTGAAATATGACAGTGCACCGTATATATAGTTATTTTCTTTCAAAAGTAAGAGTCGACTCGGAGTCATTTTTAAGAATCGTTATAAGACCGAAGCTTTTTCTCTGACTAGATGACGTCAACTTGTCAAATTATTTGAATACGATACGCCCACTTATTGCGCTCCAAGACGCCAGTGAAAACTAGAAAACATCATGGCGACGAGACGCCAGTGAAAACTAGAAAACATCATGGCCACGAGACGCTGTGTTCTGAAGTGCGGTAACGGACCAATCACCGCAGATTAGCGTCACGTAAAGGCGGGGTTTTGAAAAGCGAATCACTAAAGGAATCATTTGAGAATCGCTGTCAAAACAGGTAAAAATAAATGCATATTATAAGAAAACTAAAGTCTTTTTTGTCATTGCATGCATGCAAAACTGTTGTTGGGGACTTCTAAAACAATATTTGGAACATTTTAAATGCCATGATAGGTGCTCTTTAATAATGGCTCAAATTTACAAAACATTTAGTCAATCAAGTTCTGTAGCTTTACAAAAGGAATATGCTACAACTTCTGAAAAAATTAATAAATAACTTCCTGTTTTACAGATGTCGCTATACAAAACAGACATTTGAGTGCTTCCAATGCACAAAGTGCAATCTCTTAAAGGGTTAGTTCACCTAAAAATGAAAATTCTGTCATTAATGACTTCCCTTTATGTTGTTGGAGACAAATTAAGATATTTTAGTTGAATTCCGATGGCTCAGAAAGGCCTCCATTGGCACAATGTACACTCTCAAGACCCATAAAAGGTAGCCTACTAAAGACGTCGTTACAAAGTCCATCTCATTACAGTGGTTCTACAATAACTTTATGAAGCGACGATAATAGTTATTGTGTGCAAAAAAAACTAAATAACGACTTATATAGTGATGACTGATTTCAAAACACAGCATCATGATGCTATGAATCATCGAGTCGATTCATGATTCGGATCGCGTGTCAAACTGCTGAAATATGTGACTTTGGCGATCCAACCCGCTGAATCGACTCATTGATTCATAACGCTTCAAACCGCTGAATCAACTCATTGATTCATAACGCTTCAAACCGCTGAATCAACTCATTGATTCATAACGCTTCAAACCGCTGAATCGACTCATTGATTCATAGCGCTTCAAAGCTTCATGATGCTGTGTTTTGAAATCAGTCAGCACACAGGGAAACTGCTTTGCTCTTTTGCTGTTATTTTTGTTGGCCAATGGGAGTTTGTGCTTCATCATGGTTTCACCGGTATCTATGGTTTCTCCACGGGGTTTGAAGCTTTTCGATGACGTTCGCGTCGGGTAATCACGTCACTTCAAAACGTTCCCATGGCAATAGGCGGAAATGGCGGCTCTTGTGTGAAGTAAACGAAATTTTTTCAACTTTCTGCTAATATATATGACTTTTTTTGCAACGAAAATGTGGGGATTATGAAATCATGATAGCCCCGCATATTTTGCACGCGGAAATAGGCAATTTATGCGGCGAAAGTGCGGCGTATTTGAAAAAATGCGGCCCCCGCATGAATATGCGGACTTTGGCTGATTATGCGTTAAATCACGCGATCGCATAATCGCGTTTTTCTGGAGGGACTGACATGGTTGCATGATTCCTTAAATAATTCCAAAAGAGGGCGCTAATCTGCCTTCAAAAAAAAATATTTTGAAGGCCTAGTCTCTATTTTAACATGAAATACTGCAATAATAAAAATAAAAAAATAAAAAAAAATAACAAAAAATAAAAATGGTATATTTTTCAATGGCAAAAATAGACCATAATTAATGCATACATATAAAAAAATACCATCAAATCATCTCAAAATACAAAATTAAAAAGAAAAAATATTATTCAAGAAAAATAAATTGCATTGGTTTTACTGGGGTGGAGGAAGTTACATTTCCCTTTCGAAAGGGAACTCTCGCTGCGTCTAGCTGACGCTATGGGGAACGCCCTCGGCGTGACTGGTGTCTGAAGCTACTATCGAATCACGGCAAAGTCTTTGACCGACGTCAGCCCATGACGTCATCAACGTGCGACCCGGAAGTATAAAAGGGCGCCGTGCCAACACATACACATCTTTCTCGTCTTCAGGGACTGTCTGTTTGAACTGCTATACGAGTTAAGGTAAAACAAATTCAATTGTTAATACACACGAGTGTGTATTTACTGCCTGGGATCAAGAGCATGCACAGTCAAGTTCATTTGAAGTTGTTTGTGTGTGAGTGTGAGCGGTTTTCAATCTGAGATCGCTCCACTCTAGTCTGGCTTTTTTCCTGAGGGAAGAAAGTTTGGCATCTGGGACTGGATGATGCTGTCCCGCGCAAGCTGAGGCTGAGCGTTGGCATACATCATGGGTTCTCAGATGCAGCTCGCCGATCGTTGCGACGATCTGGCGGTTAACGAGACTAAACAGCAAGTGCTCTTAGGGATGGCTGGTGAGAGTGGTATGAATCCTCTCAGCCACCCTGACCGTGTATGCTGAGCTGATGAATGTTATGGAACGTACTGCAGGCAGGCTGCGGCTGCCATGTTGGCGCGTTAGAGGAGAGATCGCTCGTGGTAGATTGCACGATCGTTTTCTCCTTGGCCATAAACCATCAGCTCAGATGAGCCTTCCATTCCTTCTTGATCTTCTTACAGAGATCGAGAGGGCATGGAAGAATCCATATTCGACCCAATATTCATCAGCATCAGCGTTTAACTTCGCTGATGTCGAGGGGATAGGGGAATATGGATATGTGTTGAGGCTACCGACTGGCGAGGAAAGTTTGCGGACTTTTCTCGCGTTTCATGGGCATCAACACTGAGAGCTCAAACTGTGCTTTAATGGCAGGGGCATACACGGCAGCGGGTCAGGCTGGTGCTGCTTTTCACACCATGGCGGTGTTTCAGGCGTACCAGGCGGACCTGCTGGAGGATCTCGACCAGGGGGCTGGGCTGTCCCCTGAGGCGGTTGCTGAGCTGCGCCGCACCACAGATCTTGCTCTCCGGGCCACCAAGCAGACTGCTGATGCCATCGGCCGCTCTATGGCGGCTATGGTGGTCACGGAGAGGCATCTGTGGCTGAGCCTGGCTGATATCGGGGAGAAAGAGAAAGGCTTTCTCCTCGATTCGCCGGTTTCGCCGACTGAATTTTTCGGCACCTCCGTTGAGGCGGGGGTTGGAAAGTTCAGGGAGGCGAAGGCGCGTTCAGCGGCATTTAAGACATGCATACCGCTGAGATCCGCGCCCCCACCCAGGCAGGCGGGACCTGGTCCTTCACGGTCTGAGGACCGTAGGCAGGACCAGAGGGCTAGCGTCTCCTCTCGTGCCCCCCCCTCCGTGGAGGAGCAGGGCACAGAGGAGATGGGATTCCCGGGGGGAAAAAGGATCTGAGGGAGGTGATCCAGGACCAACGCTCTCGGCGTTGGTGATGGATCACTTCCCTTGAGGGCGGTTACATCCTAGCCCTCTCCTTTTTCCTTTTTAATGTCTTTTAATGATTTTTTACCCAGGCACTTCTTACATCAGGCCTGAGGCGGGCCCATGATGAGTAGAACTATGTTCTGACGGCCCGCCCGGACCTGCTCAGTGAGAACGCCCCTTTCAGGCATTCAAGGGCGGTAGAACATGGTGGTGAGAACCGCACAATGAGTCTTCGCTCAGCATGCCGCAGGTGAGAGTGGTCATTTTTGTGTATTACACTAAAAATATGTATTTCTTACAGACCCCAGGTTTCCTGTATAGAGTTGGGTATTCATCAACGACTGAACGCTGAGGCGTCAGTTGGGATGTGGATGAAGGAGGCGCGTTGCTGAGGCACCGCCACCGTTTGTAATATGTACCACTTAGATCGGAGGCTCTAGTAAGGCAGGTGCCAATGCTGAGGCATCAAGGTACTGCTAGCCTAGCTGGCTATCAGGTTAAAAAGGGGCAAATACGCTCTCCTGAAGGTCGGCTGTCAATTGTAGGCCTCAGTAGGCCTCTTGAACAAGGCGCGTTTTCAGTTGGAAGGCCTCAACCAGGCCTCACTGGAGGTATGTACCGATGTGCGCATCGGGACAGCTAGCCTGGCGGCTATCAGGTTGTAGGCCTCATCAGGCCTCCCTGAAGGCCCGCTGTTAGTTGTAAGGCCTTATTAGGCCTCCCTGAGGGTGAGCTCTCAGGTTGTGATCACTACCAGAGGCAGGTTGTAGGCCTCATCAGGCCTCCCTGAAGGCCTGCTGTTAACTCTAAGACCTTACTAGGCCTTTCTGAGGGTGAGCTCCCAGATTGTGGTCACTCCCAGAGGCAGGTTGTAGGCCTCATCAGGCCTCCCTGAAGACCTGCTGTTAAATTCTAAGGTAGTAGGCCCCATCAGGCCTCCCTAAGGTGTTCCTGGGATCCAGTCATCTAAAACAGTTAAGCACGAATTGCAAACAGGTAGCAGGCCTCTCCAGGCCTCCCTAAAGGCTGATTATCTGGTAGTAGGCCTCAATAGGCCTCCCTTGAGAGCGAGTTCCTTAATCAGGATGCTCGGATAGCCTGCGTAGCTTGACTGTCGACTAGTAGGCCTCAATAGGCCTCCCTGAGGGTGAGCTCCCAGGTTGTGGTCACTCGAACGAGGTAGTAGGCCCCATCAGGCCTCCCTAAGGCGTTCCTGGGATCCAGTCATTTGATACAGTTAGCACGCATTGCAAACAGGTAGCAGGCCTCTCCAGGCCTCCCTAAAGGCTGGTTATCAGGTAATAGGCCTTAATAGGCCTCCCTTGAGGGCGAGTTCCTTAATCAGGATGCTCGAAAAGCCTGCGTAGCTTGACTGTCGGGTAGTAGGCCTCAATAGGCCTCCCGGAGGGTGAGCTCCCAGATTGTGGTCACTCGAACAAGGTAGTAGGCCCCATCAGGCCTCCCTAATGTGTTCTTGGGACCCAGTCATTTGAAACAGTTAGCACGTATTGCAAACAGGTAGTAGGCCTCTCCAGGCCTCCCTGAAGGCTGCTTATCAGGTAGTAGGCCTTAATAGGCCTCCCTTGAGGGCGAGTTCCTTAATCAGGATGCTCGAAAAGCCTGCGTAGCTTGACTGTCGAGTCCCAGATGGTGGTCACTCGAACGAGGTAGTAGGCCCCATCAGGCCTCCCTGAGGTGTTCCTGGGACCCAGTCATTTAGCACGTATTGCAATCAGGTAGTAGGCCTCTCCAGGCCTCCCTAAAGGCTGGTTATCAGGTAGTAGGCCTTAAATAGGCCTCCCTTGAGGACGGGTTCCTTAAACAGGATGCCCGACTAGCCTGCGTAGCTTGACTGTCAAGTAGTAGGCCTCCATAGGCCTCCTTGAGAAAACAAGGGTAACCTCAGCAGGCGGTATTGCTGTCAGGTAGTAGGCCTCACTAAGGCCTCCCTGAGGACGGAGTCCCGAGCCTGGATGCTTGGGTTTCCAGCATGGCTTGCGGTTAGGTAGTAGGCCTCTATAGGCCTCCCTGGAATACCCGCTATCAAGTAGTAGGCCCACAGGGCCTCCTTGAAGTTGAAGTTCCTGAGCTAGGCACTTTGATTACCAGTTCTCTGTGAGAAATTGTGGTAGTTGGGCCTACAGCTGGAGGTTACTCGCCAGGCAGGCTCGGCTGCTCCCCTCAATGAGGGTCGTCTATGAGTGCTCAGCCGCCTGAGCCTGGTCAGACGGTCGTAGGCCTCTCATGAGGCCTCCCTGTTAGATCAGTCATTAAGGCCCTTTCGGCCTCCCTACTGCTTTGAAACACAAGCACCTGGTAGATCCTTGATTTGAGCAGGCAGACTCCCCTCGATAGCAAGGGTTAAAAAAGCACTACGCTGAGTGTTGCTCTCTTGGATAACCCGTCTCTGAGTTCCGGGCTAAGTAAGACTGCCTGTGTTTCAGTCCCTTAGCTTGGACGCCCCTTGGGCACCATCCAGAGGCTCTGTTTGAACAGACAGGGTTGGCTAAACCGAAGTGTCCATAACACTTAGGGCACCAGGTCAGGCCTCCCTGGTGGCACTCGGGAGAACATTTCCCGAGTAGTGACTGGCTGGGGTTCCTTCGGGTCCCCTAGCCACATTCCCTTGAAGGGACCCCTTCTTTGGAAGTAGTGGTCCCGGGCCTTCGAGCTGTCTAGATGGAACTCCACGCAGTGCGTTAGGGTTCCGTTTAGTTGTATAGCTTGGGCTATGACCGTAGGGAGTGCTGTCACTGTCAGCCCAGGACCTGAGGGGGAATCGCTCAGGTTTTTCTATGAATTACTTGAGTTGACAGTTGTCACTGCCAATGGGCAGACACTCCCCTCAGCATGGCGGCGTTGGTATATCGTTCCCCATAGCGTCAGCTAGACGCAGCGAGAGTTCCCTTTCGAAAGGGAACGTCTAAGGTTACGTATGTAACCTCTGTTCCCTGAGAACAGGGAACGAGCGCTGCGTCGCGTTGCCATGCTTCAGGGCCTATCTGCCATACAGTCCCTTCAGACGAGAAGATGTGTATGTGTTGGCACGGCGCCCTTTTATACTTCCGGGTCGCACGTTGATGACGTCATGGGCTGACGTCGGTCAAAGACTTTGCCGTGATTCGATAGTAGCTTCAGACACCAGTCACGCCGAGGGCGTTCCCCATAGCGTCAGCTAGACGCAGCGCTCGTTCCCTGTTCTCAGGGAACAGAGGTTACATACGTAACCTTAGACGTTTTAGGTGTCTGGTCACTTCTGACCGGGAAGACAACCAATGCAACCCCTAAACGAAGAGCACCAGAGGGTTAATAAAGTAAATACGAAATTTACATTTTACTGTTCTAATAATTTTTATATTGGACAATATACTTCCCTAACAAAATCCAAATTTGTATAATTTTTACTGTACCAATGTTTTTTCATGAGCCAATAAATTTGGCATATGATAATGCACACTCTGCCCATTCAGTGGCGTTATTTCTCGGCCGCCACAGAGTAAAATTCACCAAATTGGCCTTGAAATATGACGCACTGCCCTAACAAAAGCACTTTTTACTGTATTAGCCTTTTTTATGGACTCTTGAACTTGGCAAATAGGGCAATGCAAACAGCATTATTGAGCCATCAGCCAATTCATGGCGCGGTTTTACTCGGCCGTCACAGAGAATGCTTTGTAGCGGACATAAAACCATAATATTAGAGGTATACTGCCCTGACGAAATCCTAATGTTTATCATTTTTAAATGCACACAGGGCCCATTTCATGGCGAGATTTCTCGGCCGCCACAGAGTTAAATTCATTAAAGTGGACATAAGGCCTTGAAATATGACGCACTGCCCTAAAGAAAGCCACCTTTTGAGCACTTTTTACTATATCAGTCACAGAGAATGTTTTAAAGCATATAAAACCGTAAAATATTAGAGGTACACTGCCCTAACAAAAGCCACATTTTGACCAAATAGATCTTTATTAATTCATGTGCATCCATACTCTCCTTTTTCTTCAAAGCCAAAATGAACGCAAAATGTACAAATGTTATACAATGGAATTATGTTATAGACAGTTTTGTTTTAGTACAAATTGTAACGTGATGTGTGCAGGCAAAATAAAAAAATCCTGTGAAAACTTTCTTTTGCGCATGCAAAACTATATTATATATAGTCTAGTATATTTTTTATTTCGCAAATGTCCCTTTAGGGGCTCTGGAGATTTATACTAATGGTTAATTTAAAATAGACATTAAATATTATTATTATTATTTATTTTTTCCCCCTTTTTTCTTTTTAATGTCTCAACCAAGCTAGTTTTCTCAAGGGCCCTTTTCACCAAAAAATGCACAGGACATTCTGATTTATTATATTAGATGAGTCATTTTGTGGCATAAGGACAAATATTGTTTGAAATGAGTAAGTAATTTTGCTAGCTTAGGTTTTTTTTTAGAATCTGCAGAATAAGCCACTGCAGATTAGATGCATATAAATAAGAAGCGGCTTGAAATTTAGAACACGGAACTGTGAAAGGCATTTTCCCAATGTTTGAAACCATTGAACTATCTCGTCTGGGTGTTTTAAGAGGCGTACCCCACTGATGCCACATACTCACGGGTATCCCAGCTCCATGAAGTTGTTCCAGATCTGTTTCAACACCATGATCACTCCCATTTGTAGGCACAAGTCGATCAGACAACCACTGGGATGACACTAAGGGGAAAAAGGCACAAACATTGGTTTCAACATCATTTAAAAGAATAAAAGATTTGACAAGATCACTTTTAAAATTGTACTTAAGTCTGTTCAAAACTACAAGGGTGGCTTTGATTTGTTACATGATTTGCCCAGACAGTACACTAGTGTTACGAACAGCCACAGTTGTTGTGTTGAGGCAATTATGAGAAATCTGCACTGAACAATAACCATTTTTATTTCAATCTCATGGGAGTTGCATAACTGAGGCAGATATTTGATAGGAGGATGTTGATCATGCTGAAAGGCAATAATAACCAAGTGTGAGAGGACTCATTACAGCCTCATCTCACTCACCTCCTCCATCCTCCACCGGTTAAACAGCTTATTATAGTCACCCGGCCTGCCAGCAAACCTGTGGAATACACACAAACACAATACACGCACATCACAATAACACGTATAAGAAATTAGCATTGAAATTCAATTAGACACTCTATCATGGGGGAGGTTTTTGTGTTTGCATGTGTGCTTCCGGCAACGGTGGAAATATCTAGTTCCTGTATGCATTAGGCAAACGGGCAACAATGATGTGTTGATGAGTTGATTTAATCCGTGTTTTAATATGCTCCCGTTCATTAGTAACAGCCCTACTGTGGTATTTAATTTGAATTCTTGTACAAATTTTCTTATATAGGTAAAAATGCCCCCGGATATCTATTTAAAGGGATAGTTCACCCAGAAATGAAAATTCTGTCATCATTTACTCACCCTCAAGGTGTTCAAAACCTCTATGAGTTTCTTCATTCTGCTGAACACAAAAGAAGATATTTTGAAAAATTTTTGTAACAAAGCAGAAAGAGCAACCATTGACTACCATAGTATTTTTCTCCCTTCTATGGTAGTCAATGGTTGCTCTATCTGCTTGGTTACAAACATTCTTCAAAATATCTTCTTTTGTGTTCAGCAGAACAAAGACACTCATACAGGTTTTGAACACCTTGAGGGTGAGTAAATGATGACAGAATTTTCATTTTTGGGTGAACTATCTCTTTAAGGTGGCAAATATTCCCCTTAATAATCACCATAATAAGTTAATTTCTGTCACGGTTGTGAACTGACCACCTTAATATGAATAATAATAAAGTCTTTGTGAGTCAGCTGTCCACAACAGGCCTAACCCAGCCATGGTACCAGCACAACGCAAAACATCATCTAATTATTGACATTATATCAACAAAATCTTTGAAAATATTGAGATATAATTTTTTGTCAATATTGCACACCCCTAATGTACAGTAGAATTGTTTCTTAATTAATTCTTCAGGTCTTAAAAAGGTCTTAAAGGTGCACTATGTAAACTTTTTTCAGTAAATTATCCAAAAACCACTAGGCCAGTGTTATATATTTTGTTCAGTTGAGTACTTACAGTATCCCAAATGTTTCCAACTATTTATAAATAAATTTTACCCGAGGAACCGGGACGTGTGAGGGAGTCGCCTGTCGATGACATCATATCTGCGTTCCCCTCGGTTTCCGGTTTTATTCTGCAGAAACGCTTTACTCTCACTGCAGTGAACAAGTGTCATAGCAGCCGCCGAGAGAACACACAGAGTAACGTCATCACATCATTAACACACTCAGATGTGTCTAATATGATCAACAGAGCTGCGTTACCTCACACTCATGACCGGAAAAGCGGAACGCGGCGACTGTGGCATAATAAAAGTCCCGCTGCTTTTAGTTTATAGTTAATAGTTTTTATTTTATTATCGTTTTCAATTTTGCTTTAAATTTCAGTTTAGTTTTAGTTAGTTTTATAAATTGTTTTGCTAGTTTTAGTTTAGTTTTTATTTTGTAAACACATTTCTATTTAGTTTTTATATATTTCGTTTTAGTAATTATAGTTTAGCAGAGTTACCAGAACGCAGTGTAGAGACCAAATCAATATTTTTAATTTCAGCAAAGTTTAATGTTTGCACAGATTAGAGTTCTTATGCAGACATCTTAATAATAAAAATAAAATAATGGAATACAGATTGTTTTATTTAATGCCATGTCAGCATCTAAGGCTATATTCATGGCAAAAATTAAATTACAAAAATACAAATATCATATATATTCAATAAAACCAAGCAAACAAACACATATTATACAAGTATGTCATACGTATAAAGTCATATTATAAAAGATTTTTTAAATCAACTTATGATTAAAAAAAATCCAAAACCTTTTCATTTATAATCTTACTAAATAAATCCTTAAAGTGAAATAACTTGATAAAAGAGCATTCTTGTTTTTAACCCAGGACAGTCCAACAAAACATGTTTAACAGAGAGGGGAATCTACAAAACATAAATAAAGTTGGGTCTTTACCTTTAAGCAAAAAAGATTGAGTCAAACTATGAGCTATTCGGCAAACAATGGTCTGAGATTGAACAAGGAACCAAATAAATGCAACGTAAAAATATAAAAGTAAAAACGATAAATTCCAGACAATCTCATTAAAGATTAAATATTATTAAACAATTATAAGCTTATTTTAATTTCTTCAGTAGTACAATGTCTAGCAGTGTGACCACTAAAGTCATCTGACTACAGCCAACACAAACTGTTGTGAAGACAGTGTGATTAAATAATGAAGTGTGTGTGTGTGTGTGTGTGTGTGGGCATGTTTTTGTGAAATATCAGGACACAAATGTGTATAATGACATGGGTATGACATCGGTATTACAAAAAAAGGGTGAAATATGAGGACGTTCCCCATGTCCTCACTTTTCAAAATGCTTATAAATCATACAGAAAAAGGTTTTTTTCACAGAAAGTGAACTGCACAGTCTCCTGTGATGGGTAGGTTTAGGGGTAGGGGCAGTGTAAGGGGATAGAAAATACGGTTTGTACGGTATAAAAACCATTACGCCTTCAGAATGTCCCCACATTTCACAAACCCCCCCCCCTGTGTGTGTGTGTGTGTGTGTGTGTGTGTGTGTGTGTGTGCGTGTGTGTGTGTGTGTGATGGGTAGGTTTAGGGGTAGGGGCAGTGTAAGGGGATAGAAAATACGGTTTGTACGGTATAAAAACCATTACGCCTTCAGAATGTCCCCACATTTCACAAACCCCCCCCCCTGTGTGTGTGTGTGTGTGTGTGTGTGTGTGTGTGTGTGTGTGTGCGTGTGTGTGTGTGTGTGATGGGTAGGTTTAGGGGTAGGGGCAGTGTAAGGGGATAGAAAATACGGTTTGTACGGTATAAAAACCATTACGCCTTCAGAATGTCCCCACATTTCACAAACCCCCCCCCCCTGTGTGTGTGTGTGTGTGTGTGTGTGTGTGTCCTGGAATTCCCTATGTTGCGGGGAAATGTCTCCACACGGATAATAATATTATTAGTAGTAAATGATTTGTAACAACAATGATAAAACCTTTGAGCCTGTCAATATTACACAAACATGAAATCTCAAACACACAGTAGCAACCTGCGTCTCTCGTCGCGTATGAAACGGCGTTTTAAAAGCAGTGAACTCAAGTTCAACGTGAGTCTCGTTACCTTGTGTCATTTCCCATTTCCCTGCCACGAACGCATTCTTTGTGAACAGCCGTTTAGGACTAGCGATGTGTGTTCACTGCTCGCGTTCTGTCACAGGACAGCGGTTCATCTCCTCAATCAACACGCAGTAGCGCCATATACAGACATTCCCTCAAACGCCACGAGTCAGATTTTCCACCAGAGAGCTTATTAATTACGAAAACGAATATTAATTTTTGCTAATTATTATTTTATTTCAGTTAGTTTTTCAGTAAGAGTTGTTCGTTTCGTTTAGTTTTAGTTGTATGATTTTTTTAATTTTATTTCAGTTTACGAAAATGATTTTTACCCAATAGTTTTAGTCTTAGTTTCAGTTTACGAAAATAACCTTGCTTCAGACTACAGTAACGTTAATAATCACATCCATCAACATGATTTCTGCCCGAGTCCTGTCCCGATTCTTTCCCACCGGCTGTGAGCTGAAGACCACATGCCCCAAGACTCTGCGCTCAAACGTGCCGTCATCAAACTACGCCTTAGTTTTGAATAGGCGACCTCTAGTGGACGGAAAAGTTACATAGTGCATCTTTAAAAAGTATTCAATTTTACTTTTAAAACATGTTCAGAAACCCTGTTTTTATAGCCTGGATGCCAACCGAATTTAGCCCCGCCCACAAAATGTTTTGCTCGGGCAATTCGGTCTGGACTCGCTCCATAGAGGAGGAATTATGCCCGAACAGAAACTGTTCGGACCAATGAAATCGTCAGGGCGGGCTTTAGACGATGATGGACAGATGATCAACAGTAACGTAATCATCCACGTCATCGAAGGCTCTTGGGTTGAATTTGCTCTTATCCTAAACGGAGAACTTGTTCGTATATGCATTCACCTTTACTATTTCTCTCAGAAACGATGATCGTGTTGGTAAGTACTCTGTGTATCCTTAAATTATTTTATTACTGCCAAAGATCGTTTACACTCATCTTTTTCTTGTAACGTTACTTAATCATGCGTGCGTGCAGACAGGGTTTCCAAGTGTTTTTGCAATGTCGCGCACAATTGCTACTCAAAACGTTTGGTTGGCAAAATATGTTATTTTGGCAAGGTTGCCTGCTAAAATTCGCATTCCTGGGTTTATATAATCACATAATTGGGGTCGCTTCAACCCGCGGACATGGAGAAAAACACGGACTTGGTAACAGTGCAGTTGAGTTCTGTTGACATTTGACAACTAACTTTACGCGTCGCTCCGTTGCTCTGATTGGTTGTGGGTCTATCCAATTGAGGTCTTTCCTGGCTCGGTTGAAACACGCCCCATAATCAAAGCTCAATGGAGCAGTACCAGACTCAAATTCTGACTAGAATTGAGTATGGCCACGCCAGGCTACTGTTTTTATGCTTTAGTACAGTCAAAAAATGACACACAGCACCAGTAATATAAAATGGGATCAAAATAACAGATCTCAAGTGGTATAGTCAGGGCAAATGGAAGCAGCAACATCAAGTAAACCAAGAACTGAATAATACATCAACTAGTTCAACGAGTTGCTTACCTCCCTAAAAAGAAAGCTATGTAGAAGGTCGAGCTGTTGAGATTGACAAACTGGAAGAGGAACATCTTGAGGGCAAAGCTGTTTTCCCACTCTGACTCTGTCCGTGGGTGTTCTAGATCACAAGAGAAAGCTATGGGAAAATCATTGGGGAAGCACAGCCCTGCGTGCTATAGCCATGAGGGAAGTTTCTCACATGCAGCGTGACGACTGCTTGAATTTCACCCTCAATCAATAGTAAGCGTGACTGAATCAATACTTACCCAGGTTTGTGAGTAGGTAGGCCACTTTCTCATAGACCTGGAAATGGAAATAGTACAATTACAGACAAGGCTGATGCAAAGCTGCATTTCCAATTAAGTTGCAAATTTAGTGGGCATTTCTATTCCATGTGTTCAGGAGACTAAAATTGTCAGATCTGGTGAAATTGGTGCCACATAGAAATGTAAATGAAGATGCATCCACTCAGGAAGTCTTTTATTAAATGTAATAAACGACTTTTGGTTTTGAGGATGAAGACACAACACTCTTACAAAGTTCATGCTTGTTAACAATTGCATTATGTCTTGTTATGAAAATATATTGTCATTCCAAATAGATGGAGACCAACAACATCAACAGCTACCACAATTTCAAGCAACATAAACATGATAGCAGCAGCAAAAATAAGTGATATGAAGGCAAATGCTGTGATATTATTATTATTACTGATAATACTCTACTACACTATATTGCCAAAAGTATTGGGACACCCCTCCACATCATTGAATTCAGGTGTTCAATCACTTCATGGCCACAGGTGTATAAATTAAGCACTCGGCATGCAGACGCTTCTACACACATTTGTGAAAGAATGGGTGAAAGAATAAGTCCATTCGTGACATTTCCTCACTACTAAATATTCCACGCTCAACTGTTAGTGGTGTTATAACAAAGTGGAAGCAATTGGGAACAACAGCAACTCAGCCACGGAGTGAAATCACAGAGCGGGGTCAGCGCATGCTGAGGGTCACAGAAGTTGCCAACTTTCTGCCGAGTCAAGAGCTCCAGACCTCCAAACTTCATGTGGCCTTTAGATGAGCTCAAGAACAGTGTGTAGAGCTTCAGGGAATGGGTTTCAATGGCCGAGCAGCTCATCCAAGCCTTACATCACCAAGTGCAATGCAAAGCGTGGGATGCAGTGGGGTAAAGCGCGCCGCCACTGGACTCTAGAGCAGCGGAGACGTGTTCTCTGGAGTGACCAATCACACTTCTCTGTCTGCCAATCCGATGGACGAGTCTGTGTTTGGCGGTTGCCAGGAGAACGGGACTTGCCTGACTGCATTGTGCCAAGTGTAAAGTTTGGTGGGTGGGGGATTATGGGGTGGGGTTGTTTTTCAGGGGGTTGGGCTTGGCCCCTTAGTTCCAGTGAAAGGAACTCTTAATGCTTCAGCATACCAAGACATGTTGGACAATTTCATGCTCCCAACTTTGTGGGAACAGTTTGGGGATGACCCCTTCCTGTCCCAACATGACTGCACCAGTGCACAAAGCGTCGGTCCATAAAGACATGGATGAGCGAGTTTGGTGTGGAGGAACTTGACTGTCCTGCTTGAGTCCTGACCTCAACCCGATAGGACACCTTTGGGATGAATTAGAGCGGAGACTGAGAGCCAGGCCTTCCCGTCCAACATCAGTGCCTGACCTCACAAATGCGCTTCTAGAAGAATGGTCAAAAATCCCCATAAACACACTCCTAAACCTTGTGGAAAGCCTTCCCAGAAGAGCCGAAGCTGTTAGAGCTGCAAAGGGTGGGCCAACTCCATATTAAACCCTACGGATTAAGAATGGGATGGCATTAAAGTTCATGTGCATGTAAAGGCAGGCGTCCCAAAACTTTTGGCAATAAAGTGTATTATTATGATTTTACTGTGCTATATTCCATGGTATACTTTATGTTACTCCCTTTGTACTATTTCAGGAGAGTGACAATATATCTGCTTACATTTTCACAACGTGTTTCCAGTTTATTGATTTATTTTGTAATATTTTTTTTGCTCAGACTGTCCAAATCATGTTATCAAAGTATGTTTTCACAGAGCCCCCCAAAAATACATTTTTCTCATTTTGTGTGGAATTTTGCACAAACGGTTAGACAATTTTAGTTCTGGGGGACTTTATTGTTTCTCTCTTGGTGGGAAGATGCCTCCAGGACAAGAGAAAAAAAACACTTACCACATTCAGAGACATGATGATCATAAAGTTGATGCAGACTCCAGTGCCTGAGGTGGCGAATTGCCAGTTCTTCTTCACAAACTCCCACTGGAAGGAGGCAAACTTCTCCATGGCAATGAGCCGGAACACCACCACGGCAAACACGGCTGTCAGAACCAGAGAGATCTGGGAGAGAACAAGGTGTCAAACTGGAATATTATAAATAGATGGAGATATATTTGTTTATAAATGTATGGTATGGTTTTGATTTGCATTGTCTTTTAAGTCAAGACCACCAGAGGGAGACAGTTATTTATGTGAGCTAATTTTCACTAACAATAATCAATTTATTTGTTTTCATTTGAAATTTTCTTTAGGGCTACAAAAAAGGGTTGTGAACTGAAAATACTGGAATCCAAATTTTCATGACATTCTGTAATATCTGCATTATTTTGACTGTATAGAGGGAGCACAAGCATAAAATATGTAACATATGGTGCTTATAGCTTACAACTGACGCTTTTAAGTGTAATTATTTTCCCCTGATTAAAACATTTTGCACTGATGTAGTGAACATAAGTAGGCTTTTATGTAATTACAGTGTAACAACAGTTACAGTGTTACAAGAGTAATATACATAAACTACATGTACTTACTATAAGGTGAAGGTTAGGGTTCAGTTTAGGGTTAGTTGCTTGTAATTATACATAAGGGTTTGGTTGAGGGTTAGTTACATGTAATAATGCATAATTTACTGTTATTACTATAGTAAGTACATGTAACACGTGTAACAAGGACCCTGTACAATAAAGGTTTACCGTAAATTCTATATTAGTATCCAATAGAAATGAAAGCGTAAATATCAACAACTACTCAACTGGTGTTCCCATCATGCACTGGGGCGTGAATAATTAAAAAGGTTGATTTTTCGCTGTTTTCCATCTGTATTTACACTGTTTTATCGTTGCTTTTGTTGTCAGGTTTAGTAACTTGCCATTTTGTGACATTTGGAGTTAATTTTCTACAACCCCAAATCAGAAAAAGTTGGGACAGTATGGAAAACGAAAAAAAAGAAAAAAAGAAAGTGATTTCTAAATTTACTTTGACTTGTATTTCATTGCAGACAATATGAACACAAAATATTTCATGTTTTGTCTGGTCAACTTCATGTCATTTGTAAATATGCATCCTTTCCTGTCATTCAGACCTGCAACACATTTAAAAAAAAGTTGGGACAGTAAAGCATTTACCACTTTGTAATGTTGCCATTCCTTTTCACAACACTTAAAAGACGTTTAGGGACTGAAGACACCAAGTGATGAAGTGTTTCAGGTGTAATTTTGTCCCATTCTTCCTGCAAACAAGTCTTAAGGTGGGCAACAGTACGGGGTCTTCGTTGTCGCATTTTGCGCTTCAAAATGCGCCACATATTCTATATTGGAGACAGGTCGGGACTGCAGGCAGGCCAGTCAAGTACCCGTACCCTCTTCCTCCGCAGCCAGGACTTTGTAATGTGTGCAGAATGTGGTTTTGCATTGTCTTGTTGAAATATGCATGGACGTCCCTGGAAAAGATGTCTTCTTGAAGGCAGCATATTATGCTCCAAAATCTCTATGTACTTTTCAGCATTAATGGTGCCTTCACAGAAGTGCAAGTTACCTTTGCCAAGGGCACTGACACAACCCCATACCATGACAGACCCTGGTTTTTGGACTTGTTGCTGGTAACAGTCTGGATGATCCTTTTCTTCTTTGGTCCGGAGCACACGGCGTCCATTACTCCCAAAAAATACCTCAAATACTGATTAATCTGACCACAGTACACGTTTCCACTGTGTGATGGTCCATCCCAGATGCCTCCGAGCCCAGAGAAGTCGACGGCGCTTCTGGACACTGTTAACATAGGGCTTCCTTTTGGCACAGTACAGTTTTAACTGGCATTTGTGGATGTAACTACGTATTGTGGTACTTGACAAAGGTTTGCCAAAGTAGTCCTGAGCCCATGTGGTGATATCGCTTATAGATGAATGACGATTCTTGATGCAGTGCCGCCTGAGGGATCGGAGATCACGGTTGTTCAGCTTAGGCTTGCGCCCTTGACCTTTACGCACTGAAATTGCTCCAGATTCCTTGAATCTTTTAATTATGTAATGCACTGTTGAATATGAAATATCCAAATCTCTTCCTATCTTTCTTTGAGGAACATTGTTTTTAAACATTTCAATAATTTTCTCACGTATTTGTTGGCAAACTGGCGATCCTCGGCCCATCTTTGCTCCTAAAGGATTAGACCTTTCTTGGATGCTAATTTTGTACCAAATCATAATTACAATCACCTGTTGACATCACCTGTTTCAAATCACATCATTATTTAACCATTTTACCTCATTACTAGCCCTAAATTGCTCCTGTCCCAACTTTTTTTTAAATGTGTTGCAGGTCTGAATGACAGGAAAGGATGCATATTTACAAATGACATGAAGTTGACCAGACAAAACATGAAATATTTTGTGTTCATATTGTTTGCAATGAAATACAAGTCAAAGTAAATTTAGAAAGCACGTCTTTTTTTTATTTATTTGCGTTTTCCATACTGTCCCAACTTTTTCTGATTTGGGGTTGTACTCAAAATGACACATTCACACTCAAAAGCGATCCATCCAATGTTACGTCACTGTGTATTGAGTACCAAGTATTGAGATCAGGTGTTCGGGTGGAGACTGAGTTTACTATTATGTAGATATATGGTGTCTACACAATCTCTATTGTGTTCTTTACTAAGATGTTTCTGAGTAAAGCATACACTTTAAAAGTGTGGTTTAATTCACTTTTATATTGTTTGAGTAAAAAGCATTTGAAACTTCAACTTAGTAGAAATAGAAATTCCATATGTGTAACTTAAAATATGTGTGCAAAAACATTAATAAATAAAAGTAAATTTCATTTTTTTTGTTAAGAGTGTTGTGAAAAATAAATAAAATAAACAATACATCAACTCATAAAACACCAGTCATGGCACAAATCTAGCAGCGTCGTGCCCACTCAACACAATCCTCTAAATCACTCAATTACACAAGAATTATAATAAACATCATCAAAACCAAAACCTAATTTTTTAAAATTTGTAAAATCTTGTTTAATAATTTGTTAAACCAAATTTTTTATAATATTTATAATATAATTTATTATAATTTAATCTTAAATAAATAAATATAGTTTTATATAAATAAATCATTTTATATAATAAATATTAAATATTTTATATTTATATATATATGTGTATATATATATATATATATATATATATATATATATATATATATATATATATATATATATATATTAGGGCTGTCAAAAGATTAATCGCGATTAATCGCATCCAAAATAAAAGTTTGTGTTTACATAATATATGTGTGTGTACTCTGTTAATTATTATTTATATATAAATACACACACAAGCATGTATATATTTAAGAAAAAAATATTATTTTTATATATAAAACATTTATATTTATATATATTATAGATTATATAAATGTATATACAGTATATACATGCAAATATGTCTTAAATATATACATGAATGTGTGTGTATTTATATATAAATAATAATTAACAGAGGACACACACATATATTATGTAAACACAAACTTTTATTTTGGATGCGATTAATCGCGATTAATCTTTTGACAGCCCTAATATATATATATATTATATAATTTAATTTATTACAAACTAAATTATTTTATTACATTTTTTCTTACATGCCAAGAGCATTAAACTTAATAAGAACTCATTTCAAAATGTTGTCCATTCCTTCTTCCTCAACAATTGCTAAAAAAAAATGTGGTTACACTTTTTTTAGTGCCTACACGTTACATGTACTTACTATAGTAATAACAGTAAATTAGGAATAATACAAGCAATTAACCAAAAACCATACCTTACCTTAACCTTAGAACATACTGTTAATTCATATTACTCAGGACTTACAGTATTTGTGTAATTACACATTAACGACACCTTAAAATAAACTATAGCCAATATTTTTTTATGGAATTGTTGAGAATCCGAATACCAGAAAACTGTATTTCATGATGGGTGACAATAGCTCTGCTCTGACTCTGAGCTTTAGGGATGTTTTGAACACCGAATCTCACCATGAAGAAGATTCCCGAAACAGACACCATGAGTCGGCTGAGTTTGTCTGTGAAGGGCTGGAAGGGCTCTGGCTTCCCTGAGATAGGGTTTACTCTCTCCTTCCGGGAGTATTTGGCTTCAAACTGGGGCCGTAGCTCCTCCTTTTGAACAAACACATCATATTAATCATGAAACATGCGTTTGAAGATCTCTGTACAGCTTTCATGAATGCATCTCATCACACACAGATGTTCAGCATCATCATCTGCTTTGGCTGGGCATGACGGCCAGTGATGATGTCATCCAGAAGTTGTTGACATGAGCTGAATGAGTTAACATGAGTCACTTCAGAGCCTGAACATGAGATACATTTATTAGTACAATCTGCAATATGGCAGTTAAATATAGAAGGGACTGTATAGAGCAGCAGTTCTCAAACTTTTCAATTATCACGTCTGATCGAATCACACCATCCAAGTATCACCGAGACACCCCCTTTCTTCTCAGTGTAAGAATGTTGACGTATTAAAAACATAGGGTTTGTTCGCCCAGCGAAATGAAAATTCTCTCATTGTTTACTCTGCCTTGTATCTTTCCAAACCCACAATGCTTTCTTTCTTACTTGGAACACAAAATAAGATGTTTCGAAGAGTGTTCATGTTGCTCTTTTTCATATAATGAATGCATATAGTGATCTGCGACTGTCAAGCGCCAAAATAGACAAAAAGCACTATAAAAGTATCAGAAAAGTAGTGTAGGCTAGTGTGCTACAATGAAGTCAAGCCTTCTGAAGTCATTTGATAACCTTACGTGAAGAACAGACCAAAATGTAAGTCATTACTCAGTTGTAGCTCTTAGATTTACACTTTTGTGTTCCGTGAAAGAACGAAAGTCATACGAGTTAGAACGACATGAGGGTGAGTTGGTCAATAAAGGCAGAACCTTCATTTTTAGGTGAAATATGCATATTAAAAAATTGTAAAATGATTACAAATTTGAAAAAGAAAATCTATTTCAAATAATGTAAGTGTGTGGAACACACCAGCTGCCCCTTTTCCACCAGCATTGCTTCTGGTGCTAGTTCCCATTCTATTTCCACCGGGAAAGCTGGTTCCACATTGGCCCTAAAATCTTGATCTGGTGTGGAACCAGGAACCAATGATCAATTAAAACTAACAACAACAGTAAACGGCTGCAGTAAAAAGTAGTCATCCATCCCTCGCACTGTAACAAATTAGTCACTCGTGGGTCAAAATGACCCAAGGTTTTTTTTGGTCCACAAAGCTTCATCATTTTATTTTTAAATGCAATTTTATTTGGGAGATTTTTTTATTTTCTTCACCTTTGAATTACTAGATTTAATCAATAAATAATAATCTATTCACATTCTTTCAACTTAAATTAAAAATAACTCCAATAACGACCAATTTGTACGTCCTCACGAATTTGTACAATTTGTCTAAACCCCAGTGACGGGTAGGTTTAGGGCCGGGCTTAGGGGAATACGAATTCATACGAATTGGGCAACTTGCAAAAAATTGGATTTAGCAAAAAAAAACGTACGAATTCGTACAAATTAGCCACCTCGTAAATTTACGTACGATTTGCCGTGAGACCGGTCGGGTTAATTCAGCTTAGAATATCTTACACTGGATGTCTCTGCCGACCTATTTCATGACTTTTGATATTTCATGACTTTTGCAAGTAAAACCTTTAAGAATATTTATTTGAAAATGTAGATTATAATTAGGACTGTCAAAAGATTAATCGCGATTAATCGCATCCAAAATAAAAGTTTGTGTTTACATAATATATGTGTGTGTATTCTGTTAATTATTATTTATATATAAATACACACACATTCATGTATATATTTAAGACATATTTGCATGTATATACTGTATATACATTTATATAATCTATAATATATATAAATATAAATGTTTTATATATAAAAATAATTTTTTTTTCTTAAAAATACACATGCTTGTGTGTGTATTTATATATAAATAATAATTAACAGAGTACACACACATATATTATGTAAACACAAACTTTTATTTTGGATGCGATTAATCGCGATTAACCTTTGGAACCTCAGGATTGTGCCAGATTTTGTATATTTTTTTGACCAAAAAAAAAAAAGAAAAGGGATTTGTTACTTAAAAAAAACAAATTGGAGTGGAGATGAGTGGAGATGAGAGTCACATGATGAATCAAAGCTGTGAGGAGGACAATACTCAAATAGAGAAGGTGCACAGCAACACCATTATCTTAATTTAAAAAATGCAATACAAATGTATTTAACAACATTAGATGTAATATAAAACTCTAATGTGCATAACTGATTAAAAAAAAAAGAAGAAAATACATCAAATGTGAAGTGTCACGCAGGGAATTCCGGGAATGTCAATTTACATTGTTCTTTTTAAATTTAAATTTAACAGTATTTTACTGTAAAATAGCTTCAAATGTAAGGTTAGATCTATTACAGTTATTCACTGTATGTAGTCCGGAAACTTTCTGTTAACCAGTTAACTGTTTTTAACGGTAGCATTTTTACAGTCTTTTACCGTTAAAATCGCGATAATTTTTTCCAGTGGGACTATCACAGCTTCATAATCTGTCGTGTCACCGTTCGGTGGATGAGCACCACCTCCTTGCACAAGAATCATCACCATCTTGGTGGAAAAGAGGTTTGTAAAATGCTTCTGGTGCATGAACCAGTTTGAGAACCACCGTTATACAGAAACTAGCGAAAAAGATTTCTACAGGGCAACGAATGCAAACACCAGACATACAGCAAGTATCAACCACATCTGATCGCTCGGATCTCTGGATTATTTGAGGAGTTCCCTCAAACGCATCACACACATTAATTCACAAAAACAATGCTCAATACATTAATTCACTGTCACTCTGCACATGCTGATGTGTGAAATGTGATTTAAGAAAGGCTGTTCACACTGAGATTTTATCATGGGAAGAGAAAATACCGTAATTGTACTACTGGCTATAGTGGGTTTTTGCTCACAGGACCGTAGGCTCATTGGAAAAACATGTCTCTACCTACATTTTTGCTCAACTCCAAAAACGCAAGTTGTGTGTGCTCTCTCTGAGAAAATATTTTAATCTAAAAAGTTCTTACACCAAGAGTTATTTTGTAAAACGTAAAATTTTTTCCCACAATATCAAAGGTAAACAGCATTGATCGCTGATCACACAGTGGGTTGTTTCAAAGTCTTTTAACCTTGATTTCATTAGTGTCATGTGCTCTTAGCATTTAACCCTCTGGGGTTCTTCGGTCATTTCTGACCCAAATTAGTTTTTTTATAAATGTTAAAAATCGTAGCTTCATCGGAATGGTCCGAAATTTTGTGACTTTATTGGTACTTGGTATATGAACACCCAAAAAAATGGGGACAGGATTTGAAAAGTCTAAGTGGTCGTAAAAAAAATAGTCACACTCAGGACTTAGGAAATTGGCAAAAATATAAATATAAATAATTATAAAATATAAATAAAAATAAAAAAATTTACGACCACTTAGACTTTTCAAATCCTGTCCCCAATTCGGAGCATTCCGATGAAGCTACGAATTGTTTTTTTTTTTTAATAAAACGCAAGATCCACTATTGTGATAAAAATGCTCAATGTGTCCACCGGATGGCACCGATCTCATTAAAAAAATTGCTTTCATGAGGCCTAGGCTTGACTCTAAAATGAAATACAGCTTTAATTAAAAAAAAATAATAATAAAAAAAAAAAAAAAAAAAAAAAAAATATATATATATATATATATATATATATATATAATTTTTTTATTATATTCAATGGGAAAAAATGGGTCATAATTATTGCATAAATATTAATTATACATCATAAAATTATCTCAAAACACCAAAAAAGAAAAGGAAAAATATATTTGAACAAAAATATATTTCATTGATTTTACTGAAATCTTTTTTATCCTAATCCCGCCCTCCGGATCATTTTTGACCCGAAGGTCCTGAGTGTGACCCATAAATGATGAACCCCAGAGGGTTAAGCTAGCTAGTGGAGTTTTTGACTAAAAAGTTTAAAATGGTCAATTCTGTTACCGTCAAACTCTGTTACCAAAGTAGAGTAACACTGTTGTGTTAACATAATGATGACAGTGTGTAACAGAATTGACAGTAACACAATTGACAAACAATACTATAAAGAAATCAGGGTTTTTTTAAGTTAAAAAAGAAAGTAACTTAAATTCAATTAAAATTGATTATGTTTTCAATAAGATATTGGAAATAATTTCTGTTAGTAAACAGTTTTTTTCCTTAACGTTTTGAAATGCGAAATTTCTGACGTAGTAAGATCACCTGGAGTCCCATGAAACGCCAGTCACAACACTTCATAAAAGACCTCAAAAACTCGTGGAAGCTACAATTGCATGGTTGTATCAGAAAATGTGTTATCTCGTGTTTTCTTTCTTTCAGAAGTGTAGAGTTTAGTGTAGGTGCAGGTCTAGAAAATTTACCTTTTAGCGTCAGAACAACACACTTTTAGCGTCACTCACTGGACATTTCACTTCGACAGTTTCACACAATGCAGCGTAATATCATTTTGCAGAAATGTCGCTACAGGCACATTTTTCCAAATAGCCCTGGTTGCAGCAAAAACAACTGACACTTGACTACAGTGTCTCACAGGAGACGTATACTCCCGTTGGTAGACGCCGAATCACGTCGCTGCTCATTTGCATGTTAAAGTTAACCAGACGTTTTGTCAGTGCTAATCGCTGTCAGTGTGAACACCCTTAAGTCGTATTCCCATTGGGAGCTAAGCATGCACAACACAACATGATACAATAGGAGGCACACTCACAGAACACACCATGACAGGGATTTTACACTATAGGAAATACAACAGACAGCACATAGATTGGCCACACACCAGTTATAGTTGTTCATGAACTTAATGGTCATTTTAACAGGTCTCAAACAATTATGATATTTCTAAAGAGATAATAACATAAAGCATCACAATTTCACATTGTGAACAGGAAGGCGGGCTCACCTCCTCCTCCTCCCAGTCAATCAGATCCCAGTCGTAGGTTAACTCCGCTCTTCTCCTCTTCCAGAACTCCAGGAATACCGTGGCTGTGATGGTACAGAAGCGGAAAGATAAGAAAATAAAGAGCTTTGAAATACAGGACAGTCCTATTCAAAGGCACTGTGTTTAAATTAAAGGGACAACAGAGGTCCACTCCCGAACATACTCAATATACATACATGAATATGATTGCTTCAACTATGCACGCTCAATTTCTGGTGTGGGCGTTTGCATAATCTTCTGCCATATGGTGATTTTTTGTTCAGGTCAATTACTGTCAAAAACATCCACTCTTGAGGACGTTTGTTTAACTGTTGAAACATTTATAGCCCGTTCAATCCTACTGTTTTTGTGACCAAAGGTTTGAAGGGTCTAAAATATGTTGTTGATGTATTTTACATCATGTTGATGGATTTATAAGTGTCAACTATACATGTATCCTAAGAGCGAAAGAGAGAGAGAGAATCTCTTTTATTGTCTCTTATTTTTGCAATGTTGAGGGGAAACCAAACATTTTACGATCCAAAGTTCAATGTTTTTTTTGCATTTCATTTTCATCCGGGTCAAAAACAGAACAAAAGGGTTTCATCCGGGTCATATTTCAACGCTCTTACTGGGTAATTGCAGGTTTGAGTATTTTCTTTGTCTGTATTCAAATGAGTTTTCCCCATTTGCAATCTTTTGGCCCTGTGTGCCAACACACGTAAACATGGCAAAATAAAGTATTGATTTCTTTCTAGCTGTACTATTTGATTCTTTCATTTCTCCATTCCACAATTCTTGCTGGTTTTACAACCATAGACATTGAGGGGGACAAAAAGGTTTAAAAGTTACATTTTAGTCTGGTTTGCCTCAGCGGTCTAAAAGCGCTCGTCAATATCAAAATGATTGAGATGGCCAATCAAATCAAAGTAGGCGGGGTTTACGTTCTCTTTTGGCTCGTGCACAGTCTTCGCACACAGACGAGTGCGTCAATCTATCGCTTAATGCCGTTGCTGAGAGAGACTCTATTCTTTCCGGTGAAATCACAAAACAAAATGCACCAAACGTCTCCCTGCTCTTAATATATAATCATTGATGAACATGTTTGATTTAATGAAGAAGAAAAAAAAACTATATGAAAGCGGATTAGAACCTGTAACCTTTGACACGGTTTACAAAAATTCTACCACCAGACCACAAGGGAATACAAAAGTCAATAGTAGATGTGTATTTATTCACTAATGCGAAGAATCTCTACCCTGACAAGCCAGACCCACATCAAGATGTTGGGTCTGGGAACTCAACATTGGCAGGGCTCAATCCGAGGGGCGGGATAAACGGTTGTCTTTCAAATTCCCTCTGCACACAATGGATAGCGCCACAACCAACCAGAGCAATGAAGACGGTGAAGCGGAGCTAGTTGATAGATTAAACTTCCACCGTATCCGGTCGGCAAAACTCAGAACACATCTTCCTTTCTTAAGAATGACTTAAGTGCCGTTCTTTGTTCTTTTATCAAAGAAAAGCTGAACTCCAAGTCTTCCAGAGTCGCAGTCAAAGCCGATTTGAAAGACCGCCGTTCGCCAGCTTCTTTGTTTACAAGTAGCACGCGGAACCGCCGCAACTTGCCAACATTATGTTAAGCTCGCCCACCGACTCTATACACGATGTGATTGGCCTGACCAGAGTTTGGTTTTTCATGCTCGCAAGCCAACGGAGAGTTGCTAGACGCCCTGGCTGCAAATTTGATTTGCTGCCGCTAGCGTGCGTCTAGATTTCTAGGCTAAAGAATCTCGGGACTAATGATATATTTGAAACAAATTAATGCAAATATTGTTTGCAAATAGTCCCAAAATTATTATTTCCCAACTACAATTAGACCTAGAGTTTCATTCACTGTTCTATTTCTTTAAGCTTTATAAAAATTTAAAAATTGGTCCCCCCCAATGTTCAAGACATGGTTACGGCCTTGATCCTAGGTGTATATGATTTTCTTCTTTCATACGAATACAATCAGAGTTATATTAAAACATATCATGGCTAATCCAAGCTTTATAATGGCAGCCTAAAATTTGAAGACCAAAAAAAAAGTGTATCCATCCATAATAAAAGTGCTCCACACGGCTCCAGGGGTTAATAAAGGCCTTCTGAAGCAAATCAATGGGGTTTTGTTAGAAAAATATCCATATTTAACACGTTATAAAGTAAAATATCTTCCGCCAGACTGCCTTCCATATTCAACTTATGAAGACAGTGTAACGTCTCTTGTAATTCAAAACGCTTGCGCTACGTCTGACGTCATCGTCACGCCAGATACGATTTTTTCATAAGTTGAATACGGAAGGCGGTATTCAAAAGCTAGATATTTTACTTTATAAAGTTTTAAATATTTTCTTTACAAAAACCCATTGATTTGCTTCAGAAGGCCTTTATAAAACCCCTGGAGCCATGTACGTTTATTATGGACGGATGCACTTTTTTGGACTGCCATTATAAAGCTTGGAAGAGCCAGGACACATTTTAATATAACTCTGATTGTGTTCGTCTGAAAGAAGAAAGTCATATAAACCTAAGGTGGCTTGAGGGTGAGTAAATCATGGGATATTTTTCATTTTGGCGTGAACTAACTCTTTAATATGGAACATGTTATCAGAAATATGTGTTCATTAACATTTCACGCCTGCTTTGAATGCTCATCCATTCAGAATTATAGCTTAGATCTATTCATTTAATCTTTTTTTTCATCTCACTGGTAGACAGTTTCAATCTAGTTTACAGAATATAATAAGCATTCCTTTTTCACAGTATCCTAGGAACTGATGTATGCACTAAAAATGAATACTAAATAAATCAAAGTAAAAATAAGATCAGTTCTGTGAGGTTTTCATGTTAAATTTAACTTTAAAAAAAATTACAAAACCATCTGTGCTCTGAATCCACGGCACACATTTCTACCAAAGGACCACATGACCCACTTTTGTTTAAAGCAAAAGAGCTGGAAGGGAAGAGACAGACAGATAGAGAGACCGAGAAGAGAGACAGTGTTTAATTTTTAAAGCCCGGTCTTCATCCTGAAAGCTGTCTTCACATTTGAGCTTTCAGGAATTCGACTTGCAGATCCCCCTGGGTCTCTCAATCAGGAACAGTCTGGTCCCCATGTTCTAATAATACAATAATATGACTTTCGTCAGCACTCGCCAAAGTAGTGGTTTCTGTGAAGCGAAGCACCAAATAAAAATTTGGTTGCTACCCATCCCCTAAAATACAGGATCATCCTGTATTTACAGATGATGCTTCTCATAGCAAATCACTATGGGGCACAATTTTTGTTTCATAAACACTGTTATAAGGTCTCTGCAGTGGGGAGAGTAACATAGTATCTAATAAAAGCAAATCAATTCCACACGTAGAGAATCAATTGTCATTCATTAGCCGAGCAACATCCATTGAGATAAATGGAAAAATTCTAAGCTTCCTGCAGGGATTATTAGCCTCCTTGAACTGTACCAATGCATATATGGATTGCTTTCTTTTTTTCCTCATAATTTGCAGCATACATTTTTTTTCCCCTTCTACCTGGTAACTGTGCAAATGAATTGCCCTTCCGTAATGTCATCTGTAATGATTTATGTGGAGGTCAAAGCATGGCATGGTTATGTTAAGCGGTGTCCTGATCTCAGAGTCATGATGCCTTTGCTCGCTCAGTTATGTTGTACACTGAAAAAAGTGAAAAGACTGTGTCAGTTATTTAAAGTGCATTTTCATGTTGGTCTAATTGAAAATCATGGTTTCCGGTTTAAACACGCTTCATTCAGTTTGTCTAAAAGCAAAAAAGAAACAATTTTGTTTAAAATGTATTTTCGCTTGACATGGTAAGGAATATGGGGAGATGAGACACACCACCTAGCAGTGATAAAGACGGAGGGTGGTGTATGGTGGTACACCCTGCATATGAGGGACGTGGTTATTGTGAAAGAAAATAAAGATGGAACGCAATACCCTCTTTATTGTTTTTCAGCATATTTATTGGTCGTGGTGAGCTGATGCAACCCCTTCACTTTTAGTTTGCCCACCTGGTCAGACCAGAGGTGTTAGCAGTGCCTACTGAAGGAGTGGTTGCGCTGAGATGATGCAACCCCTTCAGCTTAAGTTGCCCTTCCTCCAGTTTGACTGGAGGGGGTAGCAATGAACTGCTCCGGTAGCAGCCTATTGAAGCCGTGGTCATGATGAGATTTTTCTGGTTGAGATCATTTTTGGTTGCCCTCCCTCCAATAATATCGAAAGTGTTAACTGCTGGAGTAGCAGCTTACTGGAGGAGTGGTTACGATATGGGACCCCTTCAGCTTTAGTTGCTCTCCCTCAAGTATTTCTGGAGGTTTTAGCTGTGAACTGCTGAAGCAGCAGCTTATTGAAGAAGTGGTCATGCTGAGATGATGAAACCCTTTTACTTTTAGTCTTTTACTTTTAGGCTCACTGATTCATAACGCTTCGAAGCTTCATGATGCCTTGTTTTGAAATCGTCATCACTATGTAAGTCGTTATTTAGGGTTTTTTTGCGCACAAAAACTATTCTCGCCGATTCATAAAGTTATTTTAGAACCACTGTAATGAGATGGACTTTGTAACGACGTCTTTAGTACCTTTTAAGGGTCTTGAGAGTGTAAAGTGCAATTGTGCCAATGGAGGCCTTTCAGAGCCATCAGATTTCAACTAAAATATCTTCATTTCTGTTCCGAAGATGAACGGAGGTCTTACGGGTGTCGAACGACATGAGGGTAAGTAATTAATGACAGAATTTTCATTTTTGGGTGAACTAACCCTTTAACCATGAACTGCTGAGGCAGCATCTTACTGAAGGAGTGGCAGTGGTGGGATGATGCGACCCCTTTACTCTTTAGCTGCTCTGCCGAGGTGCAACCACTTTTCAGAATGCGTGAGAAATGGAAGAGGGGTGACACTGAAGGTTGTAGCCTGTAATGCTGAAGTTAGAAAGTTAGCATTCTGTGTGCTCCCTTTGGAAAGCTGCTCAAGTACCCCTTAGGGTAGCACAAGGTGGATGAAATTACGATGGGTACTTACAATACTCCCTGAACTTCATGCACATCCCTCTGCAACTATTGTTGGGTCTTAAAGTAGGGGTATCACTCCACTTTGGATGGGTGCTTTAGTAAAGACGAATCGCTAGCTACAACAGGTTTTAAGTGGAGTACCTTTACTCTAGACAGTGTATGAGCTGCTCTCACCCAATATTATTGGGGTATTTAAGCAGGACCTGAGCTCCCTTGTGGATAAAGCCTGGGTGAAGAGAGTTGCTGGGCACACTGCATTATGCCCTGCTTTCATTTTCTTCCATTTTATGGGTAAAACTAGGGATGTAGGCTTCCCCTTGGAGGAACAGAAACTTTGAAGGTGCCTGAAGGCTAATAACTGTAGGTTTTAGCACCTTGCTTCCTCCCTGTGATAAGCTGCTCACCTACCCTTAGGGTAGAGCAGAGTGAATGGAACTATTTGTCTGTTTCATTTACCTCCCTCCCCAACTATTGTTGGGTCTTGAAGCAAGGATATTGCTCCTCTTCGGATGGATGCTTGACTATGGCCCTAGTTTGACAGTACTAAGTAGAGGAAGATCGCCTACAAGTGTCCTTCCTTGTTATGTCACATAATATTGTAAAAATTGTTCGCTTTAATGGGTTTAGGTGGAGTGGCTTTTTTTCGAGGCATGGTTCGGCTGTACTCCCCCAGTCATTTTGGGGTCTTGAAGTATAATCTAAGGTCCACTGTGGTTTCCTTGGGGGTTTAGAGTCTGGGTGATAAGAGTGATGTGCACACTGCATTATTCTCTGCTCTCATTCCCTCTCCTTTCCTGGGTAGGAGTAAGGATTCAACTCCCACTTGGAAGGGTAGCAATAGTGAAGGTTGCAGCCTGAATGGCTAATTACTGAGGTTTTTATAACTTTACATGCTTAAGCTTAAGCTGCTCTTAAGATACTCCTTAGGGTAGAACAGGATGAATGGATTTGTGTTAGGTACCCACAAAATTCCCTCAGTTTTGTTTGTCCCCTCCCCAACTATGGTTGGGTCTTGAATAAGGCCTTATGCTCCCTCATGGCTGGGTATCGAGCAAAGTCTCTAGGTGATCCATGCTCTGAGAACCTGGCAAGTAGAGGCAGTTTGCCTGGTAATCTCCCCTCTTGTAATGGTAGCACTCTATAATCAGATTTGTGCATGTGTGCAAGTCTCCTTGTGGTGACTGGAGAAGAACAAGTAATGTTGAGTGCTCTCCCCTTAGACTATGACCTCCCCGGAAGTAGTGGTAGATTGAAGGTCATAGTTGAATTATTCCCTTTGATATGCTACTCCCTAAGGGATTTGCCAAAGTTTACTGTTCACTTTATTAGAACGGACCCACTTTATATTTGATGGCCTTAACTACTATGTACTAACATTAAATTAATAATTTCAAAGAATGCACTTGTTGTGTACATACATGTTTTTACATTGTACTTACACAAAAAAATCCCTGCATGTAATTACATCTGTAATTCATTTCTGTAGTTACATTTTAATTACACTGTTGACACTTCCCTTACACCTTACCCTTAAACTTACCCATCCTACCACACCTGTCCCTAACCCTACCCTTAAACTTACCCATACCACCACACCTGTCCCTAACCCTACCCTTAAACTTACCCATCCCACCACACCTGTCTCTAACCCTACCCTTAAACTTACCCATCCCACCACACCTGTCCCTAACCCTACCCTTAAACTTACCCATCCCACCACACCTGTCTCTAACCCTACCCTTAAACTTACCCATCCCACCACACCTGTCTCTAACCCTACCCTTAAACTTACCCATCCCACCACACCTGTCTCTAACCCTACCCTTAAACTTACCCATCCCACCACACCTGTCTCTAACCCTACCCTTAAACTTACCCATCCCACCACACCTGTCCCTAACTCTACCCTTAAACTTACCAATACCACCACACCTGTCCCTAACTTTACCCGTATCCCACCTCAATATCAATAAAGTGTTTTGCAATACAATATGAACACAATAAATATATTGTACTTATTTTTTATGTAAGTACATAGTAGTTAAAGCCACCTAATATAAAGTGGGGCCATTAGAACTTTTGCTCTTGGGGCCTTTAAGGCCTTTTGCCTGCCCTACAGGAGAGAGAGCAAGGTTGTAAAGGTCGGGACTTCCCTTGCAAAAGAGCATAGATACCTTCTCTTGCTATTAGAGAAAAACATTAGGTTTAGGGATTGGCTAGTCTACGAGTCGCAATTTGCACCCTGACTCCAGATAAGTGATCTGTAGCAACAATCTATGTTATGTCCACTATGTTTGTGCATATCCACTGAGAAGAGGAATGCATTGTTACATCTTGCTGCCATGCAACAGGTTTGCCTCCACATCTCCTTTAGACAAAAGAGTTGATGACATGTCTTGCAGGCACCCTCTTATATTCACAGGCACTCCGCTTGTTATGTCATGAACTGCCATTGGCCAATAAACTGGTGTGTTTGTTACATGTTTTCAGACCCCTGTCAAGCTGAGGGCATTCCCCATAGCGCCAACCATAGCCCAACCAACTCCATGACACAGCATCTCATTCCCCTTCTCAGGCAACCGGGGTTACATATGTAACCTAGACGTTTTGAGTCAAAAGATAGTGCCAATCTCATATATTCTAGCATGGGTTTGGATGGAAAAAAAGAGATCATTAAGTGATTTGATAGACATGAATGTAGCACTGTTTTGCTGCCATAGACAATGATCAAATATACCCTACAGTGTAGCCATCAGTTAGCCTGGCGCAGCCCTCTTACGTACTTCCGCTCACTTTTCATTTTCCTTCAGTACGTTGTCTGGGTTTGCGGTATATTCGCTGGTTTTCTCCGGCCAAATTTTAACCGGTCCAATCAGGGAACAGAGGGAGTTGCTGAGAACGATGACGTTGATATCGCGCGCTAGTTTGAGTTGTAGTTCAGTAATGGCGGCGAAGAAAGATGTGAGCGAAGCCATTCGGTCCGTTGTGGCAACGCTGCTGAATATCCAGAAGTTAAAGCCGAAGCAAGAATAGTTTTTGCTGAGTTTTGTTAGTGGCCATGAAGTTGTGGCCCTCCTCCCCACGGGGTTTCGGGAAAAGTTTGAATTTCCAGCTCACTCCGTTAGTGGTGAAGGAGTTGGCTAAGGCAAACGCTAGTGATGCTAAGCCGATAGTTGTTGGACATACGTCACGACCAAACATTAGCGATTGGTTACAGCAGATCAGAGTGGCTCTGGGCAGATCCAATAGTTTTAAACTTCAAAAGAGTACTCGCCTTCAAGTAAAGTTAACGCTTGTCAATGGAGGGTGGCCAGACTCTCTGTACAAATGAAATGTACGAGAGTCTGGTAGGACCAGGCTAGCCATCAGTATGTGAAAATATCAATTGCAGTGTTTGACCATTTAGAATCAACTAATAAAGACAGTCATAGAACGATAACTTCAGGCATACGTTCATGCAAATAAATACAACTGAACGTCGGTGTTCATGGCCTATAATTATTTCGTATTTAAGGCAAGCATTTTTTTTTTCCTAGGAGAAAAATTTCGTCTGGTTTCTCTTGACAATGGAATGGTGGTTTTGTTGTTTTAGAACAATCCTTCTTCATCCTCACTAAAGCCATTCTTTTGACCAGTTCATGAATTCCTGTTCACTGTTTACGATTACGTTTGATGAATTAAGGAGATTACTGTAATTAGTAGCTTATAATTTCATCTTAAACTCTACAGCTTTATTGCAGCTACCCTAACTGTGAAGTGCTTTTATAGCCCTTTTCCAGCAGATAAAAATATGGCTGTGACTAATATGTTGCTTTGTTTAGATCCCACACGTCACCTACAGGTCTGCACCTGCAAAACCCTGCACAGATGAAGCAAGCACAAAAAATACAAAATATGTTAATGCAAGCACATGTACTGTAGCTATGCTATTTCAACTTCACGCTTTATGGAATTTAACATAGCAAGATTATAAGGATTGCCACAAGGGAAATTAGTGTACAGTTAATAAGCATTGCCACAAGTGGGCATTAGTGTAAACTTTTATAGGTTGTTTTCCCTTTCAGGTCAACTACTGTTATGGTGGAGCAACAGTTGTATTCAAAACAGAATACTCTACTTTTATTTCACTCCTGGGAAGAGTTTCATTGGCTTTAGTCAGTCAGTTAGACTTAATAATGTGCCCACAATTATCAATCACTAACTCACCTGTGATCGCCGCCAGGGATCCATCAACACATCTATTTATCACTGCTCGGGTTCAGAAGAGTAAGTCTAAGCAGTTTTTAAATATTTAAATGTTTGGGCTGTGCGAGAAGTCTACTGTGACCTGATTAGATCATTTGTTGTAGTGTGGGACAAAGCGGTGATTGATTACAGCTGCTTCTCTTGAGCTTTTGAGTCCATCCTATTATAGCAGACTAAAGAGATTCTTATTCTGCCTGCTGAAGGAAGGCCTCTTTTATAATTACTTAATTTGTATTTCAAACCAAATGCTGACCTGTCTGTCTTTCTGCAGGTGGAAAGAGAAATGTTGAAATAAAAAAAAAAAATTTGACTCACCCCATATTGCCATGAAGATAGCAAAGAAGACTGTGCCTCCATTATCAAAAAGATGGGTCACCTGGTAGGCACAAAAAAGACAGTGTATTTTAGAATATATAACAGCAAGCTAAAGCATATATCAAGAAAACAATGGAATAGGAAAGCATATGAACTAAGTATGATTCTTTACAGAAGAGGAAAAGTTTTGATAGCACTATCAAACAATTCAGATGTGCTTTCTGATTCAGTCTCATGACAATTTCTAACTATTTTACATATTTTGCTGAACTTTTTCCATTTTATATTGTACGATTTCATTAGTATTTTTCATGCCCCACTGATTGTTAGGTTTAGGAGAGCAGGTTCATGCTTTTCCTACAAATCACATAATACAAATTCGTATGAAATTGAAACGTTGTAAAATATTTACGCTTTCTCCTGAGATCGAATTGGATTTTTAATACTGAGATGAACACAGGTTGTCGCTGCAATAGATGCCGTTTGCGTCACGGCTAGTTCACGCCAACAAGGAAGCTAAAGACCACAGTGTCTAGCAACAGTCACTTATTTCAGCAAGAAAAAGAGTTGGGCGTGAAGGGGCGTTCATTCTGACAGCAGTTTGCAGTAATGAAGTGGGCAGCGAATGTAATTCAGTGAGAGTTGCCGTTTTGAAAAAGAGCAACTGAAAGCATTGGCACTGAAACCACCTACTTTTGTAATTCATGAGCCAAAAGACATTTTAATTTTGCCAGCTACACAATTTGGAAAAGCCCAAACAGATACGTGCACAAGACTTCACAGAAACTGTAAGGTATGCCTGACAACAGCATACAATGACACAGTGACATAGTAGGTGAGTAAATTATGTATGTAGTCACAAAATCAGAGAGCCCAGCATGAAAGCTCACAGGTGACACACTCGACACCTGTATATCATATATGTATGTAAACTGACTAAGAAGACCATTGGTAATCAGGCCTGAGGGGGGTGTTAATATACTGTACTGTAAAACTGAAGAGTGAAATTAATTAAATAAGATGAGATTATTTCCCTCCAATAATAATCAAAGTTTGTTGTACTTGATAGAAAAAAGTTGCATGAACTCAAATTTTGATTGTAGTAAGCTGAACTTAATATGATTGAGTTGCAGCAGATTTCTAATTCCCAGCATGCTTTGCGTCAGACTGTATAAGGAAAATAAATGTTGAAATTAAGTGTTATTTTGTGTGCTTTTGCACAAGATTAAAATAGGGAGACACACTATATTGCCAAAAGTATTGGGACACCCCTCCAAATCATTGAATTCAGGTGTTCAATCCCTTCATGAACTTCATTCATTTTGGACAATTTCAACATCAGTGCCTGACCTCACAAATGCACTTCTAGAAGAATGGTCAAAAATTCCCATAAACACACTCCTAAACCTTGTGGAAAGCCTTCCCAGAAGAGTTGAATCTTTTAGAGCTGCAAAGGGTGGGCCAACTCCATATTAAGGGTGGAAAGGGTGCAAAGGGTGGGCCAACTCCATATTATCAAAAGGGGCCACTCCACAGAGACTGCACTACTGTCGGTCACCGAAGCCCTGCGGATAGCTAAAGCTGAGTCCAAATCATCAGTCCTCGTCCTCCTTGATCTATCTGCTGCCTTTGACACGGTAAATCATCAAATTCTTCTGTCCACCCTCTCATCACTGGGCATCACAGGGACTCCGCTCCATTGGTTTGAATCTTATCTCACAGGTAGGTCCTTCAAGGTTGCCTGGAGAGTTGAGGAATCCCAAGCACATCAACTGACCACGGGGGTTCCTCAGGGCTCAGTGCTTGGACCTCTCCTTTTCTCCATTTACACTACTTCATTAGGTCCCATCATACAGGCACATGGCTTCTCATATCACTGCTATGCTGATGACACTCAGCTCTACCTTTCATTCCAACCAGACGACCCCACAGTAGCTGCACAAATCTCCGGCTGTCTGGCTGACATCTCTGCATGGATGAGTAAAAATCACCTACAGCTCAACCTGGCAAAGACTGAGTTCCTCATCTTTCCCGCCAGTCCCACTATGCAACATGACTTCACCATCCAGCTAGGTGCATCCCTGATCTCCCCTTCAAAATCAGTCAGAAATCTTGGAGTTACATTTGATGACCAGCTGTCCTTCAGAGATCACATTGCTAAGACAGCTCGCTCTTGCAGGTTTGCGCTCTACAACATCAGGAAGATCAGACCGTTCCTAACAGAACACGCAACACAGCTTCTTGTCCAGGCCCTGGTTATTTCTAGACTGGACTACTGCAATGCGCTTCTGGCTGGTCTCCCCTCTTGTGCGATCCAAACACTTCGAATGATCCAGAATGCAGCGGCACGTCTGGTCTTCAACGAGCCCAAAAGGACCCACGTCACACCACTCTTCATCTCTCTGCACTGGCTACCACTTGCTGCTCGCATCAAGTTTAAGTCGCTGACGCTTGCCTACAGAGCCACCACGCACTCAGCTCCTGCATACTTTGACTCGATTCTACGTCGCCACACCCCCACCAGAAGCCTTCGTTCAACCAAGGAGCGAAGGCTTGTGGTACCTTCACAGAGAGGCAAAAAATCCCTTTCCAGAACATTTTCATTCAACGTTCCCTGCTGGTGGAACGATCTGCCCACCGCCATCCGAAATGCGGATTCATTGACAACATTCAAAAGTCAACTAAAAACTCATCTCTTCCGTGAGCACTTAACCTCCTAAAAAAAACCTTAACCTCCTTTCCTCTTTTCCTCCTCTTTCCCACCCTACTCTAGCCTGTGCTACACTGAGAAATGTACACGGACTAAGTATTTCAGGCACTTGTTGCGCTCACTCGACTCTTCACGACCAATCGCTTATTGTACCCCCAAGTTGTAAGTCGCTTTGGATAAAAGCGTCTGCTAAATGCATAAATGTAAATGTATTAAACCCTACGGATTAAGAATGGGATGGCATTAAAGTTCATGTGCATGTAAAGGCAGGCGTCCCAAAACTTTTGTCAATATAGTGTATGGCAGTCTCTTTGATAGTGATAATAGCATGTGTTATTTGCTATCTAACATTTAACCATGAAGATCTGAATGGGATGTTTATGAAATGAACTGTATGTAATTAACATTAGCAATTAACTTAAACCATTTAAGGCAATCAGTTTCCTCAAACCATTTAAGTAGCTATATAGTTAAGACTTAGTTAGATTTGTTACATGAAAACTGACTGAGTTTAAGTTGAGTTTACTCTAATGATTGACTAAACCAATAGTAAAATAACCCATTAAACCAACACTAAAATATAAGTGTATTGAACTTAATGTATATGAGTTTACAGTACTCATACTTATTGGTTTTAAAACTTAAATGGTTTAAGGCAATCGGTTTCCTCAAATGGTTTGAGTTACCGTAACTTATCAGGTTTTACAGTATACTATAGGTGTAAATGTTTGTATTAATATTAGTGCTAGGAATTTGCAATGGAGTTATAAATAGGGTTATAAATGTGTGCATAAAGGTTGAGATGAGGAGGCAAGGGATTCTAAAGAGGGAGAGAAGTAAATTATGCTACTGCTTATATACCAGGGATGTCCAATCCTGCTCCTGGAGGGCCACTGTCCTGCAGAGTTCAGCTCCAACTCCAATTAAACACACCTGCCAACCAGCTAACCAAGGTCTTACTAGAAACTTTCAGGCAGGCAAGTTGGAGCCAAACTCTGCAGGACAATGGCCCTGCAGGAACAGGAAGGGATGCTCCTGTTACACCTTGAAACATGATTGGCAGCATTAGGCTAATACAGCAAGTTCTTTACAAACTTATGTTATGAACTTCAATAAAGAGCAGGACGTCAGACTGAAAAAAGAGCTGGTGGTCACCGAAAACTCTAGTAGCAGGATAACTTTCCATCAATATTACTCTAGAGTAGAAAGCAAGACTGATCTGTTGCTCTGACTCCCCTACGGGAGCTTTGTTTGTTGAGGAGGTGGATATTTTGGCAGAGCAGATTTGAGCTGTAAGCCGTGAGAATTATCTGTGGGCCCGGCAGGAGGTTTTATGTACGGCTCATATAATTGTTTATTTAACCTGTGTGGAAAGAGTACATCGACATTTAATCCTTTTGGATATGGGAGGAATGGCAGAACTTGAATGGGGATTTTTATAACAGCACCTGTTGAGTGAAGCCAGTTTGAAGAACCGTAACAGCTGTGTTTGAAAGCAGAGGAGTTGCAGGTATTAAATCCTCTCTAAGCTGAAGCATCAATGGCGTGTTGTGAAAATCATCTTCAAAAGATTTTGCCAACATGTGACAAAATTGTTTCCCTGGTGTGGGGTGGGCCAATGGTAAAGAATTGCTGAAAGGTGTATGGACAGAAGCTGTTTTCCATTCAGTTGTTACCGCTGGCCCAGATCCAGCCTCATGACAGTAGTGCAGTGTTACTCATTGCGTGGCTTAATTTGCGGCTCGCATGGCAGTGACCATGCAGTCAATACATATATATTTCATAAAAACAAGCAGGGCTATAACAAAATGACTTTTTACGTGCATATGATACGCATTGTCAACTAGGATTAGTGGTGTGGGTTACGCGCCAGCATCATGAGCACAGGCAGTGCACCAGAATCCAGTTCTCTTTCGCTCTTCAACAAACAATAACACACAGAATTATGCCTTAATGTCCGTTTTGTCGAGTATCCTCATAAGAACTGTTTTAAATAAGTTTAATAATGTCTAATGAACTTTGTGAGAGTTGTGAGAAAATGGGAAGTGTGTGACAGCGCGTCAGATCTGGCCTTCATTCATAAAAAGTATTCATAACAAATATTTAAATACTGTCTTTGTTTGGTGACTGGTGATTTACTGTCAAATTATTAAATTATAAAATATATTAAAGCTACACTATGTAACTTTTCCGTCCACTAGAGGTCGCCTGTTCAAAACAAAGGCGTAGTTTGATGACGCCACGTTTGAGCGCAGAATCTCGGGACATGTGGTCTTCACCTCACAGCCGGTGGGAAACAGTCAGGATAGGACTCGGGCAGAAATCATGTTCATGGATGCGATTATTAACATTACTGTAGTCTGAAGCAGAGCAGGACTGAGTGTTGTGGAGCTGAGCAAGGCCGCAGGAGCGATTGAAGAGCGGGACTGTTATTATGGCATAGTCGCTGGCGGGACTTTTATTATGACACGGTTGCCGGCGGCACTTCCTCTTCTCCAGTGCTGAGTGTGAGGTAACGCAACTCTGTTTATCGTATTAGATATATCTGAGTGTGTTGAAAAGGAAGTTATGACGTTCGCTCGGCGGCTGCTATGACACTTGTTCACAATGCAGTGAGAGTAAAGTGTTTCACTGAATAAAACCGGAGACCGAGGGTGACGCAGATATGACGCAATCGACAGGCGACTCCCTCACACGCATAGCTCACACGTCCCGGCTCCTTGGTTAAAATAGCAATTTTCTCACGATTTACAAATAGTTGAAAACATTTGGGATATTCTAAGTACTCAACTGAACAAAATATATAACATTGGCCTAGTGGTTTCTGGATGTTTTACTGCAAAAATCCTACATAGTTCACCTTTAATAACGTGTTTTAACCTCTTAAAGCAGCACTAGGTAACTTTTCAACCTTTATAATATATTTTCAAACCTCTTGTGATGATACATCGACTTACAATAGGTTGAATGACACGTCTGCCATAGCCTGACGGGGTCTGTATCGTTTAAAATCGTACTTTTAAACTTCGGGTTTCGGGTAGTAACCCGAGAAAAAAAAAGAACTACAAAATTCGACTGCTTTACAGCATATACGTCACTTCCACCACCACCCCCACTTTCTTAAATTCGGACGTGCGAGCCCAACTATCATTTATTTGCAGCACAGAAAAATAAGAAAGCAAAGGTTTTGTTGGAGGAAAGCAAAAAGAGGAAACGAGAAAGTGATCGGATTAAAGGCAGGACGAGGATCAACATTGGGCCGGCGTTTGCTCATTGGCGTGAGCTGAAGGAGGAGGGGCTACATTCTTGCAAGTAAATACGTAAGACGTACAAAATCATATTTTAGGATACCTAACATGTCTGTGATATTGGTGTATTTGTCTTGCCTCAAGCTATAATGCAAATCGATTTTTCAAATTTGCAGATTCATCTATGGTAGCTTGATATTATAATATTGACGATATATGGTTATTACCTGCCACTCAAACATTGAATTGAAGTATCATATAGATTCCGTAAAACGGTAACCAATAGACTAGGCTACTATAATGACGCTGGCTTGTAAACGTGAGCATCGCGACCATGTGGCGTTTGAAAAAAAATAAAACCCATGAAATGATATTCATATGACATGCTGAAACATATGCCACTGTACATGGGATGAAGACATTTCACACGCGACGCAAGCAGAACAGCTGCATGTGAACTCCGGCAGTGTTCAGGGCTATCATGGTTGTCATGTCAATAAATGCACGTGCGATGCATCCACTGATGTAGAATGACAGTTTACAACAGTAGTAGAGGACAATACTGTTTCCCAACTGTAGGGGGACCCCGAGAGCAAAACCTACCAAGTGCTGCTTTAACCGCATTGAGGGCGCATTCGTCCTCAAGCTTTATTTGTTTAAATTAGCTCAAATGACATTCAGATGTAAGTAATTACCATGAAAATCTATACATAATTTAAAAGATCTGAGAGTCAAGCTTCCATTTTTTACCTCTGTTTTATTCTCAAAGTCTTATAGTGACAGTAATTTGTTAATATGTGTCAGGAGTTATGAATATGAAAACCGCGTCGGTACCGTTTGATTGTAATATGAGCCTCAGCTGCTCTCATTCATAAAAAAACTCCTCTATTCTCCTCACGAAGACTCGCGACAAATCAACATCCCTCAGGGCTTTTAGTTCAAAAGTGTGCAGATGAGGAGAAATATTGATAGATTCTCATATGTCTGTGTCAAATTTCTAAACAGAGGAGTATTTTTTATTCAATACTTCCTCAAAATGCGCAGATGTAGCCTAATCATGAGCGATGGAGACTCTTATGTGTTGTTTTTAATTCATACTGTTAGCCGGAGGGCGCTCTGTGCACATGTAGTCCATATATGGTACAGACAGACGAAGAAGATACCATGTGCCAGTCCATAATAAAAGCTTCCTGAGATCGCGAAAACATGCAAATAGAGACATTCGAAGATAATAAACACACAATCGCGATGATGTTCTTAATACCATGTTGGGTGTATTCATAATAGATTATATTTATAATGCAATGCTATTCGACATAGCTTTTATCAATATGCAGAATATTGTAAAATGATATATTGATTTTTTGATCCAAAGCCAAATGAGACCACAGAAGGTTATTTAAAACATCCCACTTGTGATATAAAGTAATTTTGGAGAACAAACATGGTTTTAATCTTTATTGTATTTTGATTGTGTGCTAAGCTAACATGCTAGCTAGCCAATGCACCTGCCACCTGGGCAAATACGTTATTTTTATAAATAATTTTGAATAGACTGAAATGAAAAACCAACTGAAATGTTTCTATTGTCAACAACGGCATTTGAGGGACTTTAGAAGGTGAAGTGAGAAGTTTGATCATAAATGAGGTTTGAATAGAACAGTTTGAATAGATAGTCGTCAGTGATTACAATGAAGACAAAAGAATTAAGATTATAAGAGCCATAACCAGACCAGAGAGGTGTGAAAGTGTTCTGGGGAGACTGAAACTGAATGGGCAGTTTGCACCTCAAAACAATAGAGACAATAAACTGAATGGTAGCTCAGAAGAGAAGGCAATAAACATCAGTTAACATTTTAGAGAAATCTCAAAATAAAATCATATGACATGATCTTGAAAAACATTTAATAAAATTCAGAGTTTTAGACTTATCGTCTTCAGATTTGAAATATAACATGGTCAGACATGTGGCTTCAGCTGTAGTGCACTTCTAGATTGCTAAAATGCCAACTTCAATTTTATTTTCATAAATATATTTCATACAAATATATTTCTAATAACTTTACAAAACTTTGAAGCTTATTATAGCTATTTCTGATTATGAAAATAATTATAATTTTGAATTTACAGTAAACTGCCAAGTGTCTGCTTTCAAATGACGCCATACTTATGATTTTAGTGCAAAGGAATCATTAACTGTAACGGTTTTAGTCTGATTATGCCATTTCTTGGGATTTTTTCAAAAGCGGGGGTGAAGGCTAACAGGTTAAACAGAAAAATGTGTGAATAATCTAGTTTTTTTTATTTTTATCGATTGACAGCACTTAAAGAAAGTTTACATTAAATATGTACTTTTGCACACCCACTATCTATCTACCTTTTGTATTTATTGCATAGCATATTGTATGTTCAGGGATGATAGACTGATAAGCAGATATGCTATTTATGACTGGATGTAACTTTTGAAACTTTGCTCTCCTAAAAAGTGTCTCTCCTATTGATTTTGTCCTATTAGTGTGGCTCTCCTGAAAAAAATAGCGAAGACCACTGCAGTAGTGGTTTGCTAAGACAGAACCATGTCAACATTGTTTTAACCCTGTCTCCTGAGCTATGAAAGAGCAATCTTCAAGCAATAAAACATTGTTCAAGGCAAGAACGCATTTTATGTCTATTTTATTCAAATATTAGCCTCTCCCAGGCCAAATCACTACCATGTTTCCATGTCACAGAATACACTTTCGGTCCGTAGCCTTACTGGCTGCACAGCTCGAAGAATCTGTATTTGATTTGCATGTTGAAAATCCAGGACCAAACCCTAATTCAAAACTTATGAATAACTTTGACATTAGACAAAACAGGCTTTCCTAATAAAGCTAGAACAAAATGTTTGGAAACAGACATTCTGAAAACAAAGTTATTACTGTTCGAAAATGTTACGTCTGTGCACTGAAAGAGTAGATGGAAATATCTTTTCTGCAAAACAAACGGTGTTCGCGTTAAGATGTTTACTTGAAATATACAGTATACATAAAAATCACCACACTGCCAAGATCTCTCGACTTTCATGTTGTTTGTCTTGGTTTTCCTGACTTTTCATGTTCCCACATTACAGCATCATGAACTTATTATGAGGACGGATGCCAAGATGCAAATTGGCTCAAGCAAACCGAATCAACGACATACACGTCATCTACTGAAGAAAAGTCCCAGGCAGGGTTTTTTTTATTTTTATGTGTGCAGCCACTGGCAGCATTTTCTTTATCATTTTCACTTAATATTATATGAATATCTGAACATGCAATATACCAAAAGAAAGAACAGAGCCTCTGCTTTTAAACAACAACTTTTTTATTTTATTTATTCTAGCTTCATGCATTCTTTTTTTATTGCGTTTTTTTCAAAAAGAAATACAACTTGCATAAGCAATGCTTTTATCACTAGTTTCTGCTTCTTTTTTGCCTGTTTTGATCCAGTTTTTCTATACTCTTTCAGAAGATGCGTAATAGCGCCCCCTACCGTATAACAGTAAAAACATGCAAAGCTGGACAATTCCATCAAAGGCAGGGGAACTGTCTTTATCTATTATTTACTTCTATTTAAATTAACCTTTTGATACAATGCACTTGTTTTTACATTGTACTTACATTTAAAGAAAAAAACACCTGCATGTAATAACATCTGTAATTAATTTCTGTAATTACATCTATAATTAAACTTTTGACACCTTAACCCACACTTAAACCGACCCATACCACCAAGACCAGGTTTGTGTTGGTCAATGGCGCAGTCGTTTCCAGTTCCTCAAAATAGCAACACGCCAGCAATGCTCCTGAACACACCTGGTTTTCAGACCAACAGATGGCGCAAGTGCATTTGATATTTAAACAATGTGGAGCTGGACATGAAAACGATAACTGCGTCGGTTGAAATCGTCGCGGTGTATGATAGGGCCCATTTTGTCGATTAAGGCAGTAGTTTTAAAAAAATATTATTTTTAATTTCTTCGTAGCTAGATGACACCCAGGGGGAGTTTAGAGGGACTACTCAGTACTCGTTAAGAGTTTATGGTTAGATGAATTAAAAAGCTGAGTTTATAAGCTTTAAAATTATGACTTATATATAATATATTATACATAACCATATCCAATGTAAGAAAAGAACTGTGGTTTATGCCAGTAGAAGGTGAATGTACGGTACCTTTGCATAGACACAGCTGTCACTTAGCGTCCACGAGCTACAGTTGCCTTCACACATGGGGCACATGATGGTGGTGTTGGCCTCACAGATCTCTTTACTGAAACAAAACAGAAAAACACACACTCATGAATCTGTGCTTTATTGAGAAGAAACTATAGGGAGACATTGAATACTGGTGAGTGAAAATTGCATCATTGCAGGTGATTCAATATTAATTTACAAATAGCCTGATGGCACCAGTTCCAGGCATACTGGGGGTCATTCTGAAATAACTGAAAACACCAGCAGGGACCAACCTTACTTGGCTGGAGTCCATGGTGAAAAGCCCATAGAGGAAGACAAAGAGGCCGACTAGAGCAGCAGGGATCAGCATACCTGTGTACCAGCCCAACCAAGCAAAATACAGCCCGATCTTCTCTCCGAAGTACCGCCTGCGAGACAGACAGGCCAATAAATGACAAATAAGAACAACCATCAGTAAGAAACATTCATTAGGGCTCAGTATAGGATAGGTTCACGACATTTATTCATCTTGATTAATGTTCAAATGCAAATATACTGCTGTTCTGTGTTAGTTCACGTTCGTTCGTAATGCATTGACAGATGTTATTCAGCTTGTTCAAAATATATCAGTACTGTCACAGGTTGGCAGTTGATCTCATTATGAAATACATGTTTTCATGTATACAACATTTCAAATACAACATTTCATGTTGGCCACAATTATTGCAACGTCCTTTTCCCAAGATAACAGCTCTGAGTCTTCTCCTATAACGCCTGATGAGTTTGGAGATCAGAGATCATTCATCCATACAGAATCAGATACTTCAGATCCCAGCTCTTCTCTTCAGTTCATCACTCATTCTCTACAGGGTTCAGGTCAGGGACTGGGACGGCCATGGCCATGGCAGAAGCTTCATGTTGTGCTCAGTGACACTTTTTTGTCCTGCATTTTGCATTATTGTCCAGTAAGATTACAAATTTAAGAAAGTACATTGTATTTAGCATTTAAGGTATAGATAATGATTCTGGGGTTTTTCCAGCAGGAGATTCCTGCTGGGCCTGTTTTACAGTGAGCATTTGAGGTATAAAGGAAGATTGTTGAGTTTCCAGCAGGAGATTCCTGCCGGACCTGTTTTCAGACTCTCACCGTCGTTGCCTATATGCGTTTGAATAGTTATGCTGATTAGGAGTAGGATTGGTGATACTCTGTCTGGGCGGGTTTTCCCAAAACCTGTATATTTAATTTACATGCTTTGTTCAACCTCAATGTAAATCCCTCCCCCTTTGGAATGTATATAACCTATCAGGTATGCTGTTTGAGTCAGACTGTTTTCGGACGACCTGCAGCACAGAGAGTTCTCATTAAAAGAATAACTTCTGTTTGATCCCGAAGTCTCCTGGTCTCCTGGTCTTCATCTTCTGAGTTTCCTACACTTTAGAAGATAAGAGTTCACAACAGTCCTGATGGAAGATCCAACCATGACCCATTATAAGATTTCTAGCAGAGGCCATCAGGTATTGATTTTTTTTCTGTTGGTATTTGCAAGAATCCATGATCCCATGAATCTGAGTCGTCTCCAGTCGACCAGTCTCCAGTTGTATCTGAATCTGCTGGAGTTTGTTTCTGGATGAGCGAGGAGGATTTTTCTTCAAACCCTCCCAAACAACATGTGGTGATGTAGGAGTTGTTTTTTATAATTTTATATTTATTGAATTTTTTAGTCTTTCTGACCCCAAGACCCTCAACTAATCTCTGTGATTCTCCATCTGTGATCTTGTAGAGTCTTTGTCCACTCAAACTCTCCTCCTCTCATGTGTTAGGGCGATATAGACACACGTCGTCTTCCAGGCGGGTTCAGAACATCTTTAGTTCATTGAACTTCTTCATTATTGCCCTGATGGTGGAAATGGGGATTTTCAATGCTTCCTTCAGGTTTGATTCTGAAAATGCATGGTTTATTCTTCCATTTTCATGCGGATGATACCCAGATCTATCTGCCTCTAAAAAGACATGACCCTTCTGCGATTCAATCTTTATTTGCATGTCTTGATGAGGTAAAGCTTTGGCTGGCTAGTAACTTTTTAACCCTAAATGACTCAAAGACTGAGGTTATAGTCTTTGGCCCATCTGACAATATTAAGTTTAAAAGTCCCACGGGGTGGATTTTTTTTATTATTTTATAATGTTTCCTGAGGTGTACTTATATTGTTAGTATGACTTTTGCATCAGAAAATGTCATAAATTATAAAATTATTATTATTAAATTGTTACATTTATATAGCGCTTTTCTAGGCACTCAAAGCACTTTACATAGAAGGGGGGAATCTCCTCATCCACCACCAATGTGCAGCACCACCTGGATGATGCGACGGCAGCCATATTGTGTCAGAACGCCCACCACACAGAGTGATGAAGACAATCGTATATATATATATGGGGATGATTAGGAGGCCACGATGGACAGGGGCCAATGGGCAAATTTGGCCAGGATGCCGGGGTTACACCCCTACTCTTTTATCGAAGGACATCCTGGGATTTTTAATGACCACAGAGAGTCGGGACCTCGGTTTAACGTCTCATCCGAAGGACGGAATAATTTAGAAACAAAAGGCATTTTTTCTATCCTGATATTAGCCCTCTGGCTTGAATGCTCTGTTTCAAGGGGCGTGTCTTCTGTGAGACTTCAGTGAAAATGCCCACTGTTGTGATTGGCTGACATCTTTGCATTTGAAATGAGTATTAGATTATGTGGCGTTGGGGGCGTGGTTTAGCGAGGTCTGCTGCACGAAGAGAGAGACGGACTGCATGTGGACCAGAGAGACGGAGAGCTGGAGAAAGATAGTTGAGAAAGTTTTATTGTACCGAGTAGTTGAGAGCGCTGTGAGCGCGAGTTTATTTTGTTTGTATCTGATAGTTCTGAATAAACACGAGTGCCAGTCACGCGACCCTGTCGTCATCCTCCTTATTCTACGAACTTTGTAACATGTGGAACCCCTCTTGAATACTTTTACTAGGTTTTTTTACCATTACAGCTGTCGAGATGAACTAATCGTGAAAGTGTTGATTATAGTATTATTTTTAGATCTTTTCCCATCACATGAACGGCTGCATTGATGAGCATTGAGCACACATGCAGTCTGTCGATCGCATGAAGGCAGTGATCTCGTCATTGCAGCGCGTTTTCTCTCACAAAATGCTTTCACCACAACTAACAGCAAACACGACATCGATGTGAATACAGTAAGAGCTTCATTTTCAGCATAACAGCATCATTCATTATAACAGCAGTTTGGGCAAGTGTGCAGATACACTCGCGACGTGTGATTGACAGCTACGAACATTATAAAGAGAGTGTTCTTTGATCACTCTCAAAACACAATTGAAATAACAGATTTGTTTCATGCTACTAACAGAAACAATGTGAAGTTGATCGTTTAGTCACTGGCTTGATTCACTGAGGCATAAACAGTATTAAACGATTTAGAAAGAAAGTCTGTGTGAACTTGAATGATTAGCTACACATCAGAAATCACTGATCACAGATCAGGCATTAATGAACTCTGTTACTCACTGTTTGTGGCAGTGCTGTTGAATTCATATCGTAAAAGTCTGTTTGTAAAGCCTGTGACTTGCGGCTAAAATAAACTGAATCCATTGTCTCCAAATTCTCTGGGGGGGCAAAGCAGAGGAAGGGGAGGTAACCTTTCCTCGTATGACGACATACAGGGTAGATTCCAGATCGACTCGTCTGAGCTTTCATTTTCTCATAGGCAGAACAGGACACCCAGATCTCGGTTTACACCAATCGAAACTTCTACCCACTTGGGGACCATATACAGAAACTCATATTAATGTTAAATTTTCATGTCATGGGACCTTTAATAACTCTATTTTAGAAAGTCTGTTTTTAATTCAGGGTCTGTACAGAACCTCTTGACAGTCGGCTAACTCTAGATAAACATATATCCTCTGTTTTGGCCTCTAGCTTCTTCAAGCTCCGTCCCCTTTCTAAAATTAAACATTTTCTCCCTGGAAGACCCTTGAGATTGCAATTCACGCCTTAATTACAAGTCGATTGGATTATTGCAATTCTTTGTACTGTGGCATCTCAGAGTCTCAGGTTTCTCGGCTACAATTGGTTCAAAATGCTAATTTCTAAGGAATGCACACAAGTACGATCACACCACTCCTATTTTAGGAGCTCTTCCTTGGCTTCCGGTTCATATTAGGATTGATTTAAAAATTCTCCTATTTGTGTACAAATATCTACACAACCTTGCACCAAGCTACCTGTCTGAACTACTGCATCCTTATAGTCCTTCCAGAGCCTTACGATCGGGTAGCCAAAACTTACTCATGGTTCCTTGTACAAGTCTGAAACGTAGATGAGCCTTTTTCGGTGGTGGGACCTAGGTTGTGGAACAGCCTGCCAGCACAACTTAGGGCTGCTCCCTCCCTATCACTTTTTAAATCTCTATTGAAAACCTTTTTTTTTCTTTAGCATTTAAATGATGTTGATGGTCTTATTTATTATGTGCATAGTTTTCTGTGGTCTTTGCGGTCAGTCCTTAAATGTGCGTTATAAATAAAAGAACTAGAACTATTACAGTCACTTTCTATTTTGTGAAGCTCAACAATCTTTTGCTGCACATCAGAACTATATTCTGTTGTTTTACTCATCGTGATGACGATTAAGGGAATTTGGACTTTGTGTTTCCTCATATTCATACTCCTGTGGAACAGGAAGTCATGGCTGGACAATTTCTTGTTCCTATAGTCACCATGGTATGTTAAAAAACGTTAATATGAATGGGAATATATTCAGAAATATTTTACTCGTAAGAATTTCTAGGGGTGCCAATAATTGTGGCCAACATTTATTTCATAATGTGATTTTCTCCCCACTTTCAATTCTTTTACTTCAATGAAAGGCTAGACTTTTGTGATTTTTTTGAAAGAAAGATCAAAAGGATAAACAATGCAGATTTATTTTTTACAGCCATCTTTAATCATATTTACCATGGGAGCCAATATTAGTGCATGTTAATCCAAAGGGATTTTTTATTTTTTTGTCTTCATACTCAAATCAAAATGTAAAAACTCGTTGTTCCTTGGAATCAGATGTCCTTTTCTGCTGATGCCAATTTGCCCATATGGGCTCATGAAGTCATTGAATTGCAAGTGTTTTTTAATCATTGAATAGATTAAAACGCAAAATAAAAGCACTATTGACCCAGATACACTGGTTATATACATAGATTAATTCAGAAAGGCTCAAAGTGACTAAAAACAGGGACAAAACAGGTCAGGGCGGTTACATAATTCCTCAAATCGAGGGTGACCTGACTCTAAAACTGATGAAGCTACCAGCTGAGAGTTGCTGTGTCTGCAAATCACCACCACAATTATATTTCAGTCTCCACTTTAAAAGGAGAGGGCTCTAATCCAGCGTCAATATACGTTTGTTATGAACCTGAGATTGCATGGATTGACTACAGCTGTGATTTACACTAGAAAGCTGCGGTCAGCCACACCAACACAGTCCTGCACACATGAATGAGTTAGGGAGATTAAAGCCGTTTTCACAACGCAAATATTTCCGTTTGGGATTTCACTGCCAGTCTGAGTCACCAAGAACCTTTCAGAAACAAATACTTTTTGAAAAAGCCCCAAACAAACAAAATGGAAGCTTTTGTGAGGACTCAAAAACTTTGGCAGTATCTTCTGGCTATATTCACAGTGCACTTCATATTTGTTTTCCAAACTGATGAAAAGAAAATGTATCCATTTGTTCAAACAACATCAATATCCGGTGTATCTGCATCTGTGCTTGATATGGGTGCCCCCCCCAAATATATATGTGTATATATATAATTTTCCAAATGTGCCCTTATTTATTTATAAACAATACATTTTATTTTATTTATAATAGAATGTTATTTATTCAGTGTTTTTCAGACTACACAGAAATTTGGATATGCCAAAAAGAAAATGTAATATTGTTTTCCAAATGAATTAAAAATAAAAAGTCATTCATTTGTTTAGACAGTAAATAAAGTGCCCAGATACTTTATAGTTGTGTCTTACCGTATGAGGTCTAAAGGCTGGTATTTGTACCAGATTCCCCAGCGTGCCCATCTTTCGTACAAAAGGTGTCTGTGGTTTTGAGCCCCATGGGTTTTAATCGGATGTCTGCTTTTATAACTTCCCTAGAAAGTCAATAGCAAAGTTAGAAAATAGAGGTAAAAACTACATTGTGACTGGTAATACATTTAACTCATTTTACCTCATGTGGAGGAAACGCTGCCTCATATGTGCTGTTGCCAAGTAACCGATTAATGCCTAAAAAATAGACGGAAACAGAAAGAACAAGCATGAATTTATTTTATCTTCAATCTTGGCATCTATTTTGCATCTTAGTGCCCAGAATCTGATGATTCTGATTCTGTCTGATGATTGAGATATAAAAAGTCTCGCAACCTTCATACACTGTATAATTTCACATCAAATATTAAGTAACACCAGTCACCACAAATGAAATGTTTCGACTTCTAAAACTTTACACACAGACTAATGTTACGATGAGGTTGGGAAATTAACTTTTTCACCCACCAGCCACAGTGACAGTGAATGACAGATTTTACCAGTTGTTCTACCAGCCATGTTACTATATGTACTAAATATAAAGCTCATACACTATATTGCCAAAAGTTTTGGGACGTCTGCCTTTACATGCACTTAATCCGTAGGGTTTAATATGGAGTCGGCCCACCCTTTGCAGCTCTAACAGCTTCAACTCTTCTGGGAAGGCTTTCCACAAGGGTTAGGAGTGTGTTTATGGGGATTTTTGACCATTCTTCTAGAAGCGCATTAGTGAGGTCAGGCACTGATGTTGGACGAGAAGGCCTGGCTCTCAGTCTCTGCTCTAATTCATCCCAAAGATGTTCTATCGGGTTGAGGTCAGGACTCTGTGCAGGACAGTCAAGTTCCTCCACACCAAACTCGCTCATCCATGTCTTTATGGACCGACGCTTTTTGCACTGGTGCAGTCATGTTGGGACAAGAAGGGGCCGTCCCCAAACTGTTCCCACAAAGTTGGGAGCATGAAATTGTCCAAAATGTCTTGGTATGCTGAAGCATTAAGAGTTCCTTTCACTGGAACTAAGGGGTCAAGCCCAACTCCTGAAAAACAACCCAACACCATAATCCCCCTCCACCAAACTTTACACTTGGCACAATGCAGTCAGGCAAGTCCCGTTCTCCTGGTAACCGCCAAACCCAGACTCGACCATCGGATTGGCAGACAGAGAAGCGTGATTGGTCACTCCAGAGAACACGTCTCCGCTGCTCTAGAGTCCAGTGGCGGCGCGCTTTACCCCACTGCATCCGGCGCTTTGCATTGCACTTGGTGATGTAAGGCTTGGATGAGCTGCTCGGCCATGGAAACCCATTCCCTGAAGCTCTACACACTGTTCTTGAGCTCATCTGAAGGACACATGAAGTTTGGAGGTCTGGAGCTCTTGACTCTGCAGAAAGTTGGCGACTTCTGCGCACTGTGACCCTCAGCATGCGCTGACCCCGCTCTGTGATTTCACTTCGTGGCTGAGTTGCTGTTGTTCCCAATTGCTTCCACTTTGTTATAACACCACTAACAGTTGAGCGTGGAATATTTAGTAGTGAGGAAATGTCCCGAATGGACTTATTGCACAGGTGTCAACCGATCACGGTCCCACGCTTGAGTTCTCTGAGCTCCTGAGAGCGACCCATTCTCTCACTAATGTGTAGAAGCATCTGCATGCCTAGAGCTTGATTTATATGAAGTGATTGAACACCTGAATTCAGTGATGTGGAGGGGTGTCCCAATACTTTTGGCAATACAGTGTATAAAGTAAGATGGGGCAAGATGCCCCCAAGGCAAGTTCAACACTTTAGATGAATGGTTATGCTATTGTTTTACATTTTGATGTATTATCTGAATATCAACATTTGTAAGATGAGTTTTGAGGATAAGCCACCCATAATTGTCAAACAAGGAGTTATTTTAAATATTGTAATTCAGTGAATGTTTTTGGTATTTTTGGAATGTATTCAGTGAATATGCTAAGAAATAAAATCATTGTTTTTCAATAAAATGTGAAGCCGGAACTGTCTGACTGCATTTATTTAGTGATTTTACTTGATTAGCTTGTCCTGCTGCTAACATAACATCAATCCCACCACAGAGCAGGACACTCATTTGCAGACAGACAACAGCAGAATGAGATTGGGTTACGGGAGCACACTCCTGTAAATTCAGAGCTTGATTTTCAATGCTGGTGCAAGTGAGCTTCAGTAATGTGATTAGGTCTACATCAAATATTTTCGAGAGGAAATGGATGGAAAATGGCCCAAAATTGCCACAGTAAATTAATATAGCAAAAACTATTTTTATGAGGTATGTCCAAAATACCAAGTTGCTACCAAGTGGATGATAATTTAATAATAAAAAAGTAGCAATGCCACTGCAGTGTTTCTGTAGCAACAACAGCGGCGAATATGGAATCAGTGTTCTAGAAATGTTGAAATATTTCTCATTAAATCTTTTCCCTAGTCCATTAACAGGTTTTCACAATAAGTCCATTATGCAATTACCTTTTTAAAAGTTTATTTGATTTTTACAGTTACAGTGGATATGAAAAGCCTTTTCATTAAAAATATAAACAATTCTATTTATATAAGTCTTGTGAGAGATTTATACGGTAGTGGTTTACAGTATACAGCATTTGTGTTTTTAACAGTAAAAGACTGTAAAAATTCTACGGTTAAAAACAGTTAATTGGTTAACAGAAAGTTTCCGTACTATGGTGAATAACTGTAATAGATCTAACCTTACATTTAATGTCATTTTACAGTAAAATACCGTTAAACAGTTTTTGGAAGTGAAAAAGAACAAGCTGCTGTGTAATTTACAATGAAAAAACGTAAATTGACATTCCCACAATTCCCTGCGTGACACTTCACATTTGATGTATTTTCATTGAAATAACTGTTTCTTCTTAGTTTCTAATCAGTTATGTACATTAGGGTTTTATGTTACATCTAATATTGTTAAATTAATGTTTATTGCATTTTTTAAAAGGTCATGTGTGTTACCATGATGGTGTTTAGTGTTTGTGTGAATGACACTGTACACCTTCTATATATGTGTTGTCCTTCTCAAAGCTTTGATTCATCATGTGACTCTCATCTCCACTGTGATTGGTGGTTGTCAGTATTTATCAAAGGTTCATAACAGATATTAGTATTTCAATAAGTTGGTAATATAACATTATTTCAGTTAACAAAATATGTTTTTTTACTGTACATTTTTAATAGTGTACATGTAATTATTACAATATAAACCTTTAAATTATACGGTTTTGAACTGTAAAATAAAGTTTTTTTTACTGTAATTATTACATTACACACCTTTAAATTATATGGTGCTGTCCCTTTTACGGTAAAGTTCTGGCAACCACACCTGCCGTTTTTTTATCGTAAATTTTACGGGGATTTTTTTTTACAGTGCAACACTACTGGACATTTAAACAACCATTCAGAAATGTCTGTTCTTTGAGATATAATAAAAAATATTATTATATGCTAAGGCACCAATCAATAGTTCAATCTACCAATAATAAACCAATCAATCTAAGATGTCTTGTATTATATGTATCCACTACAGTGACTGGAAGATATGGCAAAATAACCTGTCTTGTTTTGCAGGTTGAAGGTGTTAATTTCCCACCTTGGTCATGGAGAAAAAAACACACATATGAAAACAGAAAAAACAAAATCTTGCTTTAATATCAATTTAATATTGAGGATTTGTCTCGCTATATTGACCATTTCTGTCTCTATATACGTGGAATAAATGCTGTTCTCAATGAGCTGTAACTGTGGTAATGCCAGTGGTGAGAAGTTTTTTTACTTGATCATTACTTGCATGCTACAAATGATACACTTAGCATGTGAACAAGTGTTCACTATTAGTTTTTATAGAAATAAATACAATAAATTAGTTTGACACAGTTCCCACGGTCTACATATTTATCCTGACATGACATTATTTTTTTAGTAGTCTTGACTAAATTAATTTAAGTTCATACAACAAGATTACAACAAATCATTTCAAACCAATTAGATTTCGTTTGAAAAATGTAATCCAATTTTGTGGAAACATTTTCCATAATAACCATATACCAAGAGCTGCACAAATTAGCGTAGGGTAACAAAAAAAAGCAAAGCCGATGATAATAAGTTGCTGGGCTAATATAGGCTAAGAACACAGGCACAACAAATTAAAAGTAACTTGGTTTGGATAATACATTTTTCTGGCATTCCAAATAAATGAACAAGTGGAAACTCCTATCACATGCTCTCTGTTCTCTGAGGTGCCTCATCCTATAGCAGTAACTATCGCAGCATGTCAAGTGTATTAAAGGGTTAGTTCACCCAAAAATGAAAATTCTGTCATTAATTACTCACCCTCATGTCGTTCGACCCCCGTTAGACCTGCGTTCATCTTCGAAACACAAATAAAGATATTTTTGTTGAAAGCTGATGCTGAGAAAGGCTTCAGATAGGCCTCCATTGGCATTCAGTACATTTACACTCACAAGACCCATAAAAGGCACTAAAAACGTTGTTACAAAGTCCATTTCACCACAATGGCTCTAAAATAATTTTACGATGCGACGACAATAGTTTTTGTGCGCAAAAAACTCCCCAAAATAACGCCTTTATCCAACTTGTTCTTGTCTTCCGTGTAGACCTTCACGACGCATGCGCAAGAATATTATGCAGATCCGGCGTTCGGACACATGACCCAGAAGCGATTTGTTTACAAGCAGAGAAAGACGCGCGTATCTAAGCTGTTGAATTCTACATTGATCGTGCTTTAGGTCTCGGCAAAGTGTTCAAAATGGGGCTATTGGCCTTTAAAGTGTGCATTTCATGGTTTCCCGAATGCCGGCGCGACGTCATATTCTCGCGCATGCGTCGTGAAGGTCTACACGGAAGACAAGAAGAGGTTGAATAAAGTCATTATTTTGATTTTTTTTGGCGCACAAAAACTATTGTCGTCGCTTCGTAAAGTTATTTTAGAGCCACTGTGGTGAGATAGACTTTGTAACGTTTTTAGTGCCTTTTATGGGTCTTGTGAGTGTAAATGTACTGAATGCCAATGGAGGCCTATCTGAAGCCTTTCTCAGCCATCCGCTTTCAACAAAAATATCTTCATTTGTGTTCCGAAGATGAACGGAGGTCTTACGGGTGTCGAATGACATGAGGGTGAGGAATTAATGACAGAATTTTCATTTTTGGGTGAACTAACCCTTTAAATAATTGTGCAAATACCACTAAATTGACAACCGCAATCTTTAGTAAATTACGTCACATGATTTATTTAAATACTCTCCATTAATTTTGCGTCTTTTTAATGGTTCACTGTGTGGCTAAAAAAATAAACAATAATATACAGTATATATTTTCAAATTTGTGAGATTCAACCCAAAACGCCATTTAAAAAGCACTCTTTGTCACGTTCTCTCTCAATCTCTTTGTCTTGCTGATGCTATTTTTAGAGATGTGATGATATTTGGGCGTCCCTGTGTGCCCACACAACAGACACTGTACAACACTGTACGCACCTTCCCATGAACTCCCTGACTGGCCCATGAGGAGCCGCTCGTGATGCCCATAATAATTAAGCAGATACAGACAACACAATGGAGGAGCTGCAGAGAGACGGAGACCGTGTGACCAGCAGAGACATGCAAATACACGCTCACACATAGGACCATGGGGGACACTGACTGACGGGGCCTGTTTCAGTTCTGTGATGTTTATAATGAGATTAGTGCTGGTCATAATGAATGGAGTTTAAAGGCTTGATGAGTGTGTGGTGAAGGACTGGAATACTAAGAAGAAAAATACAATTTCTACAAATGAATGGATGAAGAAATGTCAATTTTTATAGACAAAATGGTATAAAATAGTCGGGAGCCAAGTAGACAAACTCCCTCTCCGATGATTCAGTTGTTGTCTCACACGTCTAAAAAAAATCATTTACTGACCTATGTTGTTCAAAGCCCATATTACTTCAGTTATCTTATGGAGACAGACAGTGATGTTATTTTAAATTTGACGCCTACTGCGTAAAAACTGTAAAATTGTGTTTTGTTTAAAGGGTTAGTTCACCCAAAAATGAAAATTCTGTCATTAATTACTCACCCTCACGTCGTTCGAGACCCGTAAGACCTCCGTTCATATTCGGAACACAAATGAAGATATTTTTGTTGAAAGCTGATGGCTGAGAAAGGCCTCCATTGGCATTCAGTACACTTATACTCCCAAGACGGATAAAAGGCACTCAAAACATCGTTACAAAGTCCATCTCACCACTGTGACTCTACAATAATCTTACGATGCGACGACAATAGTTTTTGTGCGCAAAAAAAATCAAAATAACACCGTTTTCCAACTTGTTACTGCCTTCCGTGTGTGCCTCCACGACGCATGCGCGAGAATATGACGCAGATCCGGCGTTCGGACAGATGACCCAGAAGTGATTTGTTTACAATCAGAGGAAGACGCGCGTATCTCAGCTGTTGGATTCTACATTGATCGTGCTTTAGGTCTCGGCGTAGTGCTCAAAATGGGGTTAGAGTGGCATTTCATGGATTCCCGAACCCCGGCGCTACGTCATATTCTCGCGCATGCGTAGTGGAGGCACACGCGGAAGGCAATAACAAGCTGGATAAAGGTGTTATTTTGATTTTTTTTTTGCGCACAAAAACTATTGTCGTCGCATCGTAAGATTATTGTAGAGTCACTGTGGTGAGATGGACTTTGTAATGACATTTTTAGTGCCTTTTATCGGTCTTGGGAGTATAAGTGTACTGAATGCCAATGGAGGCCTAACTGAAGCCTTTCTCAGCCATCAGCTTTCAACAAAAATATCTTCATTTGTGTTCCGAATATGAACGGAGGTCTTACGGGTCTCGAACGACATAAGGGTGAGTAATTAATGACAGAATTTTCATTTTTGGGTGAACTAACCCTTTAAAACAAAATGTATTATGAATTGCTTTGATGAAGCTTTTATGCAGAGTCAATCAATGAAACGGTTTTATAACAGCACAATAGGGCCTTAATGAGTCAAATTAACCATATTTTTAAGCTGTTATTGGGGTTATTTGTCTTTTTTAAGCCTGAAATCTTCCGTCCCCATTCTTTACAAGTGCATGGAAAAGAGCAAACTGGTTTGGAATGACTTCTGAGTGAGAAAATTATGACAGAATGTTCATCTTTGGTTGAAATATTCATAAGCTTTTCAACTCTCAGTTGTTGCTTATCTACAGAAGTCTGAAATAAATGTGGGGTATGTGGTTTAAAGGGATAGTTCAGCAAAATATGAAAGTTCTGTCATAATTTACTCACACAAATGTTTTTCCAGACCTGTATATTTTTCTCTCTTTTTTGCAGTAGAACATAAAAGAAGATATTCAATTGTTGTAGAATTCAAGACTGGTCTTGGTCTCGATAAACTTTTTCTGCTAGATGCCCCGTTATTGCTGTCTGGCCTGTTCTGCAATGCGGTCATCACTATAGCTGACAGATTTCAGGCAGCTAAGAAACAAACAGCAGCATTTCAGCAGTTTATCCCTCACCAGGTCCAAGGGCCAGAGCTAAGGCCAGTGTGGTATCCCACATTCCCCCTCATAAGGACTGGGGACCGGGGCACCACATGCAATACCATTCGTTTAGGGTGAAGACAGGTCTGAGGACCGTCATTGCCTTTTGGGCACCTGTAGAAAAATCCAGGAATCCCGGCACCAAGGCGATTGGGGCATCAAGGGCTGATGCCCTTGTGAGGCTATTCTGCCAACCCGCCACCTTCAGTGTTTCAGGGATCGGTAGCCTCCCTCCCTATCTTATATTTATATTTTTGCATTTAGCAGACGCTTTTATCCAAAGCGACTTATAGTGCCCGTATTACAGGGAAAATCAGACAATCCCCCTGGAGCAACATGGAGTAAAGTGCCTTGCTCAAGGACACACTGGGGGTGACCGCTGGACCAGCGACCTTCTGCGTATCAGTTCCATGGTTTAACCCACTGGACCACCATCTCACATCACCTTCATCAGCAATCTTGCTGGAAAAAGGCGCCCAACCCATCTTTTGAGGCCACAAACCATGTGAGGTTGGGGGCAGTTGGCTCCCCACTAGGTTGGGCACTCTTCTCTCAACAAGTCTCCAATTGTGAGTTTGTTGTCTGAACAGTACTCTGAGGATATACAGGTTCAAGATGTTAACGCTCATGCTTATCATGTCTCAACCTAATCCCAGGATTGGTTTGTCATGATAGATCTGTAAGACGCATATTTTCATATAGAAACTCTACCCGAACCAGGAAGTTTCTCAGCTTTGGTTTGCTTTTTGGGCGAAGCATACCAATATCGAGTTCTTCCTTTCGGCCTAGCCTTGTTGCCTTTCACCTTCAAAAACTGCATGGATGTGACTCTGGCTCCATTATGACTCCAGGGCATCTGTGTGCTGAATTACACTGACAGCTGGCTGTTTCTGGCCCAGTCGGAGGAATTAGTGGTTCGGCATTGAGATGTTGTTCTCGCTCACTTTTATTTTTAGATTAAATCTCAAGAAGAGTTTGTGTTTTTGCACATTTGACCATTCAAGTGCTGTTCGATGAGCATGAGGTTGTGCAACCCCATATGGTTTTAATGGCTATGCTATTAACTGTGGGAAGACCACAGTTTCTAACTGGGAAAAAATTACCTTCACAAAACTTTTGCAGTGGACGCCTCTCTTACATACTTGGGGACCATCCTGGATGGTCCTCCAGCTTGGGGTCTATGGGAAGGCCTTATCTTTCATGGCGCATGAAATGCCTGGAGATGAGGGCGGTGTCTCTAGGGTTGATCCTTCACCCTTGGCTCCCACACTTGAGGCGTATTACAGGTATCATCATGACTGATGCCTCCCTCATAGCTCCATTAGGGCTAGATATTATGGTTTAGCATAATTTCCCCCAGCGGGGGACCCTGAATGCATTTCCCCCGAAGCTCTGCTCCAGGGAGTTCTAGCGGCGGGTATGGCAAGACAGAGTATGCCTGCTACTCATAGCTCCGTTTTGGCCATCCCAAGTTTGGTTCTCGGACCTAGTGTCTCTCCTAGAAGGCTCTCTCTGGAAATTCAGGTGCAGGGGTTGATCTTTTACCCTTGACCTGAGATTTGGAAACATGTGGGCTGCCCCCTGAGGGTGATCAGCTCATAGATTTGGGTCTCTCAACCAGGGTTCTTGAGAAAATGTTTAGCCCTAGATCTCCCTCTACAAGAAATTCTACCCTCTGAAGTGGCATCCTCTTTGCATTGTGGTGCGATCAGCGCCACTTGGACCCAGTCCACTACCTGGTGCTAGAGTCTGTGGGAGCCTCCCTGGTATCTAGTTTCTTGCATTCATTGTGCCCTTGGTGTCAGCCTCAAAGAGGTTTATAAATCTCAAGGTATCTCTGTTATTGGCGATAACATCGCTCAAAGGAGTAGAAGACTTGCAGGCACTTTCAGTAGCTGCATCCTGCTTAGATTTTGCCCCTGGACTGGTCAAAATCATTGCACCCAAGGAAGTCATTGCACCCTAGGGATCTGAAGGTGCCCCAACCTTTCATCCTGTCATCCTTCTCGCTCTGCCATTTGAACTCACCAGAGCAGGAGAGGCTTTCAGATTTATTTGACCAATGAGGCATGTGGTTTGGCTTTGCCTCTAGGCATCACAGCCCACTCTACTCGGAGTATGTTTTTTTTCTAAGGTGCTATCCAAGGGTGCATGAAGGTAATGCTCCATGAGAAGGAAATTATACAATGCGTTGGTTTGGCATACTTCACGCATGCCTGCGTGGCTCCTAAGCGTCATACCCTGACCACCATTGATCAATAGAATTGACCTGATTTTACATGTGCTTCAGACACTGGTGCACATTGAAGGTGTTCCCATAGGACAACGACCATGATGTAGCATCTCATTCCCTTCTCAGGGAACCAAGTTACATGCATAACCTGAGACATTATTATTAATAGTTTGTGTTGTGAGCCTCATATTGAGTACCAAACATGCATTATTGATCAAGCCCATTACATGGAGACAGATGTCTTTTAAAAAAGAGCTGGTTGGCTATTACCTTCCTTCATTTGATTCAAACTCTCAGATTAATAAAGCCATATTTGTATACAATGTCTCATTTGCTGCTGATGTTTTGAGTTCACTGGGACATTATACTGAGCTGCAGTGGCATGATTGAGCACAGGGATTTATGGGGGATTTAGAGTTCTTCTCCCAATCTGATCTGGCCTGAGTAGGCAGTCATTATTAATTTATTAACAGGAAAATCCTACTTGCAAGACCAGACTTAATCAGCAGAAAACCACAAGAGCAGGCAGACAAGAAAGCCAAATGAGAAGGGCATAAGCATGACATTCAAAATAAGCGGACTAAAAGAGAGATTAGAGGGGGGGGGGGGCATATTCAGTTAAAAAGGTCAAATAAAACTATAACACAGCTCTTTAAATATTTACGAACAGAAAGTTATTGACAAAAAAATTTGATTACTAGACCTCTCTCTGTCTGTCTGTCTGTCTATAGATATTTGACAGCTTTGTGACATAATTTTCTTGGGAATTAAGTGTTGGAATTATTATTATTATTACGTCATGAAAATTATGTCACAATGCATAAAATCTTAAACTGTTTGTCTGACCAAAAAAAAAAAAACCTGAAAATAAATTATATTTGCAATTCTCTCAATTTTGTAAATGACTACAGTCTTTTTAATAACCATTACTGGGGAAAAAAAGATGATGAGTGAGAGGACATGATATAGCATTGTGTATATGATATGGATAGATCATAGAGACTGGAGTGAGAAAAAAATGTGCGTGACATTTTGATGGTTTCAGGGGTGATTTAGCTGACCTCTTACCCATCTTAGACTTCCCATCCTCATACTTTGTGCGCTGCAGTACATGATGTACTATTCTGCTTCTGGTTGAGTTCGAGAAAAACGTCTCTCTGTTGTTGATGGTAAAACTACAAAAAATAAAGTACATTGTTTTAATACACAAATATGTTGTAGCTTGCATGCATTCATCTACTATACTGAATACAGTAAAGATGAATACTCTACAGCAGCCTAGAGATCAGCACTCTCTATTTATTTAGAGGTATTTATATAGAGAGAGATATTTAGTATGTCAGTGTAAATATCAAATTAGAGAGGATTGCCGCTGACCCAACGCATCAATCTCAAAGCAGATTGTGTGGATTAGTACTCCCAGCTGTCTCAGAATACAGACAAAAACTCATATTTAAAGATAGGCTTCTTTTCCTTAATGAGTCTCACAGAACCTATAAAGAACATGTTCAGGTCATATTGCACCTCAAAATCAAAAGAATTAAAACTTTTGGTTGCACTTTATTTTACAGTATATGCACTTATGTGTACTTACAGTTTACTTACCTAAGAGAGTACTGGGTAATATAAGGTAACATGGGTTAAGGTTAGGTTTAAGGATAAGTTCAGGGTTAGTGCCTAATTATATTTGTCAAGGTTCTGTCACTTTGGTCTAGTTTACTCTTGGTTTGTGACAGAGCCCTGACACTCCTGTATTGTTTGTCTCATCTTGTGTGAGCGCGCAGCTTTGAGCATGCTCGAGCTGCGTGCTCTTCTGTCCTTGTGAGTTTTATGTGCGGGGCGTGGTGTTCGGATCCCAGCACTTCAGTCTAGTTTGGGTTTGGGTTTTGTGTTGGGATTCGGACATTCATTTTCTGTCACGAGCGCACAGAATGAGCAATCACTCATTCTCGGGTGCTCTGTCTTGTCGTGTGAGCGTGCCCTCTTCTGTCCTTGTGTGTTGTGTTCTGGTAGCACGCGGTTTGTGTTTACATCGGCCGCGTGCTTTCATGTTATGTTTTGTCTTGTGTTGTTTAGCACGTGGCTGGTGTTTTTCACTGGCTGCGTGCTTTCATGTTGTCATGTTTTGTGTGAACATGCAGCTGATGAGTTCTCATTAGCTGCATGTTCATGTCACGTTTGGTGTGAGCACATGTCTTGTCAAGTGTTTCTTTGTGCCATGTGCTCATGTCTATTGTCTAACCCCGCCCACCTTGTTTCCTGATTATTGGTTAATTTGCCCCACCTGTCTTCCCTCGTTAGCCAAGCCCAAGCCCAAACCCTAGCCCAAGCCCAAGCCCAAGCCCAAGCCCCACCCCCCCTTTGGGTAGTTTTGTCTTGTCTTGTTTTATTTTATTATTATCATTAAAAAGCCCATATTTCTGCATCCCTGAGTCCTCGCCTCATCCCTTCACCCAAACCCTGGCAATATTACCCAGTTATTGCAATTACTATAATAAGTACATAGTATATACATGGATTAATAAACAGGATTGTAAAATAAAGTACTACCAAATTTTGCTTTAAGAACACAAAACATCTTGGTTACATATGTAACCCTCGTTCCCTGAATGAGGGAAGGGAGACGTACGTTGGACGTCACAACGAATTGGGATCACTTCTGAGAGCCCTATCAGCTTGAGTGTATACAGAACGAGCCAATGCACACTTTGGCGTGCAAGATTTGCATCTCGTGCTCAGTCCCACAGTGCAGGTGTAAATACGGAAGCGGATCCAGCGCATATTTGTTTTTCACTGAGGAGCCGAACTAGGGACTCGGCCGTGCAGTAATGGTACAGCAACCGTGGCAACGGGATGTACATGTCCGTTCCCTCCTTCAGGGAACGAGGGTTACATATGTAACCGAGACTGTCCCTTTCAGTCTGTCAAGTTCCACATACGTCGGACGTCACCGACGAATTGGGATCCCTATGGAAAACCCCACAGCTGTTGTCACTTCCAGCGCCCTGCTTAAGCCCCTCAGACCTCCGTCTATTGGGGCGGGAACTTGCACAAGGAAAGTCACTGCTGCTGTTCCGCAAGACCCACTCAGCAGAGTATTGGATAACGCTGGGAAAGCGTGCCAGAGGGGACGCTGCGGAGTCCACATCCTACGCGTAGGGAGGTATCATGTGGAACAGGGTTATTCAAATCTTGCCCTAGAGGGCCAATGCACTGCAGAGTTTAGCTCCAACCCTAATCAAACACACCTGAACATGCTAATCAATGTCTTCAGGTTCATTAGAAAATCACAGGTAGGTGACTTTGATCAGGGTTGGAGCTAAACTCTGCAGCGCATTGGCCCTCCAGGGCAAGATTTGAATAACCCTGATGTGGAAGATACACATATGGACTGGCTATCCAGGCAGTACAACATACGATATGTCTCTGGGGTGGCCCCGGGGTGCAGCACTGGGGTGAGCTTCCGCTACTGGGCCTGACGTCAGATGCTCCGCCACATCTGACAGACGCATGGTGGTGGAGGAACTTAACAGGGTTCGCCTAGCTGGGAAACTTACTGGAGCAACAAAGCGCATGTATCCGGTCCATGAGGAGGGGAATGGCGCATTCAACCGACACTAGAACGGGCACTTCGGTGTTACCGGCTGGTTGAAGCGAGCACACGGGAAGAAACCGGCTCTACACGGAGGCTATAGAATCTAGCAAACGTGTTGGGTGTCGCCCAGCCAGCAGCTCTACATACAGTACAGTATATCTGCCAGTGAGGCGCCATGCGCCAGCGCCCAGGAAGAGGCAACACTAGTGGAGTGGGCTCTCAATCCGAGCTGGCAAAGCACGGTACGCCAAGACTAAAGCAACCACTATGCAGTGGGCCATCCTCTGCTTGGAGACAGCGTTTCCCTTCTGCTGTCCTCCGTAACAGATGAAGGTCCTGAAGCTTTGCGTTCTGTCCACGTATAACCGCAGAGTGCGGACGGGACAAAGAAAAGCCAGGGCTGGGTCTGCCTCCTCCGAGGGCAGAGCTTGCAGGTGCACCACCTGGTCCCGGAAGGGAGTGGTGGGAACCTTGGGCACATATCCGGGATCACATGAGAGTTGGCCAGCCTGAACTCTAGCAAAGATTCGTCGCAGCAATTGTGGTGCTTTTCTCAGGGATCCCAATTTTTCTTTTTATGATCTATTTTGTGTTTAAAGCTATGAAAAGACAAATTAAACCCTACTTCCCAATTCCAATACTTCTGTGCCTACAAAACCTGTGTCCGACCTCAAATAAACCCTTACTAATAGCACTTCCTTAACAAATAAACTCTATTGCCCCAGGACACAGTAATTTATGAGGTCATGTATTTAATCTGATCTCTGATCTGTAAAGTGGATGTCAGCAAACAGTGACTTGTGCATTCACAAACAGTCATCAAGTTCAAGTACATCAAGTACACGGTCTAAAAGTGCTTCCATAATAAAATCTGCCATAAAACGGTCAGCTGAGGCTGAATTCTGTTCATTTGTTGATGAAGGTTGCAGGATTGTGGTCTCAGCTTCAGGCGTCAGCTTCAGATTGCAGCTATTTAATTGCAGTGTCATATTTCCAGAAAGCAAAAGGTTTCATGCAATGACATTTCTGTTCTGTCATAAAGTAGGGCTATTTGAAATTATTTAAGAAAACATGCGATTTGGTTATAACAAGGTCATGAAAGAGAAACGTACTGGTGCACTCTGGCCCTGCTGAAGGGGGCGGTGTAGCAGTCGGTTTCTTCCAGATCTGGTAATGCCTCCTTATCCAGTTTCATTGGGTTCCTGGGCAGCCAGCTCTTCAATTGACGAAATCTCAGCTGAAATTGACTGTAGAGATACATTTTCATTAGCATTCGTCAAAAATTTTAGTATTTTCTCCAATAAAAAAAAAAAATGACAGGTAGTATAAGTAGTTTCTCAATTTTAAACTTACAGTACCTTCTATAGTTGAATTATTTTTTTGATGCAAATTAAATCAAGCCTGTTTAACTCAGAGGTGACTTAGTCCCTGAGACGCACAACAAATATCACGCTAATTAATTTATTCCCCACAGCTACAGTCTGAATCAAAATTAAGTTCACATAAATGAACAAATCAGAAGTACTGGGTTCTTGACTATAATGCAAATAACATTAAATCATTAACTAACAACCAGCCATACATGTGGAAACACAGAACAGGAAGAACTCCCAGCAATATCTTACCTTCCCATATTTTTTTTCTTCCAGTCTGTGAAGTAACACTTTTTCCTGTAAAATGCATATATCATATAATCACATTGAAATTACATACAGTATGAAATTTAGCACAGTACAATGACAGTGAGCTCTACCTGAAGGGCATTCTAATGTTCATTTGCTCTGCATATTTACACAGCGTGTCCCACGGTGCATGAATCTTCACAAATAGGATATCACTGTTGGTTAATGAGGGCTGTCAAAGAGAAAGACAAAATCATTATCAGCATATAATAAACATAGGCATATAATTAGTTAGTTGAGTACGAGAGTCTGGTAGGACCAGGCTAACAATTTGCAACTAGAGGCTAAATTTTGTGAACAATCTGATGTTGGCTTGAAACCTGAACCTCGGGCCCGGACTTGAACGCGGGTCGCCTTGTGCAGAGCTGCGGCATTTGACAGAACACTTGTTCTAAATCAGATTCACTTAAAGTAGCACAAGATTACATTTATTTGATTGCATTAGTGAGAGAGCGAGTGAATTAATCCTACCTGTGCAGTTTCTCTCTACTAATAGTGAAGCTGTGGGTTTTAATTACTTCAAAAACAGAAAGGAATGTTAAGCTATGTTATTGATAAATCACAGCACAGCGTTGACAGTTATGCACTCCTGAATGTGTGTGCGTAATCTGCACGTGATATGCATGCTACTGTCTGTATGTGTGTGCGTGTTACAATGTAGCAGTGCATTAGTTTAGAAATTAACTTACCTGTATAATAAACGTTAAACTTTACAAAAAACTCTGTTTTAAACATGCATTCACCCGATCAATATTGAGTATCCAGGTGGTATAAACAAACAACTTCTGCTAGTCAGCTTGAGATCCTTTCCATCTAAACTGGTTATGTATCTTAAGCTTAGTCGTGAATGTTTTATGAGCAGTAGGATAAATATATTCATCTGCACAATCAAGCATTTTTTTACATTAGTTACAAAGTGTAGCTTTAAAAGTGCACTATGTAAAAAAATTTCAGTAAATTATCCAAAAACCAATAGGCCAGTGTTATATATTTTGTTCAGTTGAGTACTTACAATATCCCAAATGTTTCCAACTATTTGTAAATTGTGAGAAAATGCTATTTTAACCAAGGAACCGGGACGTGTGCGGGAGTCGCCTGTCGATGACATCATATCTGTGTTCCCCTCGGTTTCCGGTTTTATTCTGCAGAAACGCTTTACTCTCACTGCAGTGTGAACAAGTTTCATAGCAGCCGCCGAGAGAATGCACAGAGTAACGTCATAACATCATTTTCAAAACACTCAGATGTATCTAATATGATAAACAGGAAAAGAGGAAGTGGCGCTGGCGACTGTGGCATAATAAAAGTCCCTCTGCTCGCGAGGCATGTGTAGCGTTCATCTTATTAACAATCGCTCCAGCGCCCTTGCTCAGCTCCTGCTCTGCTTCACTACAGTAACATTAATAATCGCATCCATGAATGTGATTTCTGCCCGAGTCCTATCCCGATTCTTTCCCACCGGCTGTGAGGTGAAGACCACATGTCCCAAGATTCTGCGCTCAAACTTGGCATCATCAAACTATGCCTTTGTTTTGAATAGGCGACCTCCAGCGGACGGAAAAGTTACATAGTGCACCTTTAAGTGGAACTATAGTGGTAACATGGTTCTGAGCCTCATTTTAAACAGAACAAATACAAATAATAAAAAAGAACATATAATAATTACTTTGATCTCCGGGGGTCAACATTTCCTGAAGGTTTTGTTCATTTTTAATAGTGTCAAAACTTATGACAGAATTAGGAAAAGCTAAGTTGCAAGCAAGTTTGGAAAAAGTTATGTTCCGACAATAGAGAAGAGAAATGGAGGTTGCAGAGTTGTGCACAGTATAAAAATGGTATGACAGATCTGGGAGAAGAAAAGTAGGTTTGATAAAGTATAGTCCAGGTGTTCAGATACTAATATAGCACATTTGTTGCCAAAGAAACCACACAAGACAAACCATCTTGTAATAATGAACAAAGTCCGATATTGTCACATGGAGTGCTCAAGCATACAAAAGGGTGTCTGCATTACATATCATCAGATCTTTAGTCTAATGAGAATCAAATGGTTGCAAGTGTGTAATCGCTCTTGAGGAAGCTGAATGCATTCATTGTGATATGTTCGCTATGGGAAGCTCCACCCTTGCTTGACTCTCCCTTAAGGGATGAGAGTCGAGCTTCTGCACATCATGCTCCCATCTTGTCATTGGGGGTAGAGCGAGCATGTTCGGCTCTGAAGAGAGCTGAATGCACTGAGGAAGCTCCTCTCTCGCTTGACTCTTTTCTTGTGGGGTGCGAGTGAAGAGTTTGCACCATGCGGATCAGGCTGAAGCAGCGCAGTGGCTTCCACCGTGGGGTCGAGGCAGATGTTATCAAATGAGTCACCTCCTCTGCTTTACCACCTTGAGGCTCATGGCAAGGCATAGCGGCAAAGAGCGTGTGGAGATACAAATGCTGTTCAATGGCTTCTAGGCATATGTGATAAGGAGAAAGAGAAACCTTTCTCTTTGATCCTCTGATCTAGCACTCTGGCTTCTTTGGACTGCCGGCGAGGTGGTCATGGAGAAGATACAGAGGCCAGGTCTCAGTCAGCGGCTTGCAGGAGATATATCCCTCTCTGGGGTTGCACGAGGGTTGGAGGGGTAGTATTTAGTATCTAGGGCCCTCCACATAACACAGCCTATCGTGGCCATCAGGTAAGACTAATTATTATTGTTTTATGTAAGCCGGCCTGTTGTGGTCCTTCTCATAATTGACCTATCTGTAAGCCCCTCCCCTCGAACACAGATGAGCCAATGGCAGTTGAGTATCAGTTGCACGGGGACAGGAACTTGGACATCTTTCGGTTTCTTCGCCATAGAGAAACATTGGAAGATCTGACGCTCTCATCGGTTTGATGGTGTTTATGCTCCAAAAATGGTAAAACGATGTGCCTGAGGTGCTTGTAAGAGTATGCTTTATTTTATACCATTTCCTAAACCCAAACAAGACATCTGTTCATCTGTGGTATGCAGTGAGTCCATGCTAACTCCAAACCTAAATAACCTAACGTTAACTGTTCTCATGTAACAGTGTAGGTCAAAAACACATAAACAAAGGTCTACGTTTCAGTGCCTCTCCATATTAAACTGGTTAAATATCAATTCATTTAATCTAACCCTGCGGTACATGAACAGTGTTGATCCTGGACGTTGTCATCGGAGATCCTGACGACCGTAACATGATGCTTTTCCTGCTTGCATTGTGATCTGTAAACCCTCGCTTCCAAATTAATCTCCCACCATATTTATTTTAAAATCTTTTATATTTCCCACTTGAATGCTCCTCGACGAGAGGTGGTCCTTCTGTGTCCAAAAGTTATCAAAAACATCTTGGGACAAGGTTTTCACACGGACAGCTGTTACTGTAAGACAGTAAGCAACTCCATTTGTCAGTCCAAGTTCGGAACAGTAACTAAGGGTGGCGGGGCTTACCGATAGGTCAATTAAGAGAAGCCTCAACTGGTTGGTATCAATTCAAATTTCTTTTGGGGGTAAGCTCCACCCTAGTCTCAGCCTCAGACATGACGTAGACCCATGGACCGTTGGCTGAATGTCTGATGCATATGGCACACTTAACTGGAAACACTTCAGGAGTTTCGAAGTCGTCATCTGATTGATTGAGGACGTGTGTGTCGAGTTCTTAAATGGTCCGCCTGGAAACAAATGCCGTGACGCCAAACTCCCTTGTATGCCGTCATGTTTACAACAGTGACAATGAGTGCTTACCAAGATCAACTAAACGCTGGATTTTCAAAAGTATGTGAAGTTTGCGGCTCCATTGTTGCAGTAAAGTTGCACAACGTTCTTGAATTAATCATTTATAAATGCACGCCGGTCTGCAGAGACATCGACTTTACATTTCCACACAGAACAAAACGAACTGTGATTGGTTGCGTTACATGTCCGTCAAACGTCCTCTTGGGCGGTCCTTGACCAATGAAAGCTGCCATGGAGTCCAGACCGTCAGTCTGAAGGTCTGGCTATGCGAGACTAGCTCCACCCCTACATTCATCTTCAGACAAGACCTGCCGAATCTGAATCCCCCACAATTTGGACTAAGGACGGGGCCTATGCCAAAGAGAATTTTTTATACAACCCCAAATCAGAAAAAGTTGGGACAGTATGGAAAACGCAAAAAAAACAAAGTTTGACTTGTATTTCATTGCAGACAATATGAACACAAAATATTTCATGTTTTGTCTGGTCAACTTCATGTCATTTGTAAATATGCATCCTTTCCTGTCATTCAGACCTGCAACACATTTAAAAAAAAGTTGGGACAGGAGCAATTTAGGGCTAGTAATGAGGTAAAATGGTTAAATAATGATGTGATTTGAAACAGGTGATGTCAACAGGTGATTGTAATTATGATTTGGTACAAAAGCAGCATCCAAGAAAGGTCTAATCCTTTAGGAGCAAAGATGGGCCGAGAATCGCCAACAAATATGTGAGAAAATTATTGAAATGTTTAAAAACAATGTTCCTCAAAGAAAAATAGGAAGAGATTTGGATATTTCACATTCAACAGTGCATAACATAATTAAAAGATTCAAGGAATCTGGAGGAATTTCAGTGCGTAAAGGACAAGGGCGCAAGCCTAAGCTGAACAACCGTGATCTCCGATCCCTCAGGCGGCACTGCATCAAGAATCGTCATTCATCTATAAGCGATATCACCACATGGGCTCAGGACTACTTTGGCAAACCTTTGTCAAGTACCACAATACGTAGTTACATCCACAAATGCCAGTTAAAACTGTACTGTGCCAAAATGAAGCCCTATGTTAACAGTGTCCAGAAGCGTCGTCGACTTCTCTGGGCTCGGAGGCATCTGGGATGGACCATCACACAGTGGAAACGTGTACTGTGGTCAGATGAATCAGTATTTCAGGTATTTTTTGGGAGGAATGGACGCTGTGTGCTCCAGACCAAAGAAGAAAAGGATCATCCAGACTGTTACCAGCAACAAGTCCAAAAGCCAGGGTCTGTCATGGTATGGGGTTGTGTCAGTGCCCTTGGCAAAGGTAACTTGCACTTCTGTGAAGGCACCATTAATGCTGAAAAGTACATAGAGATTTTGGAGCATAATATGCTGCCTTCAAGAAGACATCTTTTCCAGGGACGTCCATGCATATTTCAACAAGACAATGCAAAACCACATTCTGCACACATTACAAAGTCCTGGCTGCGGAGGAAGAGGGTACGGGTACTTGACTGGCCTGCCTGCAGTCCCGACCTGTCTCCAATAGAGAATATGCGGCGCATTTTGAAGCGCAAAATGCGACAACGAAGACCCCGTACTGTTGCCCACCTTAAGACTTGTTTGCAGGAAGAATGGGACAAAATTACACCTGAAACACTTCATCACTTGGTGTCTTCAGTCCCTAAACGTCTTTTAAGTGTTGTGAAAAGGAATGGCAACATTACAAAGTGGTAAATGCTTTACTGTCCCAACTTTTTTTGAAATGTGTTGCAGGTCTGAATGACAGGAAAGGATGCATATTTACAAATTACATGAAGTTGACCAGACAAAACATTAAATATTTTGTGTTCATATTGTCTGCAATGAAATACAAGTCAAAGTAAATTTAGAAATCACTTCTTTTTTTATTTATTTCCGTTTTCCATACTGTCCCAACTTTTTCTGATTTGGGGTTGTTCAACTAGACATTAATTTTTGAAGCTCGCTACTATGTTAACACTTCCTCCCCACCACCACAAGGTTGGTCTCTGTCCATCCGTCGGGGGTAGGATCCACTCCTGTCTTTTTGAATCTTGACTGAGAGCCATTAGGTTTGTTCTAAAACCTACACACATTGTAATGCAAGATTGCTACATGAAGGCTATTCCAAAATGTATTGTTAGCCGCTAGGGTTAGGGTTAGTCTAACACCAGACTCTATTAGAATCAATTATGGGTCAGGTTTCCTGTCTTTACATCACATTAGGAGAGACAGAGGCAGCTTCCTGTAGACAGCAGACAGCAAGACAGATAACTTTGGATCAGAGCTACTGTCTCAATTTTCTGCTGGAATTCAAAACTGGCCGGACGAAAAGGATCAATGCAAACAAATTATGTTAAAATACCACAGTCATCTAGTGAAAAATATTGTTGTGTACCTCCTTCTCCAGCATTAGACCTTCCGCCCGCAGGTTCCTCTCAAACGTGCACCTCTTCTCCACCTGAGGGCTGGATTTCTTATACACTAAGATGTAGTCGATACGCTTCTTCCCATCTCTAAACATCAATCCCGAGGGGTTGTCTAGACTGTTCCCCTGAAAATAATCAGAACATGTCTTTATTTCATTATATTTTTTAGGAATGTTCAAAATCACTTTTGAGGTAACCGTAATTTATGTTGCAGAAAACGGGAACGATTTGTTACCATCAACATTTTTTTACTCATAGATCAAAAAACCCATTCAACTTTCTAGAGGAAGTAGATGTTTAGCTGTTGGCCTACAAATATCATCTATATTCTGCTGATTCATCATTTAACTAATGACTATGAGGAGATTTTTATATGATAAGCGTTATAAATGGGTGCTTTTTAGGTTTCCAGAAAATGCTTCTCAAGGTTTCATTCATTATCAAGCATGGATTTGGACGAATACGTTGGTAGCATCTCAGCAGCTGCTATCAAGAAGGGAGATGTTTTACCTGTGTGGAGTCTGTGCGGGCCTCCAGCTTTCCCCTGGACACCGGCTTCTGCTGGACATGGGGTGTTTCATCTGTTTTAGGTGCACAATCCCCCGCCTCCCTCTCTTCCGTATAGACATCCTGACCTGTGTCTGTCCAAAAGAGTGAAACACTGGGTTCTATGAGCATAACTCTTAAACAAAATGGTGATGAATACAGATGTGCAACTGCCCCATAAAAAAACCCAACATGCATACTGTATGCCTATCTGAGTGTGGTATAACCATACTTATCAGCGAATAATCAGAATAATGAAAATTGCATGTAAACTGGAGTGAAGAGTTCTGCTCATGTCATGCAAATTATCACTCTGATTATTATTAATAGTCGCATTATTGCTGCACATGTTAATGTAGTCACTGTCTATTGTGACCCTGGTAATGGTCCAGATCTAGTACTGACACTACAAAAGGCAGACCTGAAATTTCTCTGTATGAACATGTGGACTAAAGCCAACTATATGAAAATCCGCTGGCTTGGATCAACCATCTCAGTATCCATTATTCATTCTGTTGAGTTGAGCTCATCAGGTCAGGTGCTCCTGCTAAAAGATCTTCTGGCACGAGTGTTGTATCAAAATGATGGCCATTAGTGGGTGGTACTGGACTCAAGGGAGAATGTAATGCGGTTCTTTGGAGGATTCGGGTAGTGTCAGCACTTGGAAATGATTCCAGCACCTTCACTTAGACCCTTTGAGCAGCTCTTGGAAGAAGCTTGTCCACACACCTGTAGAGCTAATACGGGTTAATGACTGCAGCAGTCAGCAGCAATATCCGAGAAGAGAAGATAAAGTGGACTAATATTGGTGATGAAATCAATAACTTTGTGTTAGCAGATTTTTTATAGGCTCGTTGCTTAAATTCAAGGCCCTTTGTCAAACAAAAAACAACCTCAAATTCAATTAGGTCTATAACACCTGAAGAAAGCTATTCCCAGACTCACTGACAACTGTTTGACAAGTGTGGTACACCTCTGGGTGTACATGACCTACATGCCCTCTTCACAGATGGGTACCAAGTTCTGATGGAGCATAATGCTGTGTTCACACCAAACGCGAATAGAGTGTCAAATTTTGAATCCATTCGCGCATCCACAGCGAATTGGACGTGCGTAATCAAGCGTTTGAAGCGAAATAGACGCAGAGCTGCGCCTGGATGACAGCTCGCTCTCACTCCTATATGTAAATTTTAGGCTACAATAAAACGAAATATGTCATAAAACACCACTCTGCCTCTTTTCATTTTCATTAAAAAAATATTAAACATTAATAGCCACACAAATGTGGTCCAGGCAACGCATACCTGGATTATCTTCACTGCATGTATAACAAACGAAATATAAAACACAACCATGTCTCTTTTCGTTTACATAAAAAAAAGTAAAAACATTAACATGTGGTTCAGACAATAAGTGTGCATATATATGATTATCATTGTAATAAAATTAAATATGACATAAAACACAACCCGTCTCTAAAACAGTCTCTTTTTGTTAAATGTCAGTTTATGTGCGATCAATAATAGCCATTATAAAAGTATAAGTAAAAGGTATAAGAAGCTATACAATAAATAAAGCAAACAATTCAGTCAAACAAAGTCAGCGCTAGTAGGCGACAACGGTAAAGTTAAATAGCCTAAACAATAAAGTTATGAAACTTCTCTTTGCCCTCAGTCAAAACGATTTGGCAGACAACAAATTATAGATTCATGACACCAAAGATCGGCCGTTAGATCCACACAAGACGAATAATATCTCATGTTTAACCACCACAGAGACATCAGAGCCAGCGGCAGACGTCAGAAGGACTGGCAGAGGAAAGGCTGCTCTCGCCGGGGTTAATGAGCGCTGAGCGTCCGGTGATCACCTGGATCTCACAACTCCAAAAACGCAAGATAAAATCTTTATAAATAAACCACAGATTTGAGCGTTAAATAAGTACATTCTCGCCTGAAAGAGTCTTAAAACTACATTTTGTTACACAACAACAGTAGTATTTTTAAATTATGCTGGGTTTCTCATCCACTATTGACTTGCCATTAGTTTATCACCGCGTGACAGCAGCAAGCAGGCTCCTGATTGGTAAACGCGCCGCGAATTGACACCAAAGTTCAGATTTTTCCACTCGGGCGTCACACGCGAATTCGCTTCAAATGCGTGAATGCACAAAAAGCACCCCTCTTGGTATTCAAAAGCCCTCGATTGTTTGCTTTATACACTCCACTTCAAAAGGGAACGTCTAGGTTACGTATGTAACCCTGGTTCCCTGAGCAACATTATTAATGGTACATGTGTTAAAAAGAATTACAATATTTTAAATCTTTTTTTTCATTTACATATAAACTATCAAAAAGTTGCATAACTTAGTACTGTACAATAAGTTGGTTTCCCTGTCTTGAGAGGACTTTTGTTATGTCCTGTCTTGCCATATTTTGTAGTTCTTTGTAGTTTTTCGTGATGATTAGTCTTCCCCAGGTGTTGCCTATTAGCCAACTCCTCCTTGTTATCGTGTTAACCTTGTTTCCCTTTGTGTATATACACCCCAGGTCACGTCACGAGAAGACTTTGAGCGAGTGTTACGAGTGTGTAACTATCTCTTAGCTCTGTGCTCATGCTTGAAGAAAAATGTGGTCTCTATTTGCACTATTTATGCTCTATTTATTTTTGGCAAAACCTGTCTTTTACTGAATATGATAATTCATACTCAGAAAGTAGAAATGAAATGACATTCACTACAAGATGATGAGTTAAAACATTTCAAATGCACCTGCAAAAATTTTTTCTAGTCATCATTGAGGATTTCTTAAAAATACTGTGTAAAAATCTTGTCTCGTTCTCGTGAACCCAATCTCGTGTCTCGTCTCGTGAGATAAGTGTCTCGTCACACCCCTAATAATGATTCAATTTATACCACTTTCATAAATTCAATAAAACCATAATTTAAAAAAAACACATTGTTAAAAAATAGTGGTACATTTTATACAGAAAAGGTACATTGCCATCTTGCAAGTTATTTGAACGCACCATGATGTCATAATTACGACTTCCCAAGTTGTAAATACAAACTTCCCAGGACACCATAAGTGCATCTACTAGGATTAATGATATAAGAAAACTGGGCATTACCAACCTGATCTCACAGGAAAACGTATACGAGGAGGCGATTTTGTACAAAAATCATACAAAAACTTAAAGTTTTTAGCAATAAAGTAAGCATAAAGGTCCAACCCTAACCCCACCCCAACCATAACCATCATATGAAAACATATGAATGAGATTGTACAATTTCATATAAATTAACTACCAATTAGCCAAAATGTAAAATAGTTATGAACTGAGATAGTGCTTGTGAGTGTGAAACACTGAAAGGTTTGTTATGTTTATTACATTAGTTAGGGCAGGCCATCTTATCACGCTAATATGTTAGCTTCAGGGGCGCGGGAAGATGTTTTAGGTTGGGGGTGCTTTTTTGTGTGTGTGTGGGGTGTCACCACATTTGAAGAAACAATATTTAATTCTATACAAGTCTCAACAAGTCTTCAACAAGTCTATAAAACACAAAGCACGACAAGTATAGTCTTGGTGAGAACACTTGTTTAAACAGCATAAATAAAAGGGTTATTGAGCTGTTTGCACTATCATATACAATAAAAGAGAAAACTGTGTACAATAAAATTAATGCAAAAAACCTGCCTACCTTACCAGAGTATGCGAGCGAAGCGGAGCGGAGCTCCACTCATGAACCGCTCACCGGTAAAACGATGTGCGCTCAAATCCCGCTCCGACATGACATTTATCTTTACTGTAGCGTAGCCTACTATACTTGTTGTAGCCATTACAACACGTATTTAGTTTTATATGTTTAAATATTATAATGTTATTTTTTAATTTTGAAAAGTGAACAGGACACATACGATGAGAAATATTTCAGAAGACATGGGGGTCAGAAATGATTTTGACCACTTTATTTTTTGAAAGCCTTTCTTTAAAGGTGAACTATGTAGGATTTTTGCAGTTAAATATCCAGAAACCACTAGGCCAGTGTTATATATTTTGTTCAGTTGAGTACTTAGAATATCCCAAATGTTTCCAACTATTTGTAAATCGTGAGAAATTGCTATTTTAACCGAGGAACCGGGACGTGTGAGCGATGCGTGTGAGGGAGTCGCCTGTCGATTGCGTCATATCTGCGTTCCCCTCGGTTTCCGGTTTTATTCAGTGAAACGCTTTACTCTCACTGCAGTGTGAACAAGTGTCATAGCAGCCGCCGAGCGAACGTCATAACTTCCTTTTCAACACACTCAGATATATCTAATACGATAAACAGAGTTGCGTTACCTCATACTCATGACTGGAAAAGAGGAAGTGGCGCCGGCAACCGTGTCATAATAAAAGTCCCGCCGGCGACTATGCCATAATAACAGTCCTGCTGTTCAATCGCTCCTGCGGCCTTGCTCAGCTCCACAACACTCAGTCCTGCTCTGCTTCAGACTACAGTAATGTTAATAATCACATCCATGAACATGATTTCTGCCCGAGTCCTGTCCTGACTGTTTTCCACCGGCTGTGAGGTGAAGACCACATGTCCCAAGATTCTGCGCTCAAACGTGGCGTCATCAAACTACGCCTTTGTTTTTAACAGGCGACCTCTAGTGGACGTAAAAGTTACATAGTGTACCTTTAAAGTGAATTTCGTTTTGCATAAACTGTATCTTAATTTTAACCATAAGCTAAATAAAAACCCAAAGAAAAGCCATGCTAGTGCTCACCTGTAGGAGGAGGTGTGATGTGTGTGCAGGAGGCGCTGACGCTGTGACTGTATGTTTTGGGTTCAGGACTCAGAGGCACAGACAGGAAGTGATTGAGGTTCTGAGGATGTGTCTGACTCTGAGCCAGACATGGCAAACTGCGGCGAGACGACTTTAGCGTTTTCTCCTTCAAAATCTCACTGATACTGGTGTGCATACCTGCTGAGAGAGAAACATAAAACATACACAACTGAGAGATGGGATTCAAAATACCAACATTTTCACTTTAAAAATAGGGACATATTTATTTGCAAATAAAAAGGCACATATATCTGATGACATACACATTGAGAAATTGTAGCAGGTGGTTGCACAAACGTGTGAATGAATGAATCCAAAACTCCAAACATATAATATAATACTGTAATTATTATTTAATGATTTTGTTGTTGTTTTTTGTTTGTTTGTTTGATTGTTTTGGGTGAGTCAGTTCTTTTGTCCCACGTCTCAAGATTTAGTGTAATCTGAATCTGATCCAAAGACTCTGTAATGCAATTATACCAGTAAAACTCACTTACACTATCAAATGCAAAGGTATAATGATCCCTTACAGGATAGCCAGTGTATTACATTTACTTAATTAAATAACTCCTGGGAGAAGAGTCGGTCTTTAGTGACTCACAAGGTCATCATGATAAAGGATTGACTAATGCCACATGGGCAAGATGCTGTCACAGAAGGCAGTCACAGAAGATGCTGTTTTGGTAATAATTTCCATTATATGGACCATAAGTAAATTGATAAAATAGGTTTCATTTGCAACATTAGTTATTGTGAAGTAACATTGAACAACATTTTAACAATCCATGCAGGTTAATGTTAATTTCTACATGTACTAATATTTTTAACATTTCAAGCTGTAGAAATAAGCATTAACCTATGAATGAATAATAATTAACAATGAACAACTGATACATGTACATTAACCTAGTGCTGTAAATATGTTTATTGTTAGTTCAATCTGTTGTCTATTGATATTTAATGCATTAATATTAGCACATTGATCCTTATTTTAAATTCTTTTGAAAATGCATATTTGAATTAACTTCAAACCCTAACATATATATTTTAAATGCATAGCAACATCATTGACCAGAAACATATAGAATTGTAAAAAAATATCTAATTTTTATATGAATATGGCACATCTGGTGCATTTCAGCTAATATGTATGCAATTCATGATATTGTGGCGTAAAATGGTTAAAGTAACACTAAAGCTTCTTTAAAAATACTTTACATTTGTGAATTATTTGTAGATCTGCTTGCAATGTACAGTCAAACCAATATAATGACATATTATACCCAGAAATTCTTCATTCGGTGCCTAAAATTTGGGAGCAAAATTCTTCAGACACTTTGACCTGAGCATGTTTTGCTGAAGTGTTTTTTCTTTAATTGCTAATGTGACCTTTGACCCCACAGACTGAACAAAATGAAGCATTGCTTGGTCATTGGTTGACCTAAACTGGTATTATCTAATTGTGTAGTTAAATTGAACAGCTGATTGGTTGATTGTAATCCATTACATCCCTTTCTATCAAAGTTATCAGACATTATCAAGATCAATTTGTTCAGCTCTGAGTTATAGTCATATTTATCACCGTTTTCTAAACTATAGCGAATAAACTGTGAGAATGTGAGAAATGTTGAAGGTGTCTGAATACATTTTGGTTTGACTGTACTGTATATACGTTTATGCGTTATGTTAGATACATTGAAATTAATGTAGGCTTGAATAACCGTAGACTGCGATGTTGTGACATTGTGCTTGTACAGTTGCTGACTTTGTACACGTTGAACCTAACAGTGAGACTGTGTTAAATATTAGTGACCCTGGACCAAAAAACCAGTCATACGGGTCAAATTTTTGAAACTGAGATTTATACATCATCTGAAAGTTTGGTTTGTTAGGGCAATATTTGGCCGAGATACTGAGGGCGCAAAAAATCTAAGTATTGAGAAAATGGCCTTTAAAGTTGTCCAAATGAAGTCCTTCACAATGCATATTACTACTAATAATACATTTAAGATATATTTACGGTAGGAAATTTACTAAATATCTTCATGGAACATGATCTTTACTTAAATGGTTAGTTCACCAAAATATGAAAATTAGCCCATAATTTACTCACCCTCAAGTCATCCTAGGTGTATATGACATTCTTCTTTCAGACGAATAAAATCGGAGTTATATTACAAAAGTCCAGGCTAATCCAAGCATTAGAATTGTTTTCATAGTTGCTCTGTTTTTGAAGTCCATAAAAAATGCATCTGTCCATCATATAACTGCTCCACGCGGCTCTGGGGTGTTAATAAAGGCCTTCTGAAGCATATCGATGTGTTTGTGTAAGAAAAATATTCATATTTAAAACTTTATCAAGCAAACTTTCGGACGACCGCCTTCTGTGGAAAAGTGTTGAATGTTGAAAGTGAAACTCAAGATGCGTACGTGACGTCATGACGAGCGGACCTGGTCGCGTTAGTCTTTCGATCGGCAGAGGAACTTTCAACAATTTTTACAGATATTGAACAGGGAAGGCGGTCGGCCGGAAGTTTACTTTATAAAGTTTTAAATATGGATATTTTTCTTACACAAACGCATTATGGGCTAATTTTCATTTTTGAGTGAACTATCCCTTTAATATCCTAATGATGATTTTTGGCATAAAAGAAAAATCAATAATTTTGACCCGTAGAATAGTTTTCAGTCATGTGACTGTTGCGGAGCCCTGGAGGGCAAAACCGCCGTTGAACTCCATAGAACTGCAGCACAAGCCTGTCAAATGTCCATCTTAAAACAAAAATATGTGAACAAGATGCACATTTTGGGCTCTTATGATCCATATACAGCACCTGCTGCAGTATTTCAGTCACTAAAAACAGCGGGACGTTTTTAAAACGCTTAACGTGAAAACACTTATAGGGTGAGTTGCACCAATAAGGATTTATTTAAGCAAAGTTTAACACTAATAAAGGATTTGTTGATATGGGTTTTATTTTAAATCGAGTTGTTGCACCACGTAATTTTAAACACAGATTAATAAACAGATTAGTAAAACCGTTTTAAAGAGCTGATCAAGCAGCAGACGGAGGGTGAAGTGACGACAGGCTAAATAATCCTTAGTGCAACCCACCCGTAGTTGTGAGTGCCGTAATGTACTAAAACAGAGATATTAAAAGAAGGGGAAAAATACGCTTAACGAGAAACCTCGTGTTGCACAAACATCCTGTGTCCATCTGCTTTCCTGTATAAAGTATGCATCATCAATAAGGTTTATATTGAATTTGGTATCTGAATATCACTGTCTTACTGCATTAATACTGACTACAAACCTGGTGAAAATGACTGGCGGTCAATGGAGGAAAGCCTTGTTTTGCCCTCCAGGTGGGCGTTCCTATAAGCGTGTGACGTCACGTGAAAAACGATGTATTGTTGGCTATTGCCACAAATATACCCGTGAGACTTATGACTGGTTTTGTGGTCCAGAGTCACATATAGAACCTCTGTTTGATTCTCAATTATGCAATAATTCAAGTCACATATATTAAATGTTTGAAATATAATTGCTTTCCCATATCACTTTGAAAATGTAGGTGGGATAACTGCGGGCTAAGATGATAAAATATTTAAGGAATTTACCTCAAAGTGAAATTTCGCATCAAGGAAGTAATGTCAAAGGTTGATTGCTAGGTTAATGTTTTACAGCGTCCATTATTCTAACAGTGATGACAGCAATCCTGATGGGGCAGGAAACATAATCCTCTTGGGAGCAATTTCAGTCTATGTTTTGAATGTTATATGAGATGATTATCCTCACTCACACACACACACACACACACACACACACACACACACACACACACACACACACACACACACAGAATGACCCATGTGGCTCCTTTAATAAGCCTTCAACAAATTATAGATTAATGCATAACAGATTAAAAGATTAAAAATGTATGCGTAGCTATACATTAACTATACGCATTTCATTTAAATGTAAATGGTGAAGAATTTTAGGATGCGTAATGTTTGTAAATGTTATTAATAAACGTTAATACACAGAGTTTCTCTTTAAGACAATTATAACATGAATAAGTTGAAATACCAATGCCAAAACAAGCCATAAAAACAAACCTGTCCACATCTCGATAAATGACTCCGCATAACCATTTCATTAAAAAAATATTTCACAGCGTGAAGATAATATGAACGTCTAGTTCAAGGTCACACTAACACACATTCAGTGAAAAAAAGCTCATTTGTAAGGCTGGGAAAATGCCTGGTCTTCCCCACATGACTGCACATAGATAGAGCCGATGTGGATTTTCCTCTCGGAGTGACCTTGCCCATGACAGCTGCATCAATCCAACCCACTCTTAACCCACGGCTAACCTTTTAATACTAAATAGAGCTAACATGAAACCAGAAGCAATGATTCAGAGTGTTAAAGCCGAAGCACAGAGAGAGAGAGAGTTACAGAAAGTTCAAAGAACAACAAACACGTGCAGGGCTGAATTAATCAAGATTTTCTCACATCTCGGATGCATCTTAAGTACTCAAAATCTGTTGAAACCCAAACGCTCAGCCCTCACACATCCCCTTCTTGTAGCAACATGGAATCCAGACACAAGAGAGCAGGGACGGACTGGGGCTAAAAAACAGCCCCGGACTTTCTCCCAAATAGGGCCATCACCCGGCCAGTCGCCCCTAGCCGTGTGCAACAGACACTAGCCAGGATGTACTATGCCACAATACTGTCAGACTATCAGACAAGGTATTCACAACAAGTAACATCTCAAAACCTATGGCTAGGCCCTCTTAATTTTGTCTGTGAAGCTTTCACAAACAACCACCAGGTCTTTGCCAATTCCACAATAATAAACACAAATATGAAATACTGCACTCTGATGGAAGACAGGCAGAAAGATCAAGCTAGGATTTTTTGGTTAAAAAAAAATGTAGTCAATTATTTAGCACCCTTCCTTGTATGTTAGCACGTTTAGAGTGGTAGCAATGCATGCCTGATGTTTTCCCGTTTAATTCAATACCTTAGTCTTCATTCTAGCATAAAATGTGAGCTCACTACAACCTCTCATATACAACAAAGTGAATGAAAGAAATGAAAACCAATGCAATACGAGGATGAATGTCCAAAAGATGACACCCACAGACTGTTTTTAAATGGGGTTGGATACATATTTTTTGCTTTTAAACTATGTGTGTGTGTGTGTGTGTGTGTGTGTGTGTGTGTGTGTGTGTGTGTGTGTGTGTGTGTGTGTGTGTGTGTGTGTGTGTGTGTGTGTGTGTGTGTGTGTGTGTGTGTGTGTGTGTGTGTGTGTGTGTGTGTGTGTGTGTGTGTGTGTGTGTGTGTGTGTGTGTGTGTGTGTGTGTGTGTGTGTGTGTGTGGACTGGTAATCATCACGTTATGGGGACAAAATGTCCCCACAAAGATAGCAATATCCGAAATCCTCATCCTTGTGGGGACATTTTTAGGTCCCCATGAGGAAAACATCTTATAAATCAGACTAAGTGATGTTTTTTGAAAATGTAAAATTGCAGAATGTCTCCTGTGAGGGTTAGGTTTAGGGGCAGGGGCAGTGTAGGGGGATAGAATATATGGTATGTACGGTATAAAAACCATTACGCCTATGGAAAGTCCCCATAAAAGATGAAAACACTACATGTGTGTGTGTGTGTGTGTGTGTGTGTGTGTGTGTGTGTGTGTGTGTGTGTGTGTGTGTGTGTGTGTGTGTGTGTGTGTGTGTGTGTGTGTGTGTGTGTGTGTGTGTGTGTGTGTGTGTGTGTGTGTGTGTGTGTGTGTGTGTGTGTGTGAGAGAGAGAGAGAGATTTTGGTTAGATGACAGTTGTAGGTTACAGTTTGACAAGAGTTTACAGTTTGACAAAAGCACAATGTTTTGTTTTATTGCGAGTGTACACAAATATAAGTAAACACTTTGCAGTTTGAACGATGTCCTGTATGAACAAAATGACAGAGTATGTATTGTTTCCACTGTTCCATCGCGCCCGCGCCTCTCTCTCTCTCTCTCATACACACACACACACACACACACACATCACGTCTCTCTCTAACAGTAGTTCCGCATTACATTAATTTTTGCGTGAGTTTTATTTATTTTTATATCGTGTATATAAAAGCTCAGGCTCAGCTTCCACTTGCTGGTCCTCTACAGTCTCAGTCTGGCTAAGCGATGTAGTGCTGCTGGCAGTTGCACTGCAACCAAAAAGCTCTGTAAGCTTTTTACACTTTGCTGCATCAGTCTCGAGAGACTTGGTCCTCTTTTCTTTAACTTTTTCCCATCCACCTTTCTCCTTACGTTTTCTGCTAACCATTCTGCCTGCGATTTGATTCTGGAAATCCGGGGACCAATCACAAACTGGCTAGGCCGACTCCTCGACTCTTCTTCCTCAGTTTTTTTTTTTTTTGTTGCACATAGTAGCATATAAGTGATCGTATTAGTGCCCCTGCTGTTGGCTGTTCATATTGCGTTATTAGACTTTTTTTTATTTATTTTTTTGCTGACGGCCGGGCGACGGCCCTCGGTTGGACGGCCGTTCTGGACTTTTCCAGAACACACAGATTGTCAATCTGTCCCTGCAAGAGAGAAATCTTTGGAAAAACTTTTGCTACATTAACCCTTAAACCTATACCTTTGGGTCTTTAGTGACCCGGGACGTCATTCACCACCTCCTCCTCTTTCATTGTAGTTAGACATCAACCTTCTTAGTATTCCTTTAATAAATTAATTAATTCATAATTTATAAAAGATTGTCTGTTTTCCCATTCATTTTTTTGTAAAAACTATATAGGGTCGCTAACGACCCGAGGTGTGTAACAGTGTAAGTATATTTTTCTCAGCACAACAATAATTGAATCTTTGATGACTGAATAAGTGCAGTTCACCTTTACTCCACAAGGGGGCAGTGTCTGATACTCAATGATGAAGTGACGTTTCACTCATAGTCACCGCAGGCAGAAAACAAAAGAATCGGAGGAATCATTAGCAAAACTTGAAACGGCTCAGATTTACTACAGAGCAAGTTCTGAACGAGTGTCAATGTCACTATGCGGTTCCTTGAGTGTTCTGGGGTGTGTTTCCTGTACGACAACGCAACTCGCTGCTCAACCACCATTGTGCAATGCATAGTTAGAAAAATAGACTAGCTAGTCAGTTATGGTTTCCCAAAACCGAAGTAACATGGTCATATATAACTTTAACCATATTGGTTCAACAATATAGGACTGTCACATACACATATGGTGGAGTAATAATTTTTGCAAATGAATCAATTAGATCTTTAATTCAAGATCTCTAATCACGTTTAGATCCAGTATGGCGTAACCACCGTACGTGTTGCTCCTATATACATGCAGTTCATTCAGTCAGTTGCTTTCTCACACAATGTCATTTCTTTGAGATGCTGCTGCTGAAAAATGGCATCATCATTTTTTAGCCCCGTTATGTGCTTTATTTGATGTTTGATTCATCGTGGGCTCCCTCTTACACACTCATGTTTGCATTTGTGCACATGCGCACTCTTCAAAAACAGCACTGATTGTTGACACGCTAATATACATTATATTGCCAAAAGTATTGGGACACCCCCCCCCAACCATTGAATTCAGGTGTTCAATCACTTCATGGCCAGATGTGTATAAATTAGCCACTAGGCCTGCAGACGCTTCTACACACATTAGTGAAAGAATGGGCTGCTCTCAGGAGCTCAGAGAACTCAAGCGTGGGACCGTGATCGGTTGACACCTGTGCAATAAGTCCATTCGGGACATTTCCTCACTACTAAATATTCCACGCTCAACTGTTAGTGGTGTTATAACAAAGTGGAAGCAATTGGGAACAACAGCAACTCAGCCACGAAGTGGTAGGCCACGTAAAATCACAGAGCGGGGTCAGCGCATGCTGAGGGTCACAGTGCGCAGAAGTGGCCAACTTTCTGCAGAGTCAAGAGCTCCAGACCTCCAAACTTCATGTGACCTTCAGATGAGCTCAAGAACAGTGTGTAGAGCTTCAGGGAATGGGTTTCCATGGCTGAGCAGCTCATCCACGCCTTACATCACCAAGTGCAGTGCAAAGCGTGGGATGCAGTGGGGTAAAGCGCGCCACCACTGGACTCTAGAGCAGTGGAGACGTGTTCTCTGGAGTGACCAATCACGCTTCTCTGTCTGGCAATCCCATGGACGAGTCTGGGTTTGGCGGTTGCCAGGAGAACGGGACTTGCCTGACTGCATTGTGCCAAGTGTACAGTTTGGTGGAGGTTTGGTATAACTTCATATTAATCCCTACGGATTAAGAATGGGATGTCATTAAAGTTCATGTACACGTAAATGCAGAACTTTTGGCAATAGAGTGTAAATAGATTAAAATGTATATTTAAATTGATTTAAATTTATAGATTGTACTGCAAAAAGCAGACCTTGAGGGCCAGAGTTGAGAAACCCTGACCTACTGTATATGATATTCTGATCTATAAATATTTCTCAGGCCCCTCCTTCAATGTAAGTCTATGTAATTCTTTGCCCGTTTCACTGTCCAAAAGTCCTGCGATTAGATGGGTAATAACACAGCGCATGATATGAGGCATCACTCATAGGTAGTACTAAGCAGTACCAAGAAAATACATATACATGTTAATGAACAACATAGGACAACTAATGACTCATTTCAAGAAATATCTGATTCACCTTTCTCATAAAATAGAAAGAGAGCTTATCGGAGCTCAGTTGAAAGGACAAATAAATGAAAGCTATCATCACTCTGTCCCTTCTCTTATTACCTTTCTTGTTAAAAGGATGGTTTACCCAAAAATGAAAATTATCCCATAATTTACTCACCCTCAAGCTATCCTAGGTGTATAAGAGTTTCTTCTTTCAGCCAAACATAATCAGGGATATATTAAAAATATCCTGGTTCTTCCAAGCTTTATAATGGGAGTGAATAGTACTTTGAAGATTTTGAAGCCCATCCATCCATTATAAAAGTGCTCCGGTTAATAAAGGCCTTCTGAAGTGAAGCCATTACATTTCTTTCTAAGAAAAATATCCATATTTATAACTTTATAAACTATAACCACTGGCTTGAGTCTTGTTCTGGCGAAAGAGTGACCTCTGACCCGAAACATGACGTAAGATGTAGGAGTAGTGTAAGCTTTAGGTGAGAGTCGACAAACTCAAGCTCCTCCCACATTTATCTTTAACTATTCTCATTTTAGACTTCTAATTCGTGACCGGTGTTTTGTTTTGCTCCATCCTCTGCTCTTCCACATTCATCAATATGTCAGAACTCGACTCTTGTCCGGCCGTTACTGGAAGCCAGTGATTATGGTTTATAAAGTTATAAATATGCAGAGGTGGAAAGATTAACACAATATTCTACTCAAGTAAAAGTACTATTACTTCAATGAAATTTTACTTAAGTACAAGTAAAATTACCGGTCTAAAAATCTACTCAAGTAAAAGTAAAAAATAGAGTTACTTTTTTTAACAGCGGGGGTGGGGGACTTTCACGATATGATAACCATCTCAGAAAACATCAGAGTTTCACAGTATCACGGTATTAAACAATTATTTAATAAATAAACTGTATTATTAAATTATGGTTATTATTATCATGAGTTAAAATGTGATGTTGTATGATTTAATACAAACATATTATCAAAAATGGTGGCAATCAAATAAAATGTAACAAACTTGTATCCTTTTATTTTTTGGCAAAGTGCTGCAAAACAGAGATTTACTCAATTAAACCGTGGATTTAAAAAGTATATTCTTAAATTTTGTTAAAATATGTATTATTGTTGTTATTATTTTGACAAGTACATTCTATTGTAGGCCTAAAATAGTAATATATTCCTGCCATAATTTCTTCTAGTTAAATCAAACGTTGTAGTGAACGTGAAGACCTGTTTCATTGTGTATTTGACAATGGTTTTTATTAAAATGAAATGATGAAAATGCTCATTAGGGGTTCTCTCAGATCAGCTCTGGAAATGTTCATGTGTTTTCATTCAGCCAGAATTTTTTTTTTGGGGGGGGTCCCATCTTAAAATGAGGGGGCAACATACACACACATATATTTATATAGCTTAACACATATACATAAAACATCTTAACACCTGCACACATTTAAAACAGCATATTTACTTCACAGTTCCAGCAGAACAAACATAACAGCCTACAACGTAGCTCGGCGATTTCCTTTTACACGAGTCTACAAGGGCGATTATAAAAAGTGTCATCATACTCTGTCCAGAGAATCCACCAAAACCGCAGGGAAAGATTTAAACGCAAATATATACAGCTGAACACCTGTACTTTAAACCCTTTAAAGTTACAGCATTTTAACTTCACTGTTTTAGCATCATTACAGCACACAACATAGCTCAGCGGCTATAATTCAAACCATGGGATTACCTTTTACATGACAAGGCGGAGTCAACAGGGGCGATTATTAAAAATGTCAATGATGTCATCATAGTCCAGAGAATCCAAAAGTTCCCGCATTATTTAAACGCAAAGTTGTCGTGTGATCTCAACGATGATTCGACTCTTCCTACTATTGAGAAACGTCTTTCGACACTACAGGAAGTCATTGGTAGTGTGATCATTATCTTTAAGAGTCTACTTATGTTTGGGAAGACATCAGAGGGGCAGGTGTCCAAAACCTCCATGGGGGAAGAGAAAGAGTGGCCATCGTCTATTTTCTTGCACAGAGGTTGAAAGGAAGTGCGTAGTTCGGCTTCTTCAAATGAAACGCCATGGTGTTTGCAGGGCATCCTCAGTAGCTCGCCTTTTGAAAAGAAATCAGAGCCGGGCAAACACGCAGCTGCTGCACGCATTAATCCACATTGATCCTCTTTGAAGCGGCTGTCCAGTTCAGTGATTTGTCGGTCTAAAATATCAATCTATAGTTTGTTGAGATCAGCATTGTCCTTTATTGCTGTGGATTTGCCTAAACTACATGAAACCAGAGACTCTCTCAGTCGGGCCGGAAGCGTTCTTACTCTGGTGCTGGTGACATCCCAGCTGGAAATGGAATTATTTTCCATCAGTTCATCCGTCAACTTTAAAACTTTGGTGAAATCCTTTTGCACATTTTCTCGGAACTGTACATACATATCCCTTATAGATTTTTGATCAGCGATAGGCAGTCGATAACTGATATTGTGCTGCTCTGTAAAGCCCTGGTAGCAACATCACTGGTCTCAAATGATTTCCCAAATGTCACCAACAGAAATAACAAATGTTTTGTCTAAATTTGATGCATGAGGAAATCAGCTACCAGTTTGTTTGGGAAAACTCCTAGCCTGGATGCCAGCTGAACTTAGCCCCGCCCACAACATTTGAGGTCAGGAAGTTCGGTCTGGACTTGATCCGTTGTGGAGCAACTATGCTTGAACCAAAGCTGTTCGGACCAATCAGATTGTCAGGGCGGACTTTATTGATTGTCAGTGACGTAATCATCCACGTCACCAAAGAGCGCTTGGGTTGAATTTGTTTACTAAATGGAGAACTTGTTCATATATGCGTTCACCTTTACTATTTCTCTCAGAAATGATGACCGTGTTGGTAAGTACTCCGTGTATCCTTAAATTATTTTTACAACACTGGCAAAGATCGTTTACACTCATCTTCTTCTTCTACTTCTTCCAGCGTGTGTGCAGTTGAGTTCTGTTGACAACTATGCGTCGCTCAACATACATCACTTACTCCGTTACTCTGATTGGTTGTAGGTCTATCCAATTGAGGCCTTTCCTGGTTCGGTTGAAACTAGGGATGCACCGAATCCAGGATTCGGGTTCGGATATTGGGCTTTTTGACGGGGTTCGGTTTCTGCCGAACCTCCGAATTTTTTTCCACCGAACCCGAACCTTAGGCTTGCACTACGCGCGCTCCGCTGGTCGAACTTAATGACGCCGCCGTTGAAAGTGAAAATGGAACTCATGAACAGAAAAACAGAAAACTTTTTTTTTTGGTCAAATAAAAACAGCAGGCCTAGGCTACCTCAATCCACACCTTGTATGTTTTTTTTTTAAGTAACATGTCTAAGTGATGTGGGTAAGTCTGGAGCGCAGCCTGTTGGAAGCAGCGGCGAGAAGAACATACGCGACAATGTTTACTTTAGTAAACTTGACCAAAACACACTTTGAAAAGCCTTAAACAAGGCTTCAGATGGCACTGATGTCCCGGGAATACAGAGATAACGCCTCGCTAGAGCGGCCAGCCTCGGGGAGCGCCTTTCATTTGCTTTCCACCAGTCAGGAGCTTGTTCTACTGCTGTATTTTTCTGTCGAAATGGTCCCACACAGTAAGCTTTTCCATTGCTTAATTTTGCGAGATACAGTATATCTTGTTTGTGGTTGCACATGTCGACGCGCTCCGTGAGCGAACAAATAATGCTATACAGCACATTTTTCTTAACCATGCATAAAAAAATAAAAGCGTTAAAAACATTTAAACCATTTAACTGATAGTATTAATCGGTCAAAGTTCTTACTTTCGTTTAATGGTTAAATGGTCAATAGCATCCCTTCACTGCTGTGGACATTGTTTACTTCACTAATGTGTTTACTTTATCTTAACTAGTGGATTCAGTATTTGGCTGAACCCCAAAAATCTGGATTTGGTGCATCCCTAGTTGAAACACGCCCCATAATCACAGCCCAATGGAGCAGTATCATGCTGCATTCACACCAAACGCGAATAGAGCGTCTGGCGAGAGTGATTTCAGTGTTAAGTCAATGTAAAAGCGTGTTGACGCGCGTCTGGAGGTCCCGCGGCGCGAAAGGCGCGTTTCGCGAGAATGACGAGAATTGGACACAAATTGAGCGTCTTGCACAATATGCGCGTTACACGCGAGTGGTGTTTTTGTGCATTCACGCGTTTGAAGCGAATTCGCGTCTGACGCCCGAGTTGAAAAATTTGAACTTTGGCGTCAATTCACGTTAACCAATCAGGAGCCTGCTTGCTGCGGTCACGTGGTAAAGTAACGTGATGAGAAACCAGCATTATTTAAAAATACTACTATTGTGTCACAAAATGTAGTTTTAAAACTTTTTCAGGTGAGAATGTAGTTGTTTAAAGCTCAAATCTGTGGTTTATTTATAAAGAGAGCGCCTATTTAAAAAAAATAATCTTGTGTTTTTGGAGTTGTGAGATCCAGGCGATCACCGGATGCTCAGCGCTCATTAACCCCGGCGAGAGCAGCCTCGGCCAGTCCTTCTGACGTTTGCCGCTGGCTCTGATGTCCTGTAGTGGTTCATCTTGTGTGGATCTAACGGCCGATCTTTGGTGTCATGAATCTATAATTTGTTGTCTGCCAAATTGTTTTGACTAAGGGCAAAGAGAAGTTTCATAACTTTATTTTTTAAGGATATTTAAATATACACGCAGTGAAGATAATGTAGGAGTTGCCTGGACCACATTTGTGTGGCTATTAATGCTTATTATATATTTGTAATGAAAATGAAAAGAGGCAGAGTGGTGTTTTATGACATATTTCTCCTGGAGCGCCTTGAACGCGCGCCTATTTCGCTTCAAACGCTCGATTTCTACACGCGTCCAATTCGCAGCGGACGCGCAAATGGATTAAAAATGTTCCTGCGTCAAACTAGACGCGGTAGACGCGATTTTGACTTTGTTTGTTGTGAACGCAGCATCAGACTCATATTCTGACTAGAATCTGAGTATGACGACGTCAGGCTAGAGAACTCCGGCAGCGTTTCTAAAATTACTTCAAATAACGCCCACCTTTGCTGATGGAGCCAGATTTCGAGTTCCACCTTGTATCTGTAGATTGTTCAAGTTCAAGACCCCTTCTTTGAGGATAAAGCTCCTTCTGGATCTCTATAAAACTTGCACATACAAGACGTTTGGAAAAGTACGCTTTGGAATCAAGTGCACACCACCCTTGTTACCCGGAATAACAGAAGCCCCATCAAAGCCAAAGCCAACGCAGAGAGATGGATCAAAACTGCAATGGCTCAATGACTTGCAAAATCTTTGCAGGAATCCCATTAGCGCTCATATCTCCCGTTTCAACGAATCCAACCGCTCTCTCTTTGACTTTGTCTGCATGAACTTTTCTTACACACACATGCGTTTTGAAATGTTCTTGCATTCATCAGCCATAATTGCGTAGGATGGCGTCTCATGCAACTCAGATCTTTCGTAGAAGTAGCGAGGCTGCACATTCAAGTCACTCGGCCTGAATTTCTGCACTCATTAGTCTGGCGTTTTTTGGTATCTCCTGGAGACGATTTTGCACGTTTGGGTCATGCTTGGCAAGTAAGCTAAACAGTTCCCAAATATTGCCCTTATTTAAGGCCTCTTCATTTTCGCTGTGGCCACGTAAAGCAATGCCTTAACAATGTCAATGAGCACTTTCACATGTTCACGGTTTTTCTCCACAAATGTGCGGTCATCCCGAAAGAGCTGGTTTAAAACAGTACCCTGGGTTCCCTTTCGAGGGAACTCGCACTGCATCGGGACGACGCTTTGGGGATGCTCCCTTAGCATCAGCGAATCTGAAACCAGAATGCCAACTAGGCCAATCCGATTGGCGTGCGTGATGACGTCATTGTGACGGCATACCCGGAAGTATAAAAGGGGAGCTGGAACGTAATGGCGGTAGTTATTGCTCTTCAGCAAGCGCTATCTGTCAAACTGTCTGTCTATTTACTGTTGTATGTCAGTGAAAGTGTGTGATTGAAATGAAGTGTGAAAAAGTGAGAGAGTTCAAGCAGTGTGTGCATCCTTGCCCTCGCTACATGTCGGGCTCGGATACACACCTGCTGTGTGTGCACTGCCTGGGCGTTCAGCATGCTCGAGCGGCTCTCGAGGGAGCCGCTTGTGAGCATTATGAAAGCTGACGCTCAGAGTGCTCCGCTCTCGGCGTGAGCCCCGTGGATCGGTCCCGCATCCGCCGAGGCGGTGCGGCGAGGCTGGTCATGGGGCTCACGGATGGACTGTCAGCGGGACTGGGACTGCTGAGGCATCTTCCCAGTCTTTATCTGACAGTTCAGATGTTCTCCTTCCCCGTGTGGAAGCCCGCGCTGCGGCTTCTTCCCCCGGGGCGGAGGACGCGATGTGTGAGAGGTCTGATTCTGAGGAATTAGACGTACTCAGCATCGAGGCAGTCAAAGTCATAAGCACTTCTTAAATATGCAAGATTCCATCCACGCGATTGCTGGAAAAAAAAAAGGAAAAAAAGGCAGCGCGCAGGTTATGGGTCTGCAATTAATGTGAACACACGCGATCGGTGTGCATGAGATACTGGTTGGCTTAACGGACGAGTCCGTATAGTAAAATAAATCAGTATTTGTCTGTTATGGCTGCATTTAAGTCTGAGGATTTAAATGAGATATTATCTGACTCTGAGGAGTTAGATATTCAGTCATTTCAGACCATGTTTCACTGTATTGTGTGACACTGTTTGGCTTTTTTCTCGAGGGATGAAAGCCAATTGTATTATGACGGCTTCAACCACGTTGCTGAGGCAACGCGGGGTCTATGAGTCCGTATAAATACAAATAAAACAGTGTCGTCTGATTAAATACGGCTACATTTAATTCTAAGGAATTAAAATTAAATATAATCTAACTTTGAGGAGTTAGATATTCAGCCTATCATTCAGACTATGTTTCACCTTATTGTGGCTGCATTTAATTCTGAGGAATTAAATTAAAATATTATCTGACTTTGAGGAGTTAGATATATTTTTTATTCAGCCTATTATTCAGATCAGGTTGCACGGGTTTGGTGATTATGATGGCATTTAATTCCGAGGAATTGAGTGTCATGTTATCCGACTTTGATAAGTTGGATACTTTAATTCTGTCACCCAAGCGTGTTTAACTTGTGAACTGGATATTCATCTAAGATGGAGCCCTCCTGAAGTTGATGTCGTTCTCGCCGCCTTGTGGCCTGCGGGACACATCAGTTTCAGGCAATTGCTAATCGCAGTGTCCGCCCTAGGGTTGTGGCCCTGTTGAGCTGCTCCCTTAGATGAGGCCCCCTGCTGGCCAGCCCCCTCTCCCGGGTAGGAGCGATCGAGGTCGCTTCCCCTGTGGAGTTTTCGGGAATCGATGCTGTGTTCCCGCCGTCTAGTACGCTTCGGGCCACATCGTTTCCCCGTGCACGCGTGCTGCACCAGCCGCCTCTAGCAAGACTTGCGGTGGTCCAGCAAACGCGTACGCACACCGAAAATCTTCTTCGATTTCGCCCTGCCGGTAAGCCGCTTCAGGGGGTCGGGGAGGAGGCTCGGTTGACACCCGAGACCGGCCTCGAGAGGCTGGTTCCCTTAGCAGATTATCTCGGCGCATGGTTATGCCTCCGAATATATCAGCTTGGGGCCTGCGACTGTAGGAAGGGGCATACAGACTGCAGTCCGATTACCTTCCCCTGAAGTTCAGTGGGGTGGTCTGGACGGCAGTGGTCCCTGGGCAGGTTCGGGTAATGGAACAGGAAGTTCACTCCCTGCTGGTAGGGAGGCCACAGAATGTGCTCCTCCGCCAGACAGGGAGTCCGGGCTCTACAGCCGGTACTTCACAGTTCCTAAGAGGGATGGCCAGTTGCATCCAACTTTGGACCTGAGGTACTTGAATCGTTCTCTGAGGAGATTCAGATTCAAGATGCTTAGCAATTCCTCCATTGTGATTCAGATCCAGTCTGAGGACTGGTCTGTCACGATGGGTCTGAAGAGGATTCATACTTCCCTGTATCCATCCTTCTGTGTCACAGGAAGTTCCTGAGGTTCGCTTTTTGGGGCAAAGCGTACCAATATCGGGTTCTTCCAGGCGGCCTAGCCCTTTGAGACTCTACACACAGTAGCGTGTTGTCACCTTCTCAGAGAACTGTGTTCCTGGGAGTCGTATGGGATTCTCTACGTTGTGGGCACAATTGTCTCCCGAACGTATCGAGTCCATACGGGCGGTGGTCTCTAAAAAGAAGCTAGGCCACAGCATCACTGTGAAGCAGTTTAAGGCTGCTGGGGCTCATTGCGGCTGCGTCCAACAGAATATCTCTTGGCCTGCTGCATGAGACCCTTACAGTGGTAGCTGGGAATCAAGGGGTTTTCCTCGGGGGGGAAAACCATTCTGTATGATCAGGGTAACGCGCAGATGCCTTCGTTCCCTAGTCATATGGAAGAAACCTTGGTTTCTGTCCCAGGGGCCAGTGTTGGGAGCGTTCTGTTGCCGGTAATCCGTTTCAACAGGCGCCTCCCTCACTGGCTGGGACGTGGTTATGGGAAGTAAACCAGGTGGCTTTCCTTGAGGGGAAATCCATTCTGTATGATCAGGGTAACGCGCAGATGCCTTCGTTCCCTAGTCATATGGAAGAAACCTTGGTTTCTGTCCCAAGGGCCAGTGTTGGGAGCGTTCTGTTGCCGGGAATCCGTTTCAACAGACGCCTCCCTCACTGGCTGGGACGTGGTCATGGCGGCCGCTTTGCGAGAGGTCTGTGGGAGACCAGGCATTTCTCCTGGCACATCTACTGCCTGGAAATGCTGGCGGTCTACAAAGCTCTGAGGAGCTTTTTCCCGGACCTCCGCGGCCACCATGTACTGATACGGAGGTAAACCAGGTGGCTTTCCTTGAGGGGAAATCCATTCTGTATGATCAGGGTAACGCGCAGTGGCCTTCGTTCCCTAGTCATATGGAAGAAACCTTGGTTTCTGTCCCAAGGGCCAGTGTTGGGAGCGTCCTGTTGCCGGGAATCCGTTTCAACAGACGCCTCCCTCACTGGTTGGGGCACGGCAGGGGGGTTTGAGGTTGCGCCCTCTTTGCAGACTGGCGCATCACATCCTCCTGTGGCCCCAAGGGAAACTGTAGTCCATCAGGGCAATGTATGTCCCGGGGGTCCAAAATCAGGGAGCAGACATCCTGTCGAGGCAGGGGCTGAGGCCCGGGGAGTGGCGACTCCACCCAGAGGTGGTGGAGGCCATATGCAAGAGGTTCGGCCCAGTGGAAGTGGATCTGTTTGCGTCTCGAGAGACGTCCCACTGTCCACTGTGGTTTTCCCTCACGCATCCAGCTCCGCTGGGGCTGGATGCCATGGTGCAGACGTGGCCGAGGCTGCGTCTGTACGCATTTCCCCCGATTGCTCTGCTCCCGGGAGTCCTGGAAAGGGTCCGTCGACAGGGGGTCAGTCTACTTCTGGTAGCACCCCGTTGGCCGACTCGAGTTTGGTTCTCGGATATCATAGCTCTGCTAGCAGGTCAGCCGTGGGAGATTCCTCTGAGGAGGGATCTCCTATCTCAGGCGGCGGGTACGATATTTTACCCCCGCCCGGAGATTTGGAACCTGTGGGTCTGGCCCCTGAGGGGACCAGGTTCATAGAGGCTGGCCTATCGGCAGACGTCATAGAGACCTTACTCCGTCTAGTGGCTCCGTCTACGAGGAGACTGTACAGCTTCAAGTGGAATGTATTTTCCACTTGGTGCAGAGAACGTGAGGTGGACCCAGTTAACTGCCCAGTGGCTTCAGTGCTGGAGTTCCTCCAAGATCGTTTCTCTGCAGGGCTTACCCCGTCCACACTCAAGGTGTACGTGGCTGCCATTGAGGCTTTCCACACTCCTTTGGGTGATGGGCCTCTGGGTAGGCACCAGCTGGTTGTACAATTCCTCCGTGGGGCTCGGAGGATGAGGCCTGCGGCTCGGTCCAGAGTTCCAACCTGGGACCTGGCAGTGGTTCTCGAAGGATTGGCTGAGGCCCCCTTCGAACCATTGGAGTCGGCTGGACCAAAGGATCTGACCCTTAAGGTGGCTTTTCTCCTTGCCATTACCTCTCTCAGGAGAGTGGGAGATCTCCAGGCCTTGGCGGTAACGCCGACCTGCCTGGAGTTTGCCCCGGGAGGAGTAAAAGCCATCTTACACCCTAGGCCGGGCTACGTGCCTAAGGTGCCATCAAGGGTGGTCAGGTCATTGGTCCTGCAGGCATTTCATCCTCCGCCTCATGTGACGGCGGAAGAGGGGAGACTTCACCTACTCTGCCCGGTTAGGGCGCTCAGAGTTTATTTGGCGAAGTCTGCACAGTGGAGGAGATCACAACAACTGTTGGTGTGTTTTGGCTCACCTAAGAAGGGATTGCCTGCGTCTACTCAGACAATCAGTAATTGGATTGTCCAGGCGATTACCATGGCCTATCAGGTGCGCAGTTTGCCTTCACCTGTGGCTGTGAGGGCTCATTCCACCAGAGGCATGGCCTCTTCGGTGGCCCTTCTTTCTGGGGTCCCCTTGCAGGATATCTGCGAGGCGGCCGGGTGGGCTACCCCACACACTTTTATCAGGTTTTATAGCCTGGATCTCCCTACGACGCCTGGTGCTAGGGTGCTCCAGTCCTAGCTGTGCCCGGTTTCCGGCTTCACACTAGGGCAGGCGCTACCCTTCGGTGTGGCCTAGTGGGTACTCGTTCCCCAAAGCGTCGTCCCGATGCAGTGCGAGTTCCCTCGAAAGGGAACTGCTCGGGTTATGTATATAACCCTTGTTCCCTGAGAAGGGGAACGAGCACTGCATCCCGACGCCACACCTTGGCGCGCCTGGAGCGCATGCTTCAGAGCAATTACTACCGCCATTACGTTCCAGCTCCCCTTTTATACTTCCGGGTATGCCGTCACAATGACGTCATCACGCACGCCAATCGGATTGGCCTAGTTGGCATTCTGGTTTCAGATTCGCTGATGCTAAGGGAGCATCCCCAAAGCGTCGTCCCGATGCAGTGCTCGTTCCCCTTCTCAGGGAACAAGGGTTATATACATAACCCGAGCAGTTTTATGGGTTGCTTTATATGCCTCATATTTACAAATGGAAAGGGATTTAGATTTGCTGGCTTGGTGTCTGATGCATGACCTGCGGAGGTGTTTCCAGTCTGTGAATCCATCGCAGATGAACGCTTTTGGAAAATGCCGACATGCTTTGCAAAACACAGCATTACTTGTTGAACTATATTCAAGACATGTGAATTCATTGTACCATTTTGTGTGATGTTTTTTTCCGGCAAACTCAGTGTAGGGAAATGTGGTCATCACTGGTTGTGAAGGTGGTTCATCAATCGCAGACAAGTCATTGGGCATTGTGCCGATCTGTGTCCTGAGAAGCCTCAGGTGCCGCTTCACTCGCTGTCACCTCATAGTAAGCTGAAGCAGACTCAGATGTAGATGGCACATTTTCTCTTTCCCGCTCATCTTTCTGTGTTTTAAAAACGGCACTAGCCATTTGGTCAAAGACTAGAGACAAACTTCCAATACACAAGGACATTGACTCACAATCATTGACTCCCACTCATTTTTACTCACAATCAATCTGTCCCAACTGTATATAGTATTTCTCCTGCATCTTATGCATGTCCTTATTCTATATTAGCCCAGTTATGATTCTTTAGTTATGTCAGTGCAACTTAAAATGCTGATATCCAAAGATGATGTATCATTACTTTAATCATTACATCTTGCTTGGTATCAAAAGAAACCTCTTTTCATTTCAGAATGAATGGTGTATAGTATGTTTTGATTAAAAAGCATCATAATATTTATGCCACAAATTCTCCATGTCACCATAAACATGCAAATAGGGATAAGATAGGACAGACTTTCTGCTGATCATCTTTTTAAGAGTTCCCCGATTAGGCACATCTCGGCTCAATCTCTTTTGAGACACCCCAATTTCCTCCTTCTGGAAACTATCTTCAAGTTCACTTTTTCTGAGCGGTGATCTAAATATTTGTGGCTTGACACATATGTAAAGTTGACAGGCCTGCGCGGCAGTTCTATGGATATTATTTTCCCCTCCAGGTCTCTGTGTGAAAACTATTAATTAATCCTGGAGTGTCAGGTTCAGAAATTTCCCTCTGAACATAAACTGAACACAGCATGAAAGTTTCTGAGACCGTATAAAACACATGAATATTTAATGAGGTAAGCAATGAGGCAATTTATGATTGATTGTCTGCTGCTGAACAACTCACTGTAACACATTGTTTGACACTGTAAACTCAAACTCTGCTCTGTGCCAGGGTTTCATAAATGTGCTGGACTAAAACTAGTGTGTGAAATTCTGCTTAATTCAGGGTTCAAACTGAAAAATTATTTAAATTAGGTGTTTCCAAAAATGACCTTGTTTTTAAGGCAGAATTGCATGTAGCCTATCCTTTGTCAGGTAAAGAATTCAGTGGGGGGGTAAATCCAATTGGCGAATGAGGCAGGAGGAATGTTGAAAATTGAATTTTATCTATAAATAATAGTTCAGTCAGTGTAATTAAAAATTGATTATTTTAACCCAATATTTGTGTGTGTGTGTTTATGCATATAAGAGTATTGTGGCATTAGCTTAGCGACATGCTAACATCAAACTTTACTAAAATCAATTAGTCAAGTGGAGCACTATTTGTGTGCCTTTATAAAGCAAATCGGTAACTTGAGGTTGCATGATGGTTAGGATAGGCAGTAAGCAGCTTTAAACCCCTTACATACGCTAAAAAACACCACTCTGCCTCTTTTTCATTAAAAAAATATATTAAACATTAATAGCCACACAAATGTGGTCCAGGCAACTCCTACATTATCTTCATTGCATGTATATTTAAATATCCTAAAAAATAAAGTTATGAAACTTCTCTTTGCCCTCAGTCAAAAGATTTGGCAGACAAAAAATGATGATTCATGACACCAAAGATCGCCCGTTAGATCCACACAAGATTAAATTATATCTCATGTTTAACCACCACAGAGACATCAGAGCCAGCGGCAAACGTCAGAAGGACTGGCCGATGAAAGGCTGCTCTCGCCGGGGTTAATGAGTGCTGAGCGCCCACTGATCGCCTGGATCTCACAACTCCACAAACGCAAGATTAATTTTTTTAAATAAGCGCACTCTTTATAAATAAACCACAGATTTGAGCTTTAAACAACTACATTCTCACCAGAAAAAGTCTTAAAACTACATTTTGTGACACAATAACAGTAGTATTTTTAAAATATTGCGAGGTTTCTCATCACGTCACTTCATCAAGTGACAGCAGCGAGCAGGCTCCTGATTCGTTAACGCGGCGCAAATACACGCCAAAGTTCAGATTGTTCAACTCGGGCGTCAAACGCGAATTCGCTTCAAACGCGCGAATGCACAAAAAGCACCAAATAAAATCACTTGCGCGTAACACGCTTATCGCGCAAGACTGTCGATTCGCATCATTCGCGCAAACCGTCAACGCGTCTTTCCATTGACTTAACATTGAAATCACTCGCTCCAGACGCTCTATTCGTGTTTGGTGTGAATGTGTGGTGTTGAGCATGAGTGTCTGCCAAATGAATAAGCATACTGTGCAATTTGAAGCAGACAGTCTAGCATTCACCCGGCGCAATGCGACACCAGGTGCGACACAAGTGTTTTTTGCAAGCTTAGCCCGATGCAGTTTTAATTTTCACATCCAGTTGTTTAAATAGCAAATGCACTCGTGCCATCTGTTCACCCATGGGGGTCTGGTCTGAAAACCAGGTGTGTTCAGGAGCATTGTTGGCGCGTTGCTATTTTGAGGAACTGAAAACAACGGCGATGAGATGAGACTCTGATTGGTTTATTGCACGTTACGCCCCAAAACACACCCATGACTCATTAAGAGGCGAGGTACAACCCTTTTGGATCATGCGCCTGGAGTGTTGACCGTTTATTCCATCGTTAAACTAGTAAAAGTGGACTAGGACACACCCAGTGGTGTAAAGTAACGAATTACAAATACTCTCGTTACTGTAATTTAGTAGTTTTCGTGTTAAAACTACTATATATGAATTTTATTTTTACATTACACTACATTATGTTAATTTTTTTCCTATCAACGTGATTGGCTAAGGCCCCGATCACACAGAATGCGTTTTTCAGGTTCGAACGCGAGGCGCACTGCACTGCCTTTATTGGTTGACGTTTTTCATTTAGAAAAGAGCAGTGCGCTGCTGTTTTTTTTTACATTGCTGCTAGGAAACCCCTGAAATCAGCTGAGCTGTCAGTCTAATACAAGGTAACGGTCGTCCCCAACGGAAGACCCGCCTCTCCATTCATTCGATTAGACAATAGAAAAAAACGCGATGACGTCGGGCGCTTTTCCGCTCCGAGTTGATTTTTTTTCAACTTCATGTGCTCAGAGCGCTCCTTCTAAAACGCGAGGCGCCCGGGGCGCATAAGCAGCGCGCATAACGCTCTCTGCCAACAGAAATGGCCAAATATTGCCAAAATCTGCCAAATATTCCATGGCTGTAGTTTTAGTGCTAGCAGTCAAAAATAAAACTTGGAGAAATACTGAAATACTGTTGGTGATCTCTTGTTTTTTTGTTCTTACCATCGTCCATAAAAGAGGAAGCTACATTTTTAATTTGCAGGGTATATAAGGTGGAATAACATTCACAGCATAATACTCACTACTCACTACTCTTGAGTACACTGTAAAAAAAATCCCCGTAAAATTTACGGTAAAAAACCGGCAGCTGTGGTTGCCAGAACTTTACCGTAAAAAATACGGCAGTAACGTTTTAGGTTTTTAGGGACAGCACCATATAATTTAAAGGTTTATAATGTAAAAATTACGGTTAAAAAAGGTTTTATTTTACAGTTCAAAACCGTATAATTTAAAGGTTTATATTGTAATAATTACGGTTAAAAAAGGTTTTATTTTACAGTTCAAAACCGTATAATTTAAAGGTTTATATTGTAATGATTATGTTTACACTGTAAACAATTTACGGTAAAAAAACATATTTGATTAACTGAAATAATATTAAATTACCAACCTATTGAAATACTAATATCTGTTATGTACCTTTGAAATATACGGACAACCACCAATTACAGTGGTGATGAGAGTCACATGATGTATCAAAGCTCATCACAAGCAGCTTTTAAGAGGACAATACTAATAAATAGAAGGTGCTCAGTGTCATTCACACAAACACTAAACACCATCATGGTAAAACACAAAACTTTGCATAAAAAAATGCAATAAACATTAATTTAACAACATCAGATGTAACATAAAACCCTAATGTACATAAGTGATTAGAAAAAACAAATAAGAAACATAGTTATTGCAATGAAAATACATCAAAGGCGAAGTGTCACGCAGGGAATTCTGGGAATGTTTTCACTGTAAATTACACAATGACTTGTTCTTTTTAACTTCCAAAAACTGTAAATTTAACGGTATTTTACTGTAAAATTAAATGAAATGTAAGGTTAGATCTATTACAGTTATTCACCGTATATAGTACGGAAACTTTCTGTTAACCAATTAAATGTTTTTCACCGGAGCATTTTTACAGTAAAATAACGTTACATTTTTACAGTGTACTTTTAAAAGGGCTACTTTTTACTCCTACTTTGAGTAGTATTTAGGTCAGGTACTTTTACTCTACTAGCACTACATTTTTTGACAAGTACACTCTAAAAAATGCTGTGTTAAAAACAACCCAAGTTGGGTTGAAAATGGACTAACCCAGCAATTGGGTTGTTTTAACCCAGCGATTGGGTTGTTTCAAGCAAACATTTTAACCCAACTGCTGGGTTAACACAACCCAATTGACCTATCGGTAAGCCCCTCCCCTCGAACGCAGATGAGCCAATAGCAGTTGAGAATCAGTTGCGCTGGGACCGGAACTCGGACATCTTTAGGTGTCAGCGCCATAGAGAAACATTGGAAAATCCGAAGCTCTCATCGATTTGATGGTTTTTATGCTAAAAAAATGCTAAAATGTCGTGCCTGAGGTACTGTAGCACTGATTCCAGGGATCCTGAGAGGATTTTCTGTTTGTCAGACTCTCGTTAAGTTACGATTAAAGTCTCTGCTAACATACAAACCGAAATAACTAACTGTTCTCACGTCATGTAACACTGTAGGTCAAAAACACGAAGGTCTACATTTCAGTGCCTCTCCATATTAAACTGGTTATATGTAAATTAATTTAATTTTAGATATGTTTAAAGTCTACATTATCTGTCCTACTAAGGAGGACTCCTATTTTGATGGGAATTATAGTGAAAGGAAGAGCTCGCACTCGCAGTTTATCGGAGTTGTTTTGCAGATACAAAGTTTCCCAGTTATTAACTGCACCCTCGAAAAGGAACACGGTCTGTGTATATGTTTGTTTACTGTTATTTGTATGAGTGTTTTTGTGTAATTTGCTGTGTATGTTAATGGTAATGCAACGGAGAGATAGTTTGTGAATGAGACGTTAATGCGCACTTCTTTGTTCAGCTCTTACGATGATTTTTTGGAGTGAAAAATGACATCATAAACTTGATAAGCCATCAGTAAAGTTTGGCCATCATTCGGACGGGATGTACGTTACATTCTGTGTCCAAAAACATCTTGGGATAAGGTTTTCACACTGACAGCTGTCATTGTAAGATATAGCAACTCCGTTTGTTTGTCCGAGTTAGCAACAGTAACTAAGGGGGGCGGGGCTTACCGATAGGTCAATTGCGGGATTAAGACAACCCATTCCTTGTGTTAAAACAACCCAATTGCTGGGTTAGTCAATATTCAACCCAACTTGGGTTGTTTTTAACCCAGCATTTTTTAGAGTGTAGTATGCTTTCTCAGTACTCGTTCCACCACTGGACACACCTGCGCCGTGAGCTTCAGACCATGCGCTCCGATCGTTTAAACAAGGCCCTTAATCAGACAGGCTTGTACGGAGTGGGTAAAAAACGTTCTGATGATGTGTGTGCCTCCCTCTCACACACATCTGTGTAATATCTCCATAGTGTCTGTAGAGATGCATCACCACTGGCCAGATTCATTACGCTCCACAATAACACCAGCTCCCCACAGGCACAGACGATATGACGGACCATTATCTATACGCAGACTAATTATCTCCTTCACTTTATCTCGGTTTGGAGATTTCTGCGCAAGAGCAGATGCTATGGGAAGCAGCGTGCCGCAATGACAATATATGATACATAAAAACACTCATTAAACATTAGTACGCTTTCCTTGATTGTCTAATTTTTAATGTCATAGCATTGATCATTTCCTAATATTGAACTTGCGAGAGTAAAATCCGGTGTGTAAAGTCAGCATGAAGTGGCATTCACAACCCTTGTGGAAAAAAGTACTAAAGCACATTTAAAGTATTTGATAATAATTTTAACTGTATTGTGTTATTCAATAATACAATTAAAGGTAATTCATTTTACATTGCAACTTTATCTTTACAAATTTGTAAAAGATTGTCAAATAATCAACAGAAATGACATTAAAGTGCATTTTAGTGTACCAAGCTATTTCAAAGACGATGGAAAAATTATGAAATTTTATATCACATTTAAAGATGTACTTAAGTGGGTCAAAAAGTACTCCTAAAGTTAATTTAATATACATTTAAACTAATACATTTTCATTATATTGCAATAAACAAGCAATTAAGTGACCAAAAACATTCTGTTCACACTTAAGTATATTCTTTTGAACTGTGTTTTGTCCATAATAAATACTCTTGTTGAAAGTATGCGAAAGTGTACCAAGGGGAAACTGATTTTCATAATGTAACATGCAAGGTTGGGGATGTCTGGTGATTCTCTGACTCTGACTCTGCAAAAGCATCCTAAGATACAGTTCTGCTCCATACAACCCTTGCAGAATATGCAACATTTTAATAATTTTGACAAAATAAGAGGGATCTGGGATCAGAAAATGTTACTTTTATTTAGTACTGTCCTGAATAAGCTATTTCACATAATAGATGTTTACAAGACAACATGACTGAATTTATACAAATTGCCACATTCAAAAATCTACATAACCTTGAATCTGAACTGTCTGTCATTACCTGATGATCCACGACTGTTTTCATGTTTCATGTTAAGTCGTTTGTTTAGGTAATTGCGACTTTTTTATTCTGCGAATTCTGATATTTTGAGATATAAACTTTCCAACTGTCCAATTATGAGAAGGGAAAAAGACTTACAATTATGACTTTACAACATGCAATTGTGAGAGAATCTCACAAAAAAAGTCAGAATTGTGAGATAAAAAGTCACAAGCAGAAACAAGCTTCCATGAAGCTCGATGCATTAAGAGCAGGGGGTGAAAACTTTTGAACAGGATGATATGTAAATTTGTCTTATTTTGTTTAAAGATCATATTTTTTCATATGTTGTTGTAAAAACATGTTTCCCAGAAGACAAAATATGTACAATTTACCCTGTTCATTCAATTCAAAGTTTACACACCCCAGATCTTAATGCATTGTGTTTGCCTTCTTGAGTGTCAATATTTTTTTTTTTTTTTTTTTGCTTCAAGAATATATAAAAATAATATGCAGAGGAAATATGTTTGGTGGTCCCTTTGTGTTACATGCCTTATTGGTATTCTAAAGTATACTAAAGTATACTAAAGTATTTCAATTTAAGTTACAAAACTTGTGTAATCTAATGAAATACAATGCTTCACTTTTCCTCCATTTTGTTATGTTACAGCCTTATTCCAAAATGGATTAAATTCATTATTTATTTCCTCAATTCTACAAAAATAAATAAATAAATAAATAATTTAATCCATTTTGGAATAAGGCTGCAACATAACAAAATGGAGGAAAAGTGAAGCACTATACTTTCTGGATGCACTGTATATTACTTTTTTAAGCAAGTATTTTGTAATCTGTAGTGAAATACATTTTAAAATTAACCTTCCCAACCCTGGTAACATTTCACAAATGATTAAGATAAAAGCACGATGGATGTTATTGATTTTATTGATCATCTGGAATGTATATTGCATGGATGCCAACTAAAAGTGGCCGTCACCCGGAAAGGAAAGTTGTTACAATTGAATGAATGAATACAAAGCTATTACTCAGAATAACATGCACACATATATATAGATTTCATGTTGGCATATAACTGAGACAGACATCCTACATGTCTGCACATGCTGTTGAAGGAGCAGGTGGTTCTCCTGAACTTATAGTGTAGGTTTATATAAATATATTAAAGCCTATTTTGATGTGCAATGCAATCCTGATTTTAATCTTGCTCTGTCTGAGCTATAGCCCAGAAACGCTAATCCTACGGATATGATTTATGGAGGTATATGAGGGTTAAAGAGAAGAATTAAAGAGAAAATGAGAGTGAAACACAACACTATAACACCATACTGAAAAATTACAGAAAAGCAGCAATGTAGAGGAAAGAAGAAAGAGAGAGAGAGAGAGAGAGAGAGCGCGTAACGTGTATACTCAGTCCAGTCTTATCAAGCACATCTCCACCACTAATTGAAAATGTAAGAAATGGTCCATTGAAAACAAACTCTACTGTTCGTGCAGCGCCATGCTTTCTGTGCCGGGGCCACAAATCTGCAATCCTGGATTTAGCCAGGGAGGCAAAGCCAATAGGACTAAGTGATTGAGTGAGATTATCTGTGTGTGTGTGTGTGTGTGTGTGTGTGTGTGTGTGTGTGTGTGTGCGCTGCTCGTACACGTGTCCCACCTGGACAGTCCGATCCTCGACCTCAAACCTGCCTTTTACTACAATAATAAAGATTGAGCGGTTCTCTAAATAGATCTAGAGTCGTAATCCCAGCACAGCTGTGCACTGTTCACATATCAATCCAGATTCAAATGGGCTTTATATACAACACACATTGTAAACACAAGTAAAATGCTAGTGTATTCCTGCAGATATGTACAGGTGCTGGTCATATAATTAGATTATCATCAAAAAGTTGATTTATTTCACTAATTCCATTCAAAAAGTGAAACGTGTATATTATATTCATTCATTACACAGACTGATATATTTAAAATGTTTATTTATTTAAACTTTGATGATTATAACTGACAACTAAGGAAAATCCCAAATTCAGTATCTCAGAAAATTAGAATATTGTGAAAAGATTCAATATTGAAGACACCTGGTGCCACACTCTAATCAGCTGATTAACTCAAAACACCTGCAAAGGCTTTAAATGGTCTCTCGGTCTAGTTCTGTAGGCTACACAATCATGAGGAAGAAGCTGACTTGACAGTTGTCCAAAAGACGACCATTGACACCTTGCACAAGGAGGGCAAGACACAAAAGGTCATTGCAAAAGAGGCTGGCTGTTCACAGAGCTCTGTGTCCAAGCACATTCATAGAGAGGCGAAGGGAAGGAAAAGATGTGGTAGAAAAAATTGTACAAGCAATAGGGATAACCGCACCCTGGAGAGGATTGTGAAACAGAACCCATTCAAAAATGTGGGGGAGATTCACAAACAGTGGACTGCAGCTGGAGTCAGTGCTTCAAGAACCACTACGCACAGACGTATGCAAGACACGGGTTTCAGCTGTCGCATTCCTTGTGTCAAGCCACTCTTGAAAAACGTCAGAAGCATCTTGTACCGATTTATGTCGGTGCCAAAATTGTGCAAATGTTTCCCAGGACACAGAGGAAAGAGCTACATGGGATGATGGCTCTGGTGATAGTGATAGGGATGATACTGATGAGTAAAGACGTGCCGTCATATTTTAGGCTGATTTTGAGCTGTAATTAATCTGTTGTGGAATTTTTCAAAATTAAAGGGGCAAGGAAGCATTTTGTGTCATTTTGTGCTGCTTCTTTTTATCTTTCTGTGCTTACACAGTGCCTACTGAAAATGTTGATGTATAAAACATCACAGTTTTGCTCGTTTACTACGTGTATGTTTCATTTTGCTTGGTGCCAATCTGTTAAGTTGAAGAGTATTTTCTACAAATTTGCCATATTTCATGGTCTACATTCACACTTGAGTATAGTAATGCTCCAATGTCAGTCTCAAATGTTAAGGTACATGTATAAATGTCCGTTTGAGAGATATTTTGTGTTGCTAAAATGAATAAAAAACAGTTACAAGATTTTTTTTTTAATTAAGTTGGCAATTCTTGACCTACAATCTTGACCAACTTTTTTTGGCCAAAAAGTGCAAGATACCTCTTTAAATTGTAATAATAGTTCACAATATTACTAGTTTTACTGTATTTTGGATTTAATGAATAATGCTGTTTGGGCAGGCGTGACACTTAAAAAAAACATTTTCCCCATTTGAGCCCATTCTCAAAGTTTTTTTATTATTATTTTCTTTTTTATTTAAATAAGCACATATTAAAAGACCTACAACACATACTATATACAATACATATCTATTATATATTCATACTGCAAAATCATTATTGTTTTTTTTTTACACTACATTAATGACGATATGATTAAAACTACACTGTGTATTATTTTCCCCCATCTAGTGGTGAAAAGGTATATGACCATCCAGTGAATTTTAGTTCCCTTTCGTTCAGTCACTACGACGTACGTTAGTGACTAACGAATGGGGGTTTCGCTTAGAAGCCAATCATCTTCATCGTATTCAACAGCGCCCAATGGCAGTGCCAATGCCATGGGCATGCGGAATTTGCATGCGTAACTCCGCCCCACCTCGTGGGTATATAAGGAAGTACGCTGCGAACATCGCATTATGTTTCTGCTTTGGAGCCAAGAGGATCTCTTCACTCCTACAAGCCTGATCTGAGTCATCGACAGCTTTCGAGACGAGCAGCTTTCCAGAGGCGTTGGTGTTACGGCGCGTTGCAGTGATCATCATACTGCCTGCCTGCTGATCTGCGCAGTGGTCCGCTAGACAGCTGGTGTGTGGTCCCTGGGCGCTTCGGCGTTCTCTGCGAGGCTTCCTCTCATAAAAGAGCTTACACGTGACGCGTCCTTTTCAGGATGTCTCGTCCGTGTACTTCTGGGTGTGGTCGGTTGCTTTCCTCTTCTGATGGGCACGAACACTGTCTGATATGTTTGGGCTTTCAGCATGCTCAGACAGCGTTCGCGGATGAGTCATGTTCTCACTGCGGGAACATGACCATCGCAATGTTGCGGTCAAGACTCCATGACCTTCGTACTGAAGTGAGAGTCCCCTCTACCACACCCCGATCTGCTGAGTCCCAGAGGCCCAGTACTTCGGCTGGTGGTCAGGGTGACTTGACGGTTACGGTGTGGAACAAAGCCCCGACGCTCATGCCTCGGGCCACACCCCCGTCTTGCACATTGCAACCCGCGAGTGTTCAGATGCAGATCGCGGGGCCGGCTCCGGCCCCCCCGCGCATCTCATTTGGCGCTCCAGAGGAGGATGCGATGTCGATCACCGCATCACAAGGTGGGCTCGAGTCCTCTGGAGATGATGACTCGGCTGTGCTGCCGCCCTCGGGCGTGCCAGCATTGCCCGAGTCAGATCCAGAGCTGACAGCCATGTTGTCTCGGGCAGCCGCGAGTTTAGGGATCGAGTGGAACCCTCCACCCTGTCCCGAACGCTCAAGGCTCGATGATTGGTTTTTGGGGGCTCGCGCTGACACCCGTCAGTCCTTGCCCTCAATACCTTTCTTTCCCGAGCTGCATGAGGAACTCACGCGGTCCTGGAAGTCCCCGTTGTCTTCCCGTGACCGTTCGGTGACTTCCTCCGCCTTCTCCGTCCTCGATGGGGCGGCAGCTAAAGGGTACACTGGGGTCCCTCCAGTTGAACGTTCTGTTGCGATGCAACTGTGTCCTCAGAGCGCTTCAACCTGGCGTGGTGATCCTAAGCACCCCTCCAAAGCCTGTCGATTCACATCAACCTTGGTGTCGAAATCGCACAGAGCCGCGGGGCAGGCTGCCGCTTCGCTGCATGCCATGGCGATCCTCCAGGTCTACCAGGCCAGGATCCTCAAGGACATGCACGAGGGTGGAGTTGATCCGGGGCTCTTAAATGAGCTGCGTGCCGCCACCGACCTCGCTCTCCGGGCGACGAAGGTGACCGCACACTCCCTGGGTCAAGTGATGTCCACAAATGTGGTCCAGGAGCGTCACCTGTGGCTGAACCTGGCCGATATGCGGGACACCGAGCGAACCCGGTTCCTCGATGCCCCCATATCCCAGGCCGGCCTCTTCGGCGGGGCGGTTGAGGACTTCGCCCAACAGTTCTCAATCGCCCAGAAGCAGACTGAGGCTATTAAGCACGTACTGCCCCGGCGGCCAGCTGCTGCCTCCACCCCGCCGCCGGCGCAGTCAACTCAGTCTGCTCCACGCCGAGGACGCCCTCCTAAGGCCCCCCCCCTCCCACCCGGTCCAAGCAGCAGCCTTCACCCGGGCCGGGTCGCGGAGGAAGCCGTAGGAAGGCGTCCAAGTCCCCTCAGGCCGCCCCGCGCCCCGCTAAACGCCAGGCCAAGCGGCGCTCCTGAGACGGACGGCTCAGGGATGGGAAATTCTTTCGAGGAGATGGTAGCAGGACCACTCCTTCCCCCGGTGGAGGGCCGGGGGAGAATCCTTTGTTCAGCTGCTGGCCCCCGGGTCAGCAGCACCCTATGTTGGTCAAAGAAAGAATTAACACTCCCATCCCTGAGCCCACAGAGTCCGGTGATGACGGTGCGCGCCACCCACGGGTCCCGCCACTCGCATCCCACTCTGTCGCCAGCCTCCTGGCAGAGCAGACCCCAGTGGAACGCTGGTCCTTCCCTGGTCTCCTCTGTCAGGACGCAGCTGTCAACCGTGCCCCCGCACCGGGACGCCCCACAGCCTCCCATGTCCGGGCCGGTGACGCTGCATCGCTGCAAGCCCACACCGGGTACGTCTGTACACCGTATGACCCCGCTGGTGCAGTTTCTGGATGTCTGGCTTCAGCTTCCAGGGCTGTCCCGCTGGGTCGAGCGGACCGTCAGGCGCGGCTATGCGATTCAGTTCGCACGGGTTCCTCCCTGCTTCCAGGGAGTCCGTTCCACCATGATCGGGGCCTACGCCCCCGTCATGCGAGCGGAGATTGCCACCCTACTGGCGAAGGGTGCGATCGAACCTGTCCCTCCAGCCGAGATGAATTGCGGGTTTTACAGCCCGTACTTCATTGTACCCAAAAAGACCGGTGGACTACGGCCAATCCTGGACCTGCGCATCCTGAACCGTTACCTTCACCGGTTTCCGTTCAAGATGTTAACAGCGAAACGCCTTTTCGAATGCGTTCGTCCACACGATTGGTTTGCAGCGATCGACCTGAAGGACGCCTACTTCCATGTCTCCATTTTGCCTCGACACAGACCGTTCCTACGGTTTGCTTTCGAGGGGCGGGCATATCAGTACGCAGTTCTACCATTCGGGCTATCTCTGTCCCCTCGCGTCTTTACGAAGATTGCCGAGGCAGCCCTTGCGCCCCTTCGGCAGCACGGGGTCCGCATCCTGAACTACCTCGACGACTGGCTCATACTGGGTCCCTCTCGAGAGCAGGTTTGCGGACACAGAGATCTGGTGCTCCATCACCTAGCCCGTCTGGGCCTTCGGGTCAACTGGGAGAAGAGCAAACTTTGCCCCGCGCAGAGGATCTCTTTTCTCGGTATGGATATCGACTCGGTCGCCATGTGCGCGCAGCTTTCGAGCGAGCGTGCGCAGTCTCTGCTGACTGCCCTTCGACAAGTCGAGGGCCAGAGTGCGGTTCCGCTGAAACATTTTCAGAGGCTCCTGGGGCATATGGCATCTGCAGCCGCGGTAACGCCGCTCGGATTGCTTCATATGAGACCGCTTCAGCACTGGCTACGCGATCGAGTCCCGAGATGGGCATGGCGGTCTGGCACGCTCCGGGTACTAGTGACTCGGGCCTGCTTACAGACACTCACCCCGTGGTCGAACCTCAAGTTTCTACGGACCGGAGTGTCCTTAGAACGAGCTTCCAGGCATGTTGTTGTGACAACAGATGCATCATCCACGGGCTGGGGTGCCATGTGCAATGGACAAGCAGCCGCGGGCTCCTGGACAGGACCCCAGCGCCTTCTGCATGTCAATTGCCTCGAGTTACTGGCTGTACGGTTCGCCCTGCACCGCTTCCGAGCGTTGCTGAAGGGTCAACATGTGCTAGTCAGGACAGACAACACGGCCGTAGTAGCGTACATCAACCACCAGGGCGGTCTACGCTCCCACCGTATGTCTCAACTCGCCCGCCATCTCGTTTTGTGGAGTCAGAAGCGCCTGAGGTCCCTTCGTGCTGTCCACATCCCTGGAGACCTGAACTGTGCAGCCGACGAGCTGTCACGGTTTCAGCCTCTCCCCGGAGAGTGGAGACTCCACCCCCAGACGATCCAGCTGATATGGGAACGGTTCGGCGACGCACAGGTAGATCTGTTTGCCTCCCAGGACTCTTCCCATTGCTCCCTGTATTATTCCCTGACCGAGGGCACCCTCGGCACGGATGCACTGGCGCACAGCTGGCCGTCCGGGCTACGCAAGTATGCGTTTCCCCCAGTGAGCCTTCTTGCACGGGTACTGTGCAAGATCAGGGAGGACAAGGAGCAGGTCGTCTTGGTCGCCCCGCTTTGGCACGGCCAGACCTGGTTCCCAGAACCCTTACTCCTTGCGACAGCCCCTCCCTGGCCTATCCCTCTGAGACCAGACCTTCTGACTCAGAGACGGGGCACCTTTTGGCACCCGCGTCCAGCGTTCTGGAAGCTCCACGTGTGGCTTCTGGACGGGACACGGCAGGTTTGAGTAGCCTTCCACCTGCGGTGGTCGCTACCATCACTTCCGCTAGAGCTGAGTCTACACGACGTCTCTACGCGTTGAAGTGGAACCTCTTCGTCACATGGTGCTCTTCCCGCCAAGAAGACCCCTGGAAATGCCCGATCGGCTCCGTGCTATCGTTTCTCCAGGAGGGGGTGGACCGAAGGCTGTCTCCCTCCACCCTGAAAGTGTACGTGGCCGCAATATCTGCCTACCACGATCTCCTGGGAGACAAAAAGGTAAGTCAGCACGACCTGGTCATCAGGTTCCTGAGGGGAGCGAGGAGACTGAATCCTCCTCGCTCTCCTCTCGTTCCCTCTTGGGACCTCTCAGTAGTCTTAAGTGCTCTGCAGAGGCCTCCCTTTGAGCCTTTGCGGTCGGCCGAGATTAAGTTCTTGTCTATGAAGACGGCTCTGCTGACCGCATTGGCCTCGCTTAAGAGGGTCGGGGACCTGCAAGCATTTTCGGTTGACGAAGCGTGCCTTGAGTTCGGGCCGGCTAACTCTCACGTGATCCTGAGACCCCGGCCCGGATATGTGCCCAAGGTTCCTACCACTCCGTTCCGAGATCAGGTGGTGAACCTGCAAGCGCTGCCTTTGGAGGAGGCAGACCCAGCCTTGGCATTGCTCTGTCCAGTACGCGCTCTCCGCGCCTACGTAGACATGACGCAGTGTTTCAGGACCTCAGACCAGCTCTTTGTCTGTTATGGTGGAGAGCGGAAGGGAAGTGCTCTCTCAAAGCAGAGGTTGTCTCACTGGGTGGTGGACACCATTGTTTTGGCTTACCAGCAGCAAGGTCGACCATGTCCCCTTGGTGTGAGGGCACACTCCACCCGGAGTGTGGCCTCCTCTTGGGCTCTAGCGCATGGCACCTCGCTAACAGACATCTGCAGAGCTGCAGGCTGGGCGACACCCAACACATTCGCCAGATTCTACAATCTCCGAGTGGAGCCAGTGTCCGACTTTGTACTCGCCCCCCCGAGGGGCCGGTAATGGACCACGCTCAGGTGTCTTCGCTTGCTCGCCATTCCACTCCCATGACTGGATACGTGCGATATTTTCCTCAGGTGAGCTCCCCGAGAGCCCTGAGCTCCTCCAGCACTGTCGACGCCGACATCAGTTCAGTCTGCCCTTTCGAGCCCAGACCCTCATGTCCGGCCAGGTGCTCCGTGTGCATGGTTCCCCTCTGGCGACCCCCACACGAGTATTCCCACCGTAAGCCTCCTCAGTGAGCAGGTGTCTTTCCCTTGGCAAGTCCCTGCCACCCCTAGGGTTAAAAATCCACCTTCGGCTGGTACCCTAGAGATCTTCCATATGCAACCCTCAGCGGGTCATATGTGTATTCTCTAAGTCCTCCCTACGGTAGGCACCTTGGCATTCCCTCACTGGGATATGCTTCCCAGTGTACCTTGGTAATCCTGTGATAAGTGGGAGTCCTAGGGCTTTAAGTGGCGGGATCTCACACTTACGCAGGGCACTGGATGACAGCTGAGTGGCGCTGTTTTACAGGTTCCCCCATTCGTTAGTCACTAACGTACGTCGTAGTGACTGAACGAAAGGGAACGTCCGGTTACGTATGTAACCCTCGTTCCCTGAGGAGGGAACGGAGACGTACGTTTCCTTAGCCACGTCAGCTGTGCTGCCTGGAACGCGAGGAGTTCAGTCTTGGCTCCTGCAGCAGTAACATAATGCGATGTTCGCAGCGTACTTCCTTATATACCCACGAGGTGGGGCGGAGTTACGCATGCAAATTCCGCATGCCCATGGCATTGGCACTGCCATTGGGCGCTGTTGAATACGATGAAGATGATTGGCTTCTAAGCGAAACCCCCATTCGTTAGTCACTAACGTACGTCTCCGTTCCCTCCTCAGGGAACGAGGGTTACATACGTAACCGGACGTTTCTGTTCCTCTCAATTCCGATTTCGTTTAAACTCCTACGGTGGCCGATTTAGTCCAAGATTAACATGGCTTCCAGTTCGACCTCGTCCACATTCGACACGGTGCCATCGAGTGTTAAAACGCGAAAGGCGAAGCTTGAATTTACGGGTATGTCCCTCTTTGGCTAATGTACTTTCAAGATGGAGGGGCAACATGGCGACCCGCATTCGAACCCCTTACCCGTATGTATTTTCAATGGCATATTATAAACTTACGAGAATACTTTATTACTTGAAAGAAGTAAATATACATTAATGAGCACATATATTTTTGAAAGAACTAAGTGTTTTTAGCTAAGAATAAACTAAAAAAGTTACACAGTGTAGCTTTAAAGTAAAAATAATAAAAAATGTCCATTCCACTGCACTACATTATTTTTCAATGTGAACATGCGCTAGGTGGAGGTCCTTAACCATTGCGCTCGCGTCTCTCGTCTTTTGCAGCATCTTGCATTCCAAAGACACAGCGCTCAAGTTAAAATACATTAAACTTTTAAAAAACACATCCTATTGCTGCGTTCACACCAAACGCGAATAGAGCGTCTGGCGCGAGTGATTTCAATGTTAAGTCAATGGAAAGGCGCGTTGACGCGCGTCTGGAGGTCCTGCGGCACGGAAGGCGCGTTTCGCACGGCGACCAGTTCACGCGAATGACGCGAATTGAGCGTTACACGTGAATGGTGCTTTTGTGCATTCACGCGTTTGAAGTGATTTCGCGTCTGACATCCGAGTTGAAAAATTTGAACTTTGGCATCAATTCGCGCCGCGTTAACCAATCAGGAGCCTGCTCGCTGCTGTCACGTGGTAAAGTGACGTGTATGAGAAACCCTGCATAAATTAAAAATAGTACTATTGTGTCACAAAATGTAGTTTTAAGACTTTTTCAGGTGGGAATGTAGTTGTTTAAAGCTCAAATCTGTGGTTTATTTATAAAGAGAGCGCCTATTTAAAAAAAATAATCTTGTGTTTTTGGAGTTGTGAGATCCAGGCGATCACCTGGCAATCACTGCTCATAACCCCGGCAAGAGGGGAGCCTTTCCTCGGCCAGTCCTTCTGGCGTCTGCCGCTGGCTCTGATGTCCTGTAGTGGTGCGTCTTGTGTAGAACTAACGGCCGAGCTTTGCGCTCATGAATCATCATTTGTTGTCTGCCAAATCGTTTTGACTGAGGGCAAAGAGAAGTTTCATAACTTTATATTTTAAGGATATTTAAACATACATGCAGTGAAGATAATGTAGGAGTTGCCAGGACCACATTTGTGTGGCTATGCTTAATATATATGTTTAATGAAAATGAAAAGAGGCAGAGTGCTGTTTTATGACATATTTCTCATGGAGTGCCTTGAACGCGCGTCAATTTCGCTTCCAGCGCTCGATTTCTACGCATGTCCTATTTGCCACGGATGCATTCAAAATGTTTGCGTGTGAAACTAGACGCGGTAGACACGATTTTGACGCTCTATTCGCGTTTGGTGTGAACGCAGCATTAGGCCGGGTTTTTTTTTGTTCCGCTGACCCACGTCTCACGTTTTTAACAGTAAAAACACATTCTGTGTGAACCGGCCCTTACTGACCCAAACACGGTATTGACAGGCTTCACGAAATACAGCCGAATGTCGCATGAGATTCAAGATTCAAGAGTTTTATTTGTCACATACACAGTTATATACACAATATACAACTGGCAGTGAAATGTAAACAGGTCCGCTCCATGGACAGTGCAAATAACAGTTACAAGAAATTAAATAGAAATAGAATAAAGTTAGAATAAAAAGTATTAACATAAGTAGAATTATAAATAAATCAAGTAAAAGATAAAAATAGGAAATAAGATAAAAATAAAAATATAAAAAAAATATGTGGATGATAAGTGAGATAAACTGTAGACTTAAAAATAAGTGGTTAACATAAAATATATAATATGTATATATAAAGAAGTATAATGTGCAAGGTTTATTACCTTATGAGGACAGCTGTTGAGTAAACCGAACAAACACAGCTGGATTAGTGTTGCTATAATGCATGTATAGAGCCAGAGTTAAGACCCAGAACATCACTACAATTAAGGGAAATTTTATTTGATTCTACTGTAACCCAAAAATAAAGCAAAAGGAAAGATGCACTGCTGTGTGAAAAGTAGCTGAAAGCTACGGAATAAAAGAAGCATTTAAAAGTAAAAAAAAAAAACGCTTGAGGAAACCGAGAGAGTGAAAAGACTGAAGGAAATGAGGTCAGTGGGTTTGCCCGTCTTCCCTATCTAAAAACCTTGCATAATTCATCTCTGGTTCCCAACAGCTCTCGGCTCACAGGAGTTTTACATCGCCCTGCCCCACTAACAGATGCTTTTTATAGATCAGAGGCAGAGTGGGCTGGGTAACTCTACACCCCTCTCAGAGCCAGTGTTTACGGGATGATCAGATGATCGTTTTTCCCAAAAACACGTGATTTACAACAGCTAATATTGTTAGCAAAGTGCAATGCAGCCTAAATGAATTATCGTTGGATTAAATACATTTCATTTCCATCAGTCTAGACTGTAATTTTGGCTAAATCCCTTAAGATTAAAATATGAGCATGAGCAAATTTATATCATGATAATCAGCGGAGCCCCGCTGTGTTAAATGGCCAAAAACATTATCTTTCATGTAACGTTCTATTAGTATTAGTAAGATTGCATTCGATCATCTCCAGAGCTGAAATCCCTCTGTCAGTCAATCACACTAGGCCTTAATGAGTTAGTGTGTCGTTAGTAGCAGATGGCCTGTTTCCAGAGCTTAACTGAAATTACCACAGAATTACACAAGCCAGTCAATGATGGGCTGAAACATAAAGACGGGAAATGACAGCATCACTCACTCTCCTCTGTCCCTGAAGCCCAGTCCAACGATGGCATCTCCTGTACATAAAAATTAAATATTCCTAAGGACAGTCTTGTTGATTAATTTCACCTGGAATAACAACACTTCAAACTATTTCAAATAGTTGACTAATTCCATTGCAAATACTGTCAAAGTGTGTGATCATTTGCTACTGTGTAATTGTCAGCAAGGGCAGAAGACAAGACAGAAATAAAAGTGCTGGATCTATTTTTGTTTTTGAAAACAAAACTTAAAATTAATCTTCTAAGGAACTCAGGGAACAAAAACACCGGAAAATATACAACACCTATTGTGAGATTTGACAAAACCTGAACCAAACACAGGGCTATAAACACACCGGAACACACTCATGGGCGGCGGGCGAACCAACTCCAGGGTAGGGCTAAGGAGATGCGCTTCCTCTTAAACCCTCAGGGCCTCTTCTGTCAGAAACAACAGAAAGTTTTTATGTTTTGAAATGTACTTTTTTTTGGTTCGTTGGAATGGAATGACATTTGGTGACTTTTGTGGCATTAGCTATGTGAACACACAAACAAATCATGGACATGATTCGGATATGGTAAAGGGTTGGGGGAAAACAATAACACTTAGGTCCTTCCCAGTCAAAAATGTCAGTCGACAAAGCAATTGAATGGGAAATACAAAACAATACGAAAACTCAGAAAATCTTTTGGTGGTACAAACTAATAATAATTATTAATAATAATTTGTTACATTTATACAGCACTTTTCTGGGTACTCAAAGCTCTTTATATATAGAAGGGGGGATCTCCTCATCCACCACCAATGTGCAGCACCACCTGATGATGCGACGGCAGCCATATTGCGCCAGAACACCCACCACACACCAGCTGATTGGTGGAGAGGAGACAGAATGATGAAGACAATCAGTGTATGGGGATGATTAGGAGGCCATGATGGACAGAGGCCAATGGGCAAATTTGGCCAGGAAGCCGAGGTTACACCCCTACTCTTTTTCCGAAGGACATCCTGGGATTTTTAATGACCACAGAGAGTCGGGACCTCGGTTTAACGTCTCATCCGAAGGATGGCACTTGTTACAGTATAGAGTCCCAATCACTATACTGGGGCGTTAGGACCCACACAGACCACAGGGTGAGCGCCCCCTGCTGGCCTCACTAACACCTCTACCAGCAGCAACCTAGTTTTCCCAGTTGGTCTCCCATCCAGGTACTAACCAGGCTCAGCCCTGCTTAGCTTCAGTGGGAAACCAGACTTGGGCTACAGGGTGATATGGCTGCTGGCCAACTACAAAACAAACAAAATGCGAAACAAAATGCAAAGCAATGAAGGGATGACATTACAACATCAAGAGTGCAAAATAGAAACATCGACCCATTATATATATATATATACACTCACCTAAAGGATTATTAGGAACACCATACTAATACTGTTTTTGACCCCTTTCACCTTCAGAACTGCCTTAATTCTATGTGGCATTGATTCAACAAGGTGCTGAAAGCATTCTTTAGAAATGTTGGCCCATATTGATAGGATAGCATCTTGCAGTTGATGGAGATTTGTGGGATACACATCCAGGGCACGAAGCTCCCGTTCCACCACATCCCAAAGATGCTCTATTGGGTTGAGATCTGGTGACTGTGGGGGCCATTTTAGTTCAGTGAACTCATTGTCATGTTCAAGAAACCAATTTGAAATGATTCGAGCTTTGAGACATGGTGCATTATCCTGCTGGTGGTACATGGTGATCATAAAGGGATGGACATGGTCAGAAACAATGCTCAGGTAGGCCGTGGCATTTAAACAATGCCCAATTGGCACTAAGGGGCCTAAAGTGTGCCAAGAAAACATCCCCCACACCATTACACCACCACCACCAGCCTGTACAGTGGTAACAAAGCATGATGGATCCATGTTCTCATTCTGTTTACGCCAAATTCTGACTCTACCATCTGAATGTCTCAACAGAAATCGAGACTCATCAGACCAGGCAACATTTTTCCAGTCTTCAACTGTCCAGTTTTGGTGAGCTTGTGCAAATTGTAGCCTCTTTTTCCTATTTGTAGTGGAGATGAGTGGTACCCGGTGGGGTCTTCTGCTGTTGTAGCTCATCCGCCTCAAGGTTGTGTGTGTTGTGGCTTCACAAATGCTTTGCTGCAGACCTCGGTTGTAACGAGTGGTTATTTCAGTCAAAGTTGCTCTTCTATCAGCTTGAATCAGTCGGCCCATTCTCCTCTGACCTCTAGCATCAACAAGGCATTTTCGCCCACAGGACTGCCGCATACTGGATGTTTTTCCCTTTTCACACCATTCTTTGTAAGCCCTAGAAATGGTTGTGCGTGAAAATCCCAGTAACTGAGCAGATTGTGAAATACTCAGACCGGCCCGTCTGGCACCAACAACCATGCCACGCTCAAAATTGCTTAAATCACCTTTCTTTCCCATTCTGACATTCAGTTTGGAGTTCAGGAGATTGTCTTGACCAGGACCACACCCCTAAATGCATTGAAGCAACTGCCATGTGATTGGTTGATTAGATAATTGCATTAATGAGAAATTGAATAGGTGTTCCTAATAATCCTTTAGGTGAGTGTATATATATATATCAGTGGCGTGTGGTCCATATAAGCTGCGAATGCTCTGCATACCCAAACCATTCGTGTACTTCCTGATTAGTATTATTAACACTATGAATGACCATAAATTCCCTTGTTTGAGGTGTACCATAAAGCTTACATAATATTATAAATGTTAGTAATACATAGTGTTGTAGTACTCGAGACCGGTCTTAAGACCATTTTTTGATGGTCTTGGTCTTGTCTCGGTCTCGGACTCAGGATTTTATCTCAAGACCAGTCAAGACCACAACTGCAACGATATCACTAAATTGCCAGTGCATTGTCTGATTTAACATCATTAATGTGATTTGATGTAAAACTTACAGCTTGAAATGCAATCAATAACTTCTTTGCAATGTGATTTCTTTTGTTACTATGCTGCCGGGTTCAAAATCAATGCAGCATTGTCTCAAAAATGCTATAATGATATAAGTATTTGAAATTAACATGATTTCTTAATGTCTAGTGACATATCAGGGCGATTTTATGATCAATTGAAATACATTTCTCACATACAGTTCCTTTAAGTAATATCGCAATAGCAAGAGAGCTGTTTTCATGAATATATAAGCGTGATTGCAAATTATATTGATTTATACAAACGTTCTCTAAACAAGAAGTTAATATTAAATTACATTTTAAACTGTGTCTTTGCTAATTCGGCAACGTTTTGTTCTTAAATGAATCGGCTGCTTTGAACAAATCGGTTGAATAAAGGATTCAGTGATGGTTAAATAATGTTAACGTTTTAATGTTAAATTAATCTGAACATTATTTATGCAGGTGTAATCGTACCAATTCAGATGAAACTTCTGTGCCATGAATTTTATTGGTAGTGATTTGATTGGTAACGGCGCTACAGTGTCTTACTATTCTAATTGTGTTTAATAATTCAATACAAGTAATTTCTCAGACAGTAGATTGGTCTTGTCTTGGTCTCGGCACACGCTGGTCTTGGTCTAGACTTGGTCTCGGTTTAGGTGGTCTTCACTACAACACTAGTAATACG